>NC_065922.1:3345971-3663365 GCF_024586455.1 Bactrocera neohumeralis | reverse complement strand
ATTGAGCACACAAATTAGTAGCACATATTAACAGTGATGGCAACTTGAGGTCTTGTCTTGGCAATAAGTTATGCAAACACTGTTCGAACGTTGGCACACAATCGCAGCAATTGACTAGATGAGGCATAGCCGTGGTTTTGAACTTCCTTCAGAAGGATACATTCAGCTATTCCGACATCTTGCCAAGTTCAGCAATTGCCTAACACACTTTCACATTTCAAAAAACACTTTTTTACTGCAACTCGAATACCAGCTACCTTTCCACCAGCCACAACGAGAAGGTATCACCAACTGACTAGCCGCTCGGATCATAAACGCAAGGTCTGGCCCCTGCTGTCGATCAGCATCAAAATTTGCTAAATAATCTCGGTGTGCGAGTATGTATGTATGTGTGTGTGTGTGTGTTTGAAAGGGTATGTGTGGAGTATATAAGTAAACCGTTTGATTAGCGCCTACTTCGGAAATATACCCACAACTGCACACACACACACTCGCGAACTATTCATTTTCACTTCTTCTTTTGTACTTGTTGCAGTTGTTGTTTTTTACTTTGTAAGTGGACTTCATAACAAGTTCTACCAAATTACCAGATTGTTATGTGTTTTGGTTTACATAACAAATTATCACACTTAACGAAAATATTGAAAAAACTAATGCAGACATAAGTATGTGTGTGTGTATGCATGTGTGGGTCGCGCATAATAGGTGATAAAAGTGGTGGTGGCTGCAAAGCTGGTCGGTAGCGAAGGCTTCACTTGCCAAAGGCGGGAGCCGGTAGCAGCCGAAATGCTGTGGATCGGGAGCAGAAGAACAGAGAACGCTCTTTCAATGTAATTCGGCTTACCTATGTAATATTTCTACACTTATGACACATATGTATATATGTATATATTCATACCAAATATAATGTGTATCTGTATGTGTGTGTGTTTATTTGACTTTTCTATTTGGCTATAAATAAATTCATTTTATCAATTAGGTGTGAAATGACCCAATCTCAGTTAGCTACTGAAACGCTTGAATGTTGAAACGTCATTTATTTGCTTTTGCGCTTGTGTGTGTGTATTTAACATGAGCACGGCATGTACCCAATAAACCTGCGGCATTGGCACGGACAATTATGTAATATGGTTATTTCCTAAAATTTTGGAAAATATATATAAAAATAGTTCTTAACTTTTCCTAGAAATCAAAGCGTCTAAGCACACATTTTCTACTATTTTTAGGCTCAATAGTATTTACTGATTGCAAATTTATACCATAATCTGCCTAAATTGATTAATTCAAGAATAAAGTATGCAGGATTCGGTTTTTTGATAAAAAAAAAAATAATAATTTGTTTAAAGTTACATTTGCCCAAAACGGTTAATTCTCATCATGATATTCGTAAGATCTTCTTAGTTTTTGCCGAATCATCAAAGATGTGTGTGGTCTAGCGTTGTCCTGATGGAAGACGAAGCCCTTTCTGTTTATCAGTTCTGGCCGTTCTTTTTCGATTGCTTACTTCAATCTCATCAGTTGTTGACAGTAGAATGTAGAATCAATCGTTCGACCAGCCTGGCGCAACTCGTAGTGGATGATTCCTTTCCAATACCACCAAAAACTCAAAATAACCTTTTGAGGCGTCAATACTGTCTTTGCGACCATTTGTTGAGCTTCACCACGCTTAGACCATAATCTTTTTCGCATATTATTGTTGTATTTGATCCACTTTTCATCTCCTGTTACCAATCGCTTCAGAAATGGTTCGATTTCACTTCGTTTCAGCAAAGAATTGCAGATGTTAATTCGGTCCATTAAATTTTTCACAGACAATTCATGTGGTACCCAAACATCGAGCTTCTTTTTGTAACCAGCGTTTCTTAAATGGTTCAAAAACGTTTGATGATGAATGTTAAGTTTCTTAGCTTATGTGACGGTCTTGGTCAATCTTTCCATAAGTTCATCGACTTTTTCAACAATAGATCGACCAGAATGAGGTATCTTTCACATCGAAATTTCCAGAACGGAGCGAGCGAATCATTGTTGTGCTACACGAACTGATACAGCATCTTCACCGTAAACTTCGCAAATTTCTTTGATGGCTTGTGTGGCATTTTTCCCTTTTTTATACAAAAATTTCAGAATATAGCGGATTTCTTCATTACTTTCACTCATTTTTGAACGGCTGTAACTTTTTTAAACTTTTTTTCGCTAAATGAAGCTTAAAATTTCATCTTTTCAAAACTGTATGGTATGACACAATGTGAGATATGCGACTGCAACGACATTGACATTAATTTTGACAAAATACGAAAAAACTTTTTCGACTACCCAGTATATTATTTCTAAACTGGGTGAAATATTTATCTCTTTATTTTACAGTTATGGCAATAATAGTGCAAAGAGTGGAATACATATGTAAATCTGGTTACGTCATTTATAAATTTTAGATTTTTTGCTTGCTGGGCTACTGCCACGCCATGTAAAGTGGCCAGTTGCCACGTTGGTGTTAGTTTTTTCTATATTTGCACCAGAATTCTATCAAGTTTCGAGTTGAAAATGTCGGAGGAATATTTGTAGCTGTAAATGTTTGCTTTGTTATTCGTAAAAAAATCCGAAATTCACTTCTGTCAGCGAAGTCAATAACCCGTTTCTCTTTTTTTAGAGATCAGTACACACCACGCCCATTGAGAATTTTTACACCACGATATCATTAGAAATATGTCGTTTTTGTAATGTTTTTTGTTTTCATTACATTATTTAGTTCTAAAAATATCTAAAGTCTCATATAAGAATTAACTGACTTTCCGAAGGACACGCAGTGCAGGTCTAACCATTATGGCCTTTTGTTGTCATATTTGCCATATGAAAATCAAGTTTAGTAAAAATAACTGTAAGTGTAAATACAAAGTTGTGATCAAACAATTTTTGATGCTTCTGTGCATAAGTGATATGAAGACAGTGAAGAGCAGCAAGCGGCATGTTGAAGGAGTGGAGAAGATTGTGTTGTTTGTGAGTACTCTTTACTCTATTTGATAGTAATAGACAAATAAATTTACATATCTACACCTTTGTATGTGTAAGCTTACCGATTTACAGACTTCACTTTATTTATTTTTATTCAAGATTGTTAGGGATTTTACAGCTCAGGATTTAGGAATTTTTCATCTCTAAGAATGGCCAGAGAAATTTACAAATACAAAATAAAGCGGCGTTTCGTCCTTCAAGGTGTCTTAAAAGTATGTACATATATAAAAGACGGTACCTAAGCTCCTTTCACAACGCTTAAATGACTTTTGATAGCTGCAAGTTTGTCGAGTTTATAGCAACACCAAATTGCCTTGGCACTTAACTCTGAGATTATTGCAGTAAAAATATGCAGATGCAGTCACATAAACATTTAATGTCAGTCAGTATGCTTAAATGCACGCACACAGACATACATATATACTGCCAAAGTGGTTAGTGGTCGTCAGCAGGGGAGAGTGCAAAAGTAAACGAAAATGGAAAAATACCAAAGTGACTTCTACACAAATCTTTCTCACACAAAATTCAAGTGGATGCCTTTACCGGCTCGAGCATGACTTTTTGAATTTGAAATACTGCAATGAGCTGTGCGTCCGGCGCACTGGCGGGCGTCAGCTCGAAGGCCCAGCATTTTACACAGATAAAATGTGTTTTGTGTTGTCAAGACTCAAAAGTGTTAGAATTCTCGCAATAAGTTATTACACCATATTAGCATGGCAGAAAGCAACAACAATTGCACTACAATAACGGCAACAACAGCAGCAATGCTGAGTCAGTGCATATCGCCACCTGAATCGCCTCGATCTGGAAACTTTCGCACCGCTGCGAGGTGCTAAAATGCAAACGCGCGTTTGTGTGTGTGCTTGTGTGTAGTGGTGCAGTTGGTGATTTTCAGCAGTTCTCGCTACTCGGTCGGTTGAGTTTCATTTGAATTTTCACATAATTTGTACTGCGGAGTTTTGCGCAGAACTTTGAAAATTATACCGCCAGATTCGCTCGGAGCCAGCGTGCAGCACAAGATATGCAAATTGTTGTGCGGTAAACTTCTAACGGTGGTTTTAATGGTATTAATCGTAGTTAGAAGCTGCTGCTGCATACACGCTAAATTTGATGATAAAATGAAAAATAACTGTTTTTTTGTACCGAAATTATCAGATTTGTGATATTCTCCTGAGTCCCAGCTTTACTCCAATTTTCCTGTAGTAGGAACTATTTATTTGTTATATAATATGTTTAAACAATAATTGTTTGATTTTATTTTTGATAACTTTTGCTCTGTTTCACCTTTCTCTGCTTCCCTCTTCTCTAGAAATCAATCATATTCCCGTTATTTTCCGTAGTTAAACTTGCTGTGACAGCGAAGCTAATATTTCCATTTATCACAAGCATTACTTTTATGCACATGGTGAGAAATCAACAACTATTTCATTGCTTTCACCGACACATCAACAGGCAGCTTCAATTGCTTTCCACGGAAGCCAGATTCATGAGATGCTAAGCGTTTGAAATGTGAGAGTTGATAAACTTTGCTACTCTCTCACGCGGAGCAACACGCCCATACATACATATGTGTGTAAGAAACTTCCTATAAAAGTGTTCAATTTGTATCGTATGCTTTTAGGCGCAACTTATGAAGTTGATCAAGATCACTTTTCTGATGCTTTTTGGGCAAATTGGTTAGGCTGTGAATTAAGTAGAAATTTCTATTATAGGTTTGCTATGTTCGTAGCATTTATCTTAGACTAGCGCGATTATAAAAATTATACTTAAATTCGTTATAAAAATTGTACCCCCCTCTTTTCAAAAACGTATTTAAAGCAATGTTTTTGTATATTTCAAAGAAATGATTTTAAAATAATGAATAACTATAAACCCACAAGCGAATTAAACGTTTCCAATAAATTTTGGACGGATTGAAATTTCACAATTCATTTAAAATATATAAGTAATTTTTTTTATGGTAGTGGAAAAAGTCTTTTCGTATTTCCAATCAAACTTCAACTTATTTTTTTTCATATTTATACTAATAAAAAATCATTTTGGGCGAACACTTTTTTCCATTTTTCCGCTAGAGACATTATTCCATCAGTGTAAATCGAAATTTTGAAATTTCCAGAATGGAAGCTAGCAAACCATTGTTGTGCTACACGAATTGATACAGCATCGTCTCCGTAAACTTCACAAATTTCATTGATGGCTTCCGTGGCATTCTTCCCTTTTTTATACAAAAATTTCAAAAAATTGCGAATTACTTTATTATTTTCACTCATTTTTGAACAGCTATAACTTTTTTCAACTTCCCCGAATTTATTTTTTTTTTGTTTAAATGAAGCTTAAAATCTCACCTTACCATCACTATATGGTATGACCCAATGTGATTGGTAGAACTGGAGATAAGGATATCTATCGACAAAATACGAAAAGACTTCATCGACTACCCATATAATGTGTTTTTTTAAATTTTTTAAAATTTTGTTTCACCTTTACATTAATAAAGGAGTGTTTATTACATATATTTTCGAAAAAAAAGTTTCAGTAAAACTTATCTCTGATCTTCTTTTCTGCTTGTTCGTTGCCAATGCTACTTGGCACAGCAAAAAAATTAAGCCGAAAAGAATTCAATAAGATATTTGCCTTCCTCAAAGTTTATTTCTCCTTTCGCGGAAGTTTTTCATTTTATATGTTGTTTCGTAGGCTTTTACTTTAACCCACTTTGCATAAATTCGCACCTGATTGTCGTGTCGTGGGTCGAGGATAAACAGAATTTTCAATTGCCTGCTTCGCTATTCCAAGAAACCAGTCTGCTCGTGCACCTACTTACATCCTTTCAAATAGTCACTTGTTGGGTAGCGTCTGGGGAGTAAGTCGTCAATTTCCTTCCGATATAACTGTACATGTAACTGTAAATAAATTACTCGTGTGCACAAATGTTGCGCTTGATACTCAAGTCTTTGTCACTGTGTCAAGAATTTGGGTTACGAAGCCGTCTGAGCGCCAACAAGAAGTAGACTTTTTAAAAAGAATGAAATATGCTAACACTCCCGCTTAAATTTGATGAAGTTTTCTTCTGTTGCGTGAACTCGTGCGGAAGAATTTTTTATTGCAGTACAGACAGAAAGTTACTTAATGAAATTACGGAAGGAAAAGCTTAAGGAACCATATAAAATATATGCATGAATATATTATTACATCGACTTTGTTTGGGAAGTAGAATGAGAGGCATCATACAGCTGTACTTTATACATATATGTACAAAAGTATGTACTTGTAGAACATTTCCTGATTTGCTTAATTTTCTAAAAAATAAGCAAGTCTTGCGTTCCCTTTTTTCATCAAATATACTTAACTCATATTAACACATAGAATGAATCTAACAATTCACATTTCAAGGCTTGATTGTCTTCTCAATTCTAGCCATTCGAAAGCAAACCAAATTGAGCTCTCCAGCTTTACAAATTACCCACAACGCTGTCTACATACATACCTACATACATATGTATTTGCTAAGTCAACATTCAATAGTTTTGAACTGAATTCGACGACCATTGCATACTCTTAAGCAGCATCCTACTTGCTTGAGTGCTCTAACTTTCAATAATCACTGGCAGGCGAATCGAACAGCCACCACTTGTGTTTGAATATGTGTGTGTGTGGGGCGAGCATTATGTAATCTAGTTGACAGTGAATAGTTTGCACTCACCTCGAAAGCGAAAGCAGCTCAAAGCAATCACTTAGCAGTCAGCAGCCTCGCACTTTTTCACTCGACCAGTCTCTTACACTTTGCCATTTCAATGAGCAGCCCTTCAAAAGTATTTTTCTTTACAAATTCGGTTAGTGGCACAAGTGGCAATAGCTGAATCACACATTCATATACTTTTTACATTGATTTAACATCTTTACAGACACAACTTGGGATAAAGTAGACCTCCATAACCTGAAATTTAAGCATAGAAGTGCGGTAGTGGAATGATGTCTCTACTGTTCTCTACATTTTTCGAAGTGCGAAAGAAATTAGGAGACAGAAACATTATTCGGAGAGTACTGGCACTGAGAGCCAAGGTGCACGTTGCTTAGATCCCCTCTGTCGTCTCAAAATGTTTGTCTTTCATCGGTGTTTTCAGGCAAGGAAACAAAAACAAGTCCGGGGGGACACATCTGGGCTGTAGGGCGGCTGCAGAAACGTTGGGATGCCGGCCTTGGTTAGGTAGCTGTTCACAAGAAAGACGATGTGAGCCGGGGCGTTGTCGTGGTGCGACTTCCAATCGGCTGCGATGTCTTGTTGTGGACCCGGTTGGCCCTTCGTATGAGCCTCTTGAGGACTTCCACGTAAAACTTGGCGTCGACGGTTTGTCTAGGTTCCTCCTAGATTCAAGGTGGACGATGCCTTTGATCCACACGAGTCACATTGTCGGCGTTTGTCGAAGTCGCATGTCTCCCAGCACGATTTTCATCAGCGACTTCTTCTCTCCGAAAAGTCCTGGTACCACCGAAACACACCACTTCTTGCTAAAGCAGTATCTGGGTAAGCCTGCTTGATCATATCAAACGTCTCTGTATACCGAATCCAGCCGGTGCAGCACGCTCCGAAGTACAGTTGCGGCGGAAGAAAATCAGTCCTCTTACTTTCCGGACAAGCCCTGTATATTTAGCTTACTTTCGCGAAGGTTACAATGCAATCAGGAAGATCCTTAACTACAGCAAACACCACGTGACCAATTAACAACTTGAGGACGACTTTGGCTCCATTTCCCAGTCACACTTTGTTCACATTTAAATGCAGTGAGGTTATTTATTAAATGCTAATGCTCGTAGACCCAGCCAGCACGAGTCTACGAGGGCGGGCTATCACTTTCGTTTGATACTCAGTCGGTGGAAATAAAAACAAAAAACGGTACTTTTGTTTTCTCCAACAATGATTGATGATTGCGCACCGAGTCTGCGAACCTGTCAGCCACCCGCCCTCTGTCATATTTGCATTTCACAGTCTAGTGGGACACTCGTCGTCTGCTTTTCATCGTTTATTTATTTCCATCTTATTTCTCATTTTCTTATCGCGTTCTCGGCGATGCTCGTTGAATGCTTTGTGTAATTGAGATTGGGATGAATTTTGAATTTTAATTAACTCAAGGCATTCGAATGTTGCGCTTTGCGTGTTTTCAAATTGGACACGACGGGATTTGGGACTCATTCCATTCCGTCAAATGTCAGCGGAAATTTTGGTGGCGCGCTGCTTGTAGCGTACCAGCAGGCACATAATTCGGTTGTGGACCATTCTGAGCGTGTGGAAATCCAGCATGCAGGTTTAATTTCAATTACAAGCGTTTGAGGCTTCCCGACTTCCGTGCGAACACAGCAAATACTCAAATTAACATAAAAATGTAACGAAAGCATGCTTAAAGCGTGGCTCCGCAGACTTGTGCGTATGTTTGTTTGTATGTGTGTATTATTCACCACCGACGCTAATTATTTGCGTTTTTCAGATTTCTTTTGTTTTTGCTTTGAATGAGTGGAAAGCTTTGCGCGGGCGGTTTTCTGTGAAGTTTTTTGTTGTTTTCTGTTTCATTCAGCGAATGTTGGTTTTGATTTCATTGTAGCTTTCTGCGTTCTTCGTTCATCGTTATTCGTTTTTCACTCTTTTAAATTCGTTTCATTCTTACTTTCTACCGCTGGCTGCGCAACACGCTTGGCCGCGCAAAATAAGTGTGGGTGTGTAGCTGTAAGCATATGCGTATGTGTGTGTGTGGGTGTAGCAAGCACTCTCAAGCGGAAAGCATCGTAAATGCGCAAGGAAGTGGTAAAAACTGGCGGATAAATAAAAGTTTGAAACTTTTTTATTTCGTTTTGTTGTTGCTGTTTTTTTTTGTTTGCTTTTTCGAAATGTGGAAAAGTAACTAAATGAATGAATGTTAAGGCGGTCGAAACTAAAGTTAAGCCCGCCGGCGCATGAACCGCGCCTTGTAAGTATGTGTGTGCTTTTTCGCGCGCCTGAAAGCTAACAACTGTTTACTAGCGCTATCCCCGACTTCGCCCTCCACCCACGCCTTCGGCCTTTCCGCGTGTTTGCCTTGGCTAGAGATACAGTTACATTAAAAGCATGTAAACGAGAAGTTTCATGCTTGTGTACGGCGACAGCGTGCTGAGCGAGTCGTGAAAATCATTTAAAGCTAACGGTATATACATATGTACATATAAAAATACTAGTTGCACTTTGTTGGTGTTTTAAAGAGGAAGTTTTGCAATTTATACGAGTGCAAGGTGTGTTTATTGTAGTGGAATAACAGTAAATGTGTAAAAAATAAATTTTACAAGTAGTTTTGGGGTTAACATAATCTGTCTTCACACAAATACATGCAAAGAAATATATATGTATATCCATACAAAAAAAAAATTAAAAATAGAGTTTTAATATTTGTTGCAATATCCCGAGGTGAAAGCGAACTCTTGAGTAATAAAAGTCTCGTAGAAAACAATAAAGAGAGAAGCGAAATCCTAGGAGATCATGATGATGATTTTTACACTAAGCGAGTCAAAACTCGGTTAGAAATTTCCTAATAATATTTGACAACACCGCCAATATTTCAAAGTTTCAACCAGACTTATCGGGTTTTCAGAGTTTCTAAAGTTCAAAGAATAGCAATTGATGATTTTTGTTAAAAGTCACGGATTTTTCAATAAGAGCGCTACAAATTTTTTTGTAAATAAAACAAAAACAATTTGCAATATCATGGCCACCACAGACACGCTTGTAGAAGTCCAGAAGCTGAACCCAATTTTCGACGGTTTTCAAGCATAAATCGGCCAATACTGCTGCAATTTCACTTTCGATACTCGTACAAAGTTCTTCAATCGTTGCTGGTTTATTGTCATAGATCATAGACTTGACGTAGCCCCACAGGAAATAGTCTAACGGCGTCAAATCGCACGACCGTGGCGGCCAATTAACTGGGCCATTTCGTAAGATAACACGTTCACCAAACCTGGTTTTCAATAAATCGATTGCGACATTTGCTGTGTTTATTGTGGCGCCGTTCTATTGGAACCACATATTGTCCAAGTCTATATCATCCAATTCGGGACAAAAATATTCGGTTATCATTGAGCGGTAGCGATTCCCATGCACAGTAACGTACCAGTCTTAATCATCACGGAAGAAGTACGGTCCAATGACCCCGCTGGCCCATAAACCGCATCCAAACGTAATTTTTTCAGGATGCAATGGTGACTCATGGCCAATATTTTGCTTATTGACAAAGCCATTCAGCCAGAAATGAGCATCATCGCTGAATATGATTTTTCGATGAAAATCCAGATCATTTTCAAATTGTTGCTCAGCCCAATTCACGAATAGCACTCTTAAAGTTCATGATGAAATGGCAAAACTTACTTGTTTACAGACGTCTGTGTACAACTGTCTTAGCAAGTTGTTTTATTTTACGGAACTCTTAGTTCGCAAGAATATTCTCTTCTACATACATACAAATCCTTTTATATTTTATTTAAATTCCTGCATAATATTTTCAAGTTATAAGAGACTCCTAAATGCAATACAAACTTTTTCAAAGATCTTTTTGATTTGAAATTTTTTCCCTGCAACTTCGCATTCGCAGCGAATTATTGAATAATAAATGTGAACATGAATTATTAAGCGTTCATTATGCGCTTTTGAACTCTTAAAGCTTACCGCTAGCTGTAGTTCTAACGGCGCAACACGAATATTGCAACAAAAACAGCAATAACAATAATAATAGAAGTAATATTTCAGCTGAATTTTCCGACATTTTCCAATATGCAAAGTCAGTTGATAAATCAAGGCAATACATCCAACTATAAAAGTAATGAATCATTCGAAATGTGTGCTTAAGTGTGTGTTAAGATGTGTGAGTGTGTGTGCTTCAATATTTACACAGCACACTCAAAATATGAAATTGACTTGTAGCTCCAACGGCCAACTAACAGCAAATCATCGGAAATTGTACACATCGGTAATACACTCGCCCACATGCATACACACGCATACACATGCATTCATGCATGTTCGAAATAATAGACCAAGGTAAAGAATGTAGAATTGATCGAAATGAATATGAATGTGTGTGTGTGTGTGTGTGTTTGGAGATAAAGATTTATGCTCATATCATATTATGTGTGGTCGATTCTTATTTTCACAAATAATTTTCAGTTGTCTATTTTCACAGAAAATCCTTATTTTTTGAATTTAGATTCGGAGAATCGCGTAATTATTTTTAAAAATATTACACTCAAATCTATTGTGCTGTCTGATATTTTACGTAAAACAAAGCTTTTCTTTGATGTAATTTAAAAGGAAATAGAAATTTCATAGCTACTAATAACTTTCCTAACTCATAATTTCAACACATTTGTATAACATTATGTATTACAATCGTTTCAAACGTCTGCATGTCTGTTGTTTACAAAAACAAAACTAGTAGCTAAAAATTAAATTTTATATTTAAAATATTCGCCTCTTTTGGAAAGAAAATATTAAATATTGCATCATATTTGATTCTTCCCTTAAGGGGGGAGCCTGCTTTAAAGCTTCAAAGAATCGATTTTTTGAGTTTTTTTTGGGAGGGAAAGAAATAATTGATTAAAGCGAAATTTCTAGGGCTTATAGTTGTATATTTGAACATCATTTAAACATTTTTTGGATACGAAATCTTTGATATTCTAACTTTGGGCAGCAATTGCCAGATGCATCTCGCACGTGCATTTGTCGGACGGCGGGCAGGATGCAGGTAGCAATTTCTATCGAAAAAAAACAAACTCAAAGGGATTCATAGTTTTTAATAATTTATTTTCTAGTTAAACTAAAAAAATTTCACAAAAAAGTGTAAAATTTTAAAAAAGTATGTTCAAACTTGACTTTTCTTAGTTTTTTTTGTTTAAATAGAAGGTAATTTAATGCCAAAGATAATAAAATTTGTCCCATTTCCATACGACGTTTAGTTTTTTTTTCTATCCTGCCCGCCAATTAAGAGAAATCATAAAAATGAAAAACCGACGCGCGTTTGTCAAAGTTTTCGCTTTTTGCCCAAGCGCTCATATATCTGCTAGACGCTTGGTCACTATTTCTCTTTTAGCTTCAAAAATATTTCGAATTCCCATTTATAACTTTAAGTACATATTCTTAGATAATTTTTAAAGAAATTTAAGCAAAAAAAAATCGATTTCTTTAAGCTTCTACAGCAGGCTCCCTCTAAAATAAGTATACATGTTCAGTACGTACATATATAATTTGCTAAAACTCGACCCGGATTGGGAAAAAAAATTTTTTTCACGTATTTTATTATAAATATTTATTATGGCCTTTCAAATATGCTTCTTTTGAGCCAATAAAAACGTGCCAACACTTAATCCAGTTTTCCATACTTACGTATTATAAGTCTCTACTCGAGTTTAGCATTGACAAGTCTCATACCTGAAACATTACCCAAAACACTACCAAAAACATTACCTTAAAACATTACCCAAAACACTACCAAAAACATTAGCAAAAACATTTTTGAAGACATTACTCAAAACATCATCCAAAACATTTTTGTCTTGGCCAAAACATAACCAAAATATTACCCAAAACATTTTTTTTTTTTTTTCAAGAGCAAAATCGCCAGACAAGAAAGTAGTAAGCAAACAACTGCCTAGACACACTGATTGATCAGATGGAGAGGGTTTTGATTCCAAGGATATTGTAATGTAATATTTCCTTCATCTTGAATGCAAGTGTATTTTTGCTTCTTATCTATGCAATTGAGTTTAAGTGAATGAAGTTTAACTTTATTTGAACCCCATTGAAGATGTTAAATAAACAAAGCGCGTGAAATTTTCAGTAAATATTTTCGTGTGTCTCAAAAACTAAATGAAATTTAAATGTATAAGTATTTAAATGAAAATCGAAAGTGAAATTTTGAAGACTTTTAAGCGCCTTAAATTGTTTCACTTGCACACGGCCAAGCAACATTTGAAGTTGGCAAAAAAAACATTTAAGAAAAATAAAATTTCATAAATGACGCTCATTTAAAATTTCTCTTTCTCTTCCCTTTCTTTGCCGTTCGATTTTCTTCTCAAAAACTTTACAGCAATTACTTTAACTTCGTGTTTCTCACAGCTGCTTCGTTTTCGCTTTGCCGCTGTGTATAAATGACGTGAAGACAATCAAACCAAAGGCAACAAATAACAAATCGCGCGATAAACGGGCCAACAACAAACAGTAAAAACAACGATTTACCACTAAATATACCCGAAAGACGCCGGAAACACCGTTATTCGCAGGCTAAGGCATCAATGCAAAGACCAACAATCGTCCACACGCCAGCGCATACCAACAAAAAGCAATACAATCACAACAACAACGGTCAGTGTTGCCGGCATTGCAATCACCAATGACTTCAAAGAAGAACTGCCGAAAGGAAAGTAATCGAAGTGCAAATCCACAGTGAGTCGTTATAACGAAAATGGGATTTGAAGACGCCAGAGCGGCAGCTGTTAATTTCGCTCAGCAAAAGCAAAATGATGTTCTTAGCACATGTGTTGCCTATTTAATTGCCGCTTATCGTTGGGCCTTGCCGGCAATTTGTGCGCCGCAGCGGTACGAGCGCCGAGTCTTTAGCAAAATCGAAGCTAATGAACCGTTACTTACTTACGGCAAATCAAGGGAAACTGTAGCTGTCAGCGTTAATAGCGGTAATCAAAGCGATATCAACAACGACCACAACGACCACAACAACAACAACACAAGTTGTAACTGCAATAACAACGGTGTGACTAATTACAAGATGCGCTCACAGCAACAACAAGAAGTAGAAGAACAACAAAAGCAATATCGCCGAAGAGCCAAAAAAAGCAGAAACCAGAAATTTACATTAAGGACACGTAGTGCCCATCAACATCCGCCCAAAAAACATAAATACCAACTAGTCTTGAATAACAGTTAAAGTGTTGTTATTGACAGCTCAAAGCAACCAACAGAGAAACGAATAACAGATAGGATACCGTAAATTACAGCAATAAATAGATATAAAACAGAAAATCAAACCAGTGAAGCAGGCAGAGGAGGGCGGATAACAAGCACAGCCGGCACTCAAAGAGAGCCTGCAATTAAACGAGCCAAAAATTAAGACACAAATAGCGTGGCGAAGAGCACAAAGCAGCAGCAAGGCGTAATTAACACTTGTGCAGAGGAAGTTACGGCAAAATGCAGCGTCTGCGTACGACTTTCACGCGCTCGCGCACCCCCACCGGCGCCGAGATGAAGACCCAAAACAGTCTCGAGGTGCCGAAACAGGTGCGAACCCCTTGTGGATGATAATTTGAGCAATTTTTACTTTCCTTAAAATTGTTGTACTTGATTTTGTTGCTGTTGTTGCTTTATTTTTATGTTCTTACTAGCGAAAAGTTGCGCGAGCGAAGCATGCCGCTTTGAAATATTTAAGCTTTTTTATTTTTTGTTAACGGCACAATATTTCTTGATGTTGCATGGCAATATTTAAAAACTATCACTAAATAAAGTTAATATTATTTAAATTGTTCCAGTTGAATGAATTCATATAAACTTTAACCAGTACACAAATTCATCAATATTACCAGGTTATTCAATAAGTTTTGTCGTTTGACAAGAAAAACACAATTTTATGATTCAAAATATTCTATATTATTCAGTATAATCTTGCTGAACAGTAATACACTTGCTCAAACGATCTTCCAATCTGTGGATCCCATCCCTGAAGTGAGAATCCGGAAGGTCTGCAAAATGCGCTTAATCAGCACGCTTTTCACGCATAAATTTTTTGAGTTCTGGAAACAAATGGAAGTCGCTGGGGACCAAATCTAGTGAATATGGTGGATGCCCCAACAATTCGAACTTTAATTATGCATTTTAGGCATTGTCAAAATGCTCTTGTGACAATAATATTCAGAATTAATTGTTTTACCAGTTGGCAAGTAATCCACAAACAAAATTCCTCTCCCATCCCAAAAAACGGATGCCATAGCCTTTTTGGCCGATTTCCGGACACGAACTCTATTCGAAGCCGAACAACGAAGTTCGCACCACTCTTTAGCTTCTTGTTTTGATTCAGGATCATGGTGATAGACCCAAGTCTCATTCATAGTGACAAATCGATGCACAAAATCCACTTTATCCTTTTTAAAACGCTCTAAATATTACTGCGAAAGTCGCATTCGAATGTATTTTTGTTCCATTGTTAGCGAAAGCGGCACACACACTTTCTAAAACCCAAAATTCAATTAAAATATGCTTAATAGTCAATCGACGATCTTCCAAACCATATTCTATATATTTTGGCTATAATTTCTGGTGTTGATGCGCTTTTTGGACGTCCTTCACGTCGTGGATCGTCTTCAAGGCTTGTACGACCACTTTTAAATTCAGCAACACATTTTTCTACTGTTTTAATTGTAGGCGAACAATCATTACACACTTTTAACATTTGTTCATGAATTTTTGTTGGTGCTACACCTTCCAAAAATAAGAATCACTGCACAATATTCATTTTTCCATTGTAAAAAATACTGTGACACGCCGACACCAAATGGCTTGTAAGCGAAGAATAAATTGACAGATTGAACTAATTGAACGTCACTTACGTTCATATGAAGAGTGTACCAACAAAACCAAAAGAAATTTTGGGCTAGTAGCAATGCCTTTTCTTATCGAACGAGAAAACTTATTGAACAACCTGGTAAGTCACTGTTAAATACGGCCTTTAGGATGCTTCTACTCTACAAAAGTTGAGTATTTTCTCAGTGATTGGTGGTTTAATAAGGGCAAAAAAAAATATGTTTAGACACAACATGATGATATCAAAAGTGTCCCGGTGGCGAGACCCGAATTTCCACGAAAATCGTCGCAAATCATTGCTCGCAGTTTCATATTTTTTCATAGATATTCCAATAGCAAAGATTATAAGGCACAGTCTGTACATAATCTTATAGGGAAGTGGTAACATATTTTTTGCGCTCCTTCTAAATTCTAATTTGTGGTAAAATCCGGTTATGCCATAATTCTATATAAGAATCAACTTACACACTTAGAAGGCTATCAAGATATCATCAGCAGAAATCTTCGCTGAGTACGAGTCTTGTGCACGACTTTCCAGTTCCGCGCAGTATCTTGAGAGCATTAACATTTGAGTATATAAATATCTAATCTCAGAGCTTACGGAGAGGCAACCCCAGAAAGGTGTGTTACTTAAAGGCATTCCGCCCAAGTGCCTTTTCTTAAGCCGGGGTATACACCCTTTTTAAGCTAACCAGTTGTCCGGGGTGTTATGGCACCGAATTTACTGAGCTCACGTTAAATTTGTTGGATTCATGCCATCAGATCGAAAACATGAGCTCAACCTAGCTCTTTATTAACATTTTCCACAACTTTTTATGCGTAATTCGTGTCTCCGGACACGATGACTATGTGGAAAGTAATTCGCAAGGACATAAAAATGTGCAAGCACTAATATGAGCACAATAACGGCAAATCACATAGTGATTGTGAAAAACACAACAGAAATTATAACAACTGTTATGAAAATTATACTTCTGCCACTACAACATCCTCGATGTACAAATATATGCATGTGTGCATGTATGTACATACGTGTGAACTCCAATACTGGTGTATTTGCCATTCGACCGGGTGACAGGCCACATTGCACACCCCGCCACATACATTCATACATACGGGCACGCTATTGGAACGGCACGTGTTGCATGTAAATCTCTTTTATAAATACATATTTGCATACTTTTAGGCGTAATGTGTGTGAAAATTGGCGGATATTCGTGCAAAAGTGAAACAAGTAACGAGTATAATCAAAACCGAAAAGTAGCACGATGCCGATGCCGACAACCAGCAGGGTGGCGGCAAAAACAATGCCGTTAACGGACTGCTGTCGTAATAATCATAAATTTCACATGTAAATCCCTTTTGACATATGATCAGCATATTTGCACTGGAGCACCTGCCAGCACACAAACACAGCGACCACACACACACACACAACTACAAATGCTCTTATGTGCAATAAATAAATATTTGTGTGGTTGTTGTAGCCCGTGGACAGTTGTTTGTGACGGTACTAACAAAAACCAAAAACAATAAAAACTTTGTCTGTCACTCATTTTGGACACTTTTCAGTGTTAATCCGCTTAAACCGACGCCTACACCTCCGACCACACACACACATACAAACGGATGCGAGCACATATTGGCTTATGAATTATTTAAAATATTTATTTTTATGTCGGAAGGGGCAATGGGTTGGTCTGCTGAGTATGTTGATTTTGTCCTTTTACAGTAATTGAAAGGTACATATTACGTTTGCAGGTAATGAATTATGGAATTAGGTAAAAATAAAAAAAATTAAAAAAAAATGCAAATATAAAAAATAATGTTATTTAATTTCAATATTGAAAAGAAGAACAAAGAAAACAACAATAAATTTAAAAACCTTTGAATTGATTTAACATAGTCCATGCCATCCACTCCAAGTTCCATAGTATTTGGTTCGCCCACTCTTTGCGAGTGCTTATCTCAGCAATAATTGCCAGCAAGAACCGTTGACCACTTCCGTTCCAATTGCCAGCCTTGCATGTTGCGTTTTAACATGTTCTTTACACACATCACACGCTCATATCTAATTGCATGTCCAAACACACCGCCTGCACCACACCCCCCAATCACCGGCCTGCATATCCGTTCTAGATTTCAAAATGTGTTTAGAATTCTTTTATTTCGCTTTTGTTTCTATTTTAAGCGCAGCACGCAGCTAAGTCCACATTTTTATAGTTTTTGTTTTTGTACTTGTACGGTTGTATGAGTGTTTGCATGCAATCTCGCCGTAAATTAAAGCAAATTATAAGTGTGCAACAGCAGCAGCGTGCGCCATTTAATAACCTCAACATTTTCTCTTTCACTTTTCTCTCTCCAATCCCTTCGCTCCGCGCGTTTGTGGATAATGAATGGTAATTATTCGCGCTTTTCGCCCGCCAACAGGTGCGTTCCGCTTCGTTTGATGAAATGCAATTAGAGGCGCAACGTGTCTCGTCTCACCTGCTCAAGCAGCAGTCCTCGTCATCGACGGAAGAACGTTCGCTGGACACGGGTCTGCTGCAGGTGCCGCAAGCCACGCACACGCAACGCTCACATTCCTTCGACTCGGCGGCGGCTTCTGCGGGCAGCGATGACTCGGGCACATTCTTGGAAGTGCCACGTCGTAACAAGGCGCGTCGGAGTTCGTCTACGAAAACGCCACCACCGTGCGTGCACTGTATGTACTTGGAGGAGTATTTGAAGCAGCAGAAGTCAGAACAGACATTACATTACATGGCAGGTGATCGGCGTGAATCGATATCACTGTCATACGGTTACAGCAGTTCTGACGACGATACAGACATCGATGGTGTGAGTGTGACGGCGGACGATGAGGTGGTGGAGGAGGACGATGAGGAGGATGCCGCCACTGGCGATGGCACCGAAACTGGTGGCGGTTCATATGAATACGATGATGCGGCACTGGAGATGGACATCAGATTGGGTGGTTTGAGCACGGGCAGCAGCATTGAGGAGTCACGTGCACGTCTGCCACGTCAAATGCGTCGGCATACCATTGGCAGCTCAGTGACCACATCGGAAGATGAAGGACTAGAAGAATCCGAACATGATTCGCCGCACTTTGGTAATACGTTGCTGCCACCTTTGCCGACGACACCTTGCGGCATCACATTTACACTTTCGCCCACAAACGGCGACTGCCCGCCCTTTCCGTATGCTTTCCCCATCGATCCCGGCTCGCCACCACCTTCACCATCCATTTCGCTGTCCGTATGCGACAGTCCGATGATGGAATTGCCACCACCTCCGCCCATCTCACCACTTGAACTATTGCCTCATTCACCCATCTTTGATTTGCCATTGCCGCCACCACCCGGTTTTAGCAGCCGATTGAGCGCAGCGGATGCAGATGATGCTGCAGCAGTGCCACCCTCACCGACCGCCATGCGTCCACGTCGTCGCTCCATCTCACGACAAGAAGCGATTTTCGTTGAGCCAACAGGCAATTCGCTGGAGAATGTATCGCAGGGCGAGGATGTCAAGTCGTCCGTGGAGGCGGTGGATTCGGTGGATGAGGCGTCCACAGTGGCTACTTGTGGCTCGCCGACAGCAGCTAAACATGCGCTGGTTGTACGTGATATTTATCTAACTGTACCTGATTTGAAGCGCGACCGTGCCGCCTCGGTGGACTCGTGCTTTTCGAAAATGTCATCGGCGGGCAAAACGGAGGAGCTGCAGCCCAGCGAGGATGGCTGTTTTCTCACCGTGCCGAATATAAATGCGACCCGTTCGCGATCTGTGGACATTGTGCTGCCGACCGACGAGCAGGCACGCTACAAGGCTCTCGCCATGACGGGCGCTTGTCGAGACGGGTATGTAATGCTCTTAACTTCTTGTTTATTATTCAGTTTGTTGGCTGACAACTTGAAGTTTTTGTTTGTTTATTGTTTTAATATACTACCTTTCGACCGAATTAGAAATTGATATTGATTGATACAAATATATTTAGGCTTAAAATCACCATGTTTCTGAAAGAAACGACTTTCGACTTAGTCCCATTATTAACCAATCCCGATAAGCGATTAGCAAAATTATACTATATAGAGCAATAGCGATAGAGCGCAACTTCTTCTTAGAAGCTTAATTGAATCGGTCAATGCAGCTAAGCTTTCGTGTTTTTTTAAATCGGAAACTGAATATTTTAACGATTTATATTACACCATGTAATATTAAGCTAAAATTCCTTAGGAATATTTTTCTCTCTTTATACGCGTATTTAGATTCGTTTTTACCCATCAAGTCGTTAAGATAGTCCTTTTGTCTCACCCTAGTACGTGCATAAGTTTTGTCTAACCTAAATGTTTTGTAAATTATGAGAAAAAGATTTGCATAAATTTCACTTACACTCGTCTACCCAAAACCCTTCATTTTGTAATATCTTTAAACTGACCCTACTTGACCCTTTTTATCGCCACAACACACAACACTTTTTTGTTGGCTTATGCTGACGTTTGACACTGAGCGAAAGTGTTTGTGTTGATTTGTAGGCCAGCTTTCCATTTGCATAAGTTCCGTTATAAATTGTGAGTGTTTGTGTTCATATTTTTGTGATTTCTTTTTATGCTTTGTTTTTGTGCCACAAAGGCGGGATTAGGGCATTAGTTCTACAAATAAAGTAGGCAAGTTGGTACTGTTAGTTTAAGGGTTATAATAGAAATTATAAAGGTTTGTACCACAGGGTTTGCCCTTTTGGACCAACATTATTAGGTCACCTATACTTTGGTGTGATTAAAATCTAAAAAAGCATCTTCGTAGATGTATTTTGGTATGGTACTAAGGCTTAAGAATAACAGTTTTGATTAGCTCAGACCTTAACCCGATATGTGTATACATATGTGGCACTTTAAATCACCATACAGCTGTTCGGATGTTATAATTTAGCATTACTAAAATTATTTTATAATTTTAAACTTTTTTAAGTAAAATAATATAAGGCGAAAATGAAGACCAAGTACTTAGAAGGTACGTCTTTTTAAGTACAAAGTATTATATTATCTTAAAGATCTAATTGCCAGATTGTTTATACCAGGTTGTTGAATAAGTTTGTCGTTCGGTAAAATAGGGCGTTGCTACGCCTCATTAATTATTTGTTTACAAGCCATTTAGTGTCGCCGTGCCACAGTATTTTTTTACAATGGAAAAAATTCAATTCGTGCAGTGATGAAATTCTTATTTTTGGAAGGTGTCGCACCACGAAAGAATGTTAAAAGTGTACAATGACTGTTCACCTACAATTAGAACAGTAGGAAGATGGGTTGCTGAACTTGAACGTGGTCGTACAAGCTTTGAAGACGATTCCATTTGTATCCAGAACTCAAAAAATTCATGCATTGCGAGCGTTTTTCATGAAATGAAGAGGTCATAACGGCTGTTGAAGCGTATTTTGCAGACCTTCGGGATCCTCACTTCAGGGTTGCGATCCACAGATTGGAGGATCGATGGAGCAAGTGCATTAATGACCAGGGAGATTATACTGAATAATAAAGTGTATTTTGAATCATACAATTGTGTTTTTCTTATCAAACGACAAAACTTATTGAACAACCTTGTACACTAAAGTATAATGTAATTAGTTTCTCGCAATCAAACCCATTTTAATACCTGGAAGAGTACACACACTTATTTACTAGCCTTACTCAATTTGATTTTCATTATGACACTGTGCCGACTAATGACCTGACTGTCATTTAAGAAGTGTCGAATTCCACCTGAGTCTAAATGCGAAGTAAATTCGAATTTTAGCAACTTCAGCGATACCTTCAAAATCAGCAGCTTCATTATTGATACCCACCACGGCTTAGTTACATTTTTGTACTCTAGAGTCACAACTTCTAAACTTTTTGCTTTGTTTTTATATTTAATCGAGTTTAAGATTATATTTCGTTCGATTCTAAATACATTCTACGCAATAGTTCATAAAATAGTGAGAAACTTAAGATAAAGAATGAACACACTTCACTGTGTATAGAGATGTGTCCCTTAGGGCAAATCATTATAGATAAATGTGGGAAACTTTTCGAATCAAAACAGTTCTTACTGTGCCACTGGCGCTTAACCTATGTCTCTGTGAAGTTAAAAGTTCATGCTTTCGACCTCGGTGTCGCTCATACGCCACGTTGTCCACGTTAAGAAATATCCAAATAGCCAATGACATTTCTATTATAACATCGCCTTCGGTTGCTGCTCGTTTAATATTTTTGCTCTTTTTACTCAAATTGCGTCGAGACGCTTTTAACTACTTTTATAATGGAACGACCAAGCTGCACAGCGCACCGCACCCGCTATCGCCCCCGCTGTGGCCACAATGCGCATTTAAACTTGAAATTGCACTTTTCCACTTTAAATTATGTCATCAAAGTGAAATTGCCAGGGCATTGAACGACATGTACATACGCGCAAACACGTACACAGACATGCCTGTAGTGGAGCTTTCGCAGGCCTTTCATTGTTAAGGGGCCGCAAGTTCGTTATCATATTTTAAGCAAACCAATATCATAAAAATTCTCAAAAATCAAATCATTTGGATGCCTGCGCCTCGACATAATTGTCAGTCGAGTGAGTGATGAGGCGCGTGGCAGCTGGACACGCTGCGGGACACATTTCAGCCGAAAACGAGGTTGTTATTTGTACTCAGGAATTCGCCAGAAATGTGTGGCGAAACGCATTTAAAATACATATGTATATACACACACGTAAGTAAGTAAAAAGTAATTCCGCGAAAAGCGTCAATGAGCAGCAGTACAATGAATGTGTTAACGGTTTGCAACAATTTGGAAGTTGCGGATGTTCTTCCTGCTGTTGCTGTTGTTCTGATTACTGCTGGTAATGCTGTTGATGAGGCGAGACATGACAGCAAGTGATTTTGTAGGTTGTTGCCCATGTTTTGCCCCCACCACACTGCTTCTGCATAAATGTGCTGTGTGTGTGTGTGTGTTCCCGGCCGGCAAGCAAACCAGTTGCCATGGTGGCCAATGTGTGCTGAATTCCTAATTTCTCTGCTGACGGAGGCGACATTTCCTCCACTTTTTTGTTTTTGTTTACATTTTTGTTCTCAAGTGCTGCTGGCTGCTGGGAGGCTGTCTCGTTGGCGGGAACTGTCGTCTGCAATTAGCACACACGTGGCATAATTGGTTATCTTGTTTATTGTGGCAGAAGCAGCGACAAGAGCAGCTCACATAAACACACATGCGAAAATATGTATGTATATGTACATAGATGTATTAAGCAAACAAAAATAATGAGAAATTCTTTCAGTGGATAACAGCCTGAATCCACAGCAAACGTTCTTTGGAATAAGCGAAGGATTACTTATAAAACTGTAATCTATAAATAGATAATTGAAAGTATTCCAGAGAATCACAGAGAGCACTTGAGGTCAAACTAAATTTATGTAACACACTTTTAGAAATAAGAAATAAATAATAGAGAAGCTAAGTAGCTGAACGTGGAGTATCATATGTGTCAAAATTGGGTAGTCGAAAAAGTCTTTTCGTACTTCCTCTTCAACTTTTTTTACATTTATAATTAATAAATAAACAAATATGTTCCATTTTGGTCGACCACTTTTTGCCATTTTTCCGCTAGAGACATTAGTTATCAGTGATTTTCGAAACTTCGAAATTTCCAGAACGGAAGCGGGCGAACCTTTGTTGAGCTACACGAACTGACACAGCATCGTCTCCGTAAACTTCAAACTTTTCATTGGTGGCTTGCGTGGCATTCTTCCCTTTTTTATACAAAAATTTCAAAATATAGCGAATTTCTTCATTATTTTCACTTATTTTTGAACAGCTGTAACTTTTTTTCAACTTCCCTAAATTTTTTTGTTTTGGTTAAATGAAGCTTAAAATCTCACCTTTCCATCATTATATTATATACGAAAGCAACGACAACTATTGACAAAATACGAAAAGATTTTTTCAACTAACCAATATATTTTGGGGGGTCATATCCAATTTAATGTTATAAAAAAATAAATTAACCAAAAATAGTTGCATGCGAAATTAGCGAAGACGGATTAGAAGAATAAGACCAATGATCATATTTTTCTTTCTCATATGCTTCAGGTATACAGATTTGGACTTCCATTGAGAGACCTCAATTAGTATTCCCAGATATATTATCTTTATTTTATTTTTTTTTAGTTTCTATTCATTATTGGATGGTCGCTATCTCAGATCAAATTAAAATGTATACAAAATATTGCCCCGATACCAATTAAATTGCCATGGTGGTCAATCTATTCAACTAAGCCAAATGAAACGAGCAGAGGGACGCCGTTCTGATATTTTTCACATAGGTCAAAAGTTATGAATTACCTCACCAAAGCCATGTCCATAAGTCTATGTTTCGCATTTCCGAGCTACACATTTTGTACATATATATTACTTCTCAAGAGTATTGGATTGCTACTAAGAATTGTATTTTTAAATATCTTTGAGAATGGAGGTCCACTTTTCGGCAAGCACTGAATAGGCCCTACAACATTATTTTTTTTATACTGAGCTTTCTTCATCAGTTCAACTATTCTATTCTTATTAGTTCTACTATTAAAGCTTAGAAAACTTCCATAATCGAATATAATAATCCCTTCTGCTCAGATATATGTATATAAATGATAACCCTGGTGTTAGGCTTTTACGTCATTTGCGGTCACTGTGCGCATTCGGTCACAGTTCAAAAGTGAATCAAAAAATCGCTTAGGCGCCACAAAGCCATTCAAATAAAATTAGATGCGGTTCGAACTTTTCCAACTTTATTATTGTTGTTGTTGTTACGACCAGTTCAATGAACTTTGTAACTGTACTTATGTCGTGTGGTAGCTAACATCAAATCCCGCATACACACATATATAGACTTGACTCTAAGATAAGCTTTTACTAGTATTTTCTATAGATTCATCCCAGAAGCCGCTGAAACTTTCAACGTTTGAAGTTTGTCGATGAAATGTCTTTAGCGTCATTCAATCATTTTCAATTTAAGGCGGTTGTGGCCACAAATATACAAGTAGTACATCGACTTAAAGTTAACCACTTCTCCTCGACAGTGAAGTTATTTCTGTTGCCACAAAAAAATTGCGGTCATTTAAAGAAAAAACACAGCAAAATTTAAACTAAAATTTTAAACAAAAATCTAAAAGAACAATTGACTTCAAGTATAAAACATAAGATTTGTGAGCACCGACTGCCACGCGTCTAACTGTCATTACCAGTTGCTTACAACAATGATAGCGGGATTAGCAGTAAAGCTCCACAATATGCTTCTGCAGTTGGACGAGTCCTCGCGAGTCTGTGTCTGCCTCCACAAACCGATAATGGGCTACACATTGTGAGTAATAGCTGCAACTGCCAACCAAAACTGCCAGCCAAACGCCTCCTCCCGTGTACATTTCATTGCTCTCTATAGCGAATCGGCAAGAGCGCGAAAAACGCAAAGACAGGCGAATATAAATGACAAGTCGTTACATAAAACAAATTTCTTCGAATTATTTTTGCGGATATTTTATACAACCCCGGGCTCTCCACCCACTCTTTGAACTCGCTGCTTTACTTGTTTCCATTTCACTGCTCTTTTTAACGGTTTTTATTAGTGAAGATGTGCGTTGGACACCATATTTATTCGCTGCTTATTACTCCCTCTCCACATTTTCATTTTTATTCTACTCTTTACTCAAGTTCACTGAACCCGGCCTAAAGTAAATGAGCAATTTATTCATTTCAATTTGCTTGACGGCTTTGGCTGGCTCTTCTCCTGCCGTTACTGAGATACTTTCCGCTGAAGATAATTTGTGGCCATTGTCATTTGTCTCACTTGTTAGGCAATTTTGAAACAGTCATCGGAAAGAGTTTACTTGCTCGTACTAATCCTCAGAAGATTCAATACAAAACGCGCTAAACGCTTGTAATCTGTTTCAAAATTGTTACCAAAAAATTTAAAACAAAATTAAACACTACAATACGGTTATTCACCTGAAGAGATAGATCGACAGAATTTATAGACAAAAAAAAATAAAATTGTTTCTACCTTTTATACTATCTTATACTTTTTTAACAATATTAATAAGGCAAGGCAGACGGATTATTAAAATATGGTCATCAAACTAAAAAGAAAAATTAAAGGGGATTCCTGTTGAGAGTTGCCAACTTTAGAAAATTTTGAATTAAAAAATTGCATTTGAGATAAGTCTTAGTAACATTAGAGCGGGTTGATTTGCAGGGTACCAAAAAAACGAAAAAATCGCGTATGAGGAAAATGTTCAAGACATCATTCTGAACAATTTTGCCAAAGAGACTATGGGTCTAAAACCGGTTTCGAGTCAACGATTTAGGATCTTAGACTCACAGTCTCTTAGGTAAAGTTAGAATGATCCGCAGAACATACGCGCTTACGCGACTTTATGGAAAAAAATCGAAATCGACCCGCTCTAATGAACATTTCTACTCCATCTGTAAGCTGTTAACGAAATCTCAATCAGAGCTAACTCTATGAGAATTAATGTCAATTAAAGGCGGTGACAGCAAATGGCCCCACAAGGAAACGGTATTTCGAAAATGCTGTCGGGTCAACCACAATGCCAAATAAACACGAAATGTTTTGAGGACGTTGAGTACTTAATTCAGCAATATTATTACTGTCACACACACAAACAGACGCACTCAAACCAACACATAGAGCACGAACTGCTCGCATTGGTACACACATACTGTTTGTTTGTGTTGGTAAATTTGAACACGTGCCATAGAGGAAACGCTGCTGGCAGCAAAATCTTGTCACTCACTCTCTTTTAAACTTACACTTTCCGGGACACACACACACACATGTGCGGCACCGATAGACACATTCACACCGACGAAAGGACAGCGATTCTTCTGCAAGCTGCTCTGTGCGTATCCGTGTGCTTGCACTTACGCTCCACATTTTACCGCTTCGTTGGCATTTTCGCACATTTCCTTTACTTTTTATTTGCCATTTGCATGTCACAGCACAAAATTGCCTATTTGATGGTTGGGCAACATACGAACGCACACGTCCACACACCCACATATGCTTTTTTATGAGTGAGCTTAGTTTGGGTCTTGGCATGTTATTTTTTGCCGATTTTAGCAGATGAGAAAAGGTTGGCATGCCAAATGGGCGTTTTGTGTGGTGGAACATGGCAATGAATTGCGAAATCATGTTTTAAAATGAAAGTGTATCATTAATTCTAATCTAATGATTATCACGCTCCCAGCGGCACGGCAGCATATGTACGCGCTCATGAATATTTATAAAGACGTTTTATTGGAACAACAAAAACATTTTATTTGGCTGTGTATTAATCCACATTAAATTTGATTATCTTTCGGCTTTGAAAAAACGAATTGAGTGACAAAAGGCTTTTGGTTTACTTAAACATAAGCATTACTGGATATTAAAAGAAAATAAATGTTTTTATAAGGTTTGTTGCTGTAACAGCAACAAAAACTCAACGAAGTAAATTGTAATGTTATTAAAGCTCTTTATTTTTTGTAGGCTTGAGTATACGAAAGAGTAAAAATGTTTAGGAATAAGTAAGAAAAATATCACAAACCTCCTCACTGACTAGATTAAAACATATTGTGTAGTCAAAAAAGTCTCTTATTTTTTATTAATCAAATTTCAAGTTATTTTTTTTTTTTTAATTTATAATAATAAATATATTTTTTTATATGTAAAATAATAAATAAATAAACAAATATGTACTATTTTGGTCCACCACTTTTTGCCATTTTTCCGCTAGATTTATTATTCTATCAGTGCAAATCGAAATTTCCAGAACGGAAGCGAGCGAACCATTGTTGTGCTACACAAACTTATACAGCACCGTCTCAGTGAACTACACAAATTTCATTGGTGGACTGCGTAGCATTCTCCCATTTTTTATACAAAAATTTCAAAATACTTATATCTAATTTCTTCATAATGTTCACTCATTTTTGAACAGCTTTAACTTTTTTCCAACTTCCCCGAACTTATTTTTTTTTTGGTTAAATTAAGCTTAAAATCTCACCTTTCCAATATTATATGGTGTGACATTATGTGATTGGTAGCACTGGAGATATACGACTGTAACGACATCTATTGACAAAATACGAAAAGACTATTTCGACTACCCAATATATACAATTTTTCTCAACGCAAACCTGATTGAGCTCTAATTTTGCGAAAGCTTTACGAAGGTGAGGTCATACCTTTTGCTTTAGCATTTGCTTGTAAAAAATATTTTTTTAAATTAGAAATAGTGAAATCGGTGGAGATATTAACTCTATTCAAGGATATTAAATTTAGCTTTGAATATGATAAAAATTACATCTGTAGTCTCACAATAAGCACTTCCGCAAACGAACGTCAAGAAGTTGCGCTAGTGTATGTTTAGAAAAATTTATCATGTCAGTATCCACACAAAATGTGTGAGTCTCCATTATTGAACGTATACCTGCAATCGACGAGCTGTCACTCAATGATATTAACAATTAGATTCATTAAAAATTTATTTTTTACGCGCTTATAAAAGACTGACTTTGATTTTTTATTTATTCATACATATTTTTAATAACATGTACTATAATTATTATTTTTTTTGTAATCTAAAATTTTAATTTTTTTCTTCTTCTCTTTGCAGGTATGTATGGCATTTAAACTACAAAAATATTGCACAGTGAGAAAATTTGCTGAAATCCTCCTCAAAAGGCACATACACACATACACATATAAGAGTAAATAACAAGCGGTAATTGTTGTAGTGTTATCAGGGTATAATTTTACACACATGTCAAATCTGAAATTAATGCCCTTTGATTACTGTACAGATTGTATATTTCAACTTCCGCTTTAACATACCGGTTCAACGCGTATCAACCGCTTCAGACCTGGACGTGGCACAAATAAAATTTAGTTTTCCGCTTTCGCTTTTGGCCAGCGTCTACTATTTCTTTACAAGTTAGATAATCGATGAGCAGACAGATGCTTGTGATATCCTCAAATCCGTGTGCGACTCGCCACAATGAAAACATGAGACTTCAGAAAACGTGCGCTAACACACACATGCCTGCTCATACAAATGCATTTATGTATGTGTGTGTGAGGCGTGACGAACTGTTTCTCCGCACAAAAGCAAAGTCAAGGACTCTCGCTAATATCCGCCGGCATAGCTTCATAACCGCAGCAGCACACATACAAGTATGCACATGAGCGTTTGCATGTATGTGTAGACACACATTATGAACCACGGCACAGTCGACAGCTAAGAGTTTGCGGTTCGCAGTAGAATCTACTTTTAAGCGTAAGTGTGCGTGAACTCACTCGGGGCATATGTGGATGGCAGCCAGAAAGCCACAAAAGACAATTTGGCCCCAAAAGAAAGAATAATGAATGTGCGCTGCGCGAGGCATCGCTTATCGTTGAAATGAAGCAATAAAAATTCCCAACAACAAATATTGGAGAATGTGAGAGCTGACAAAGAGCCAGACAGCGAGCGTTAAGTGCTACAGCACGACCATGACTGAGCTGCTGCTGATGTTGTTGCTGGCGGCCAGAGGCAAAATGTGGATTCAAAATTAAATCACGTTTACTACAATCCGCAGCTAATAATTCACTGGTAGACACAGTTACGTGGCTCTACCTTTGCAAATATATATATGAATATGCGTGTCTCAGTTTGTGCGCCTAAAAGGTAGCTGCAAAAAATCCTTTTACTTGCCCAAATATCAAACTCGCCAAGCAACCCAGACATGCAGCCCAGAGGCGACTTGTTATGATGGTTAGTGATTGTTTAGTGGAGGTGTTGAGGACTACGCGCAGCAAGAGATGTGCGCCTTTTGATTTGAGTTTGAAATCAGTTGATTTTAGAAATATATTTTTATGTGAATAGAGGCCACTGACTCCTCAGTCCAATAGTACTATCACAAATACTTTCAGCTCTCACAGCTAACTAAACGGCGTATATAATTTATAATTTCTAAAGATATCATATAATGAATGCTATCATCTCACATAAGTCATCATCAATCACCTTGAACATACTCTTCTTAAATTGATTTCAATATAGCTGAAATAGCAAAAATATTTATCCTTAAAAATATATTTATAAAATTTATTGAAAATTAAACTCTTTTCGTCACAACTCTTTTCGTCACAACCTCACAATTGGTTGGAGATACAAGAAAGCTTCCTGGAAATTGTAAATAAAACACAAAATATTTAATTATTCGTCAATATTTATTTAGTCGCCTTCAAAGGAATCTCCACCAGATGAATACGCTTACGTCAACGATTTTTCCAGTCTTCCAAAGACTTTTCATAAGCACTTTTGCACTAAACGGGCACCATTCCGATGATTGTTGATTTGTTTGCATGTCAAACTCATAAACCCATGTCTCGTCGGCACTTACAATGTTCTCCATGAATGTGGGATCGTAATATGCACGAATAAGCATGTCCAAAAGATCTGTTTACGGTACTCTTTTTGAAAAAAATTCAGTTTTATCAGTACGAGTCGGACAAGAACGCATTTCATACCCAAAATATCTACCAAAATCATTCAAACGGACTTGCGAGAGATGTCGAGCTCTCTTGTCAACTCTCTAACACTTACCTGACGATTTTCAAGCACCATATCCTTCACTTTTTGGTTGAAGATGTTAAAGGTCGTCTAGAACTAGACATGTCTTTAACGATCTCTCAACCATCTTTAAGGCTTTGTAGGCTTGTGTTTTTGATAAAATGGAATCACCGTAAGCCTTTTCCAACATTCGCAACGATTCCGCACACGAAACTTGGTTAGAAATACAAATTTGAGACAAATTCTTTGTGCGATATTTTATCCATCGTGTACCGACATGAGCAGCTGCTGTAAACAAACTGGTTGACAGATCGCGCTCATATTTGGAATAGTAATTAAGGACAGTCCTACCAACTTATCGAGATATATGTATATTTTTTGGTTATTAGTCTGTGTTCTTTTGTAATCGTGTAGCTAGGGTCCACAGAACAACAACACGAATTCGTCAAGTTATAGATTAAAAAGTAAAAGCAGCAAGTCGGATCCGTCCATCTAAGAGCATTACTTGATGAAAGTTCAATTTTCAAAAACCAACGAAGAGACAACATATTTTTGTCTATTAAATTGTTGCTAAACACCTTCAGAGAAATTTTATCTAGTTTGCATTATTTCTTCTCGCACCTACCATGTACTAACTATACCTTGAAGTAAAATAGCCAAACTTGATTGGCCAAAGACTTAAGACTTAACAAACCCTCTAATATTTTTGAAAAGTATATCTATGTATATCGTTGAAGACCTTAAAATTGCACTCTTCAAAATAAAAGCAATTTGACTTTGGTAGGAACTATTAAAAGCTTTATGTCGATTTAACTTAAAAAATTAAGTACTTTTAATGCTGGTTTTTTACTAAATTTAAGTGGTCGTTATGCATAAAAATTACATCTCTTCTGCCCTAAAGTTAACGCAGAGCGCGTTTGCTAGCCGAATTGCATTTGAGCACACATACGAAATATTTACGCACACAATTACAATATTTTCACGTTTTATTCGAATTTCAAATAAACACACACATTTCCGCAGATCTTAATGAGATTCATAGATCATTTCCGTGTTGTGCGCAGATTAGTTTCACACCCATAGGGACACACACACACACGCACAACCAATAACTGTTTAATTTCAGCTCTCACTTCACGCTCTGTAAATGTTTATGCCGACAGTGGACATCAAAGCGAAGCAGAGTGAGAGGAGAGCACTTTCAAATGAAAGTGAAAGCCAAACACACCCAACACACACACGCACACAAGTAAACATTTCCCAGAGCAATTTAAACATGGCCAAAACGGACAGAATTGTGAATGCGAATGAGCGATGACTTCCTGCTCGGCAGCTGGATAATGGCAAGCGATTTAGATGCTGCGCGCGCCCTGATTACGTAAAACCACCTCGGCCGCAGCGTTGAATGACCGCCGCTGCCGCACGCGCGCACGCACTCGAACCCACACTAAGTGCCGAGCACTTACAGCTGAGCAAGTCAATGCCCGCAAACTGCTTGGCCCTGCGCCATTGCCTAGGAAGCACTTGAAACTCAATAGGCACGTCACGCGACTCTTAACTGGGCACAATATGATTTACGACTTTTCAGCCATGTCGTCGAGTTATCAGCCGTTGCCAGGCGTGTGCGGCAGAAAGCGCAGCTGAGCGCTGTAAAGATTGAGCGGGTAGAAGCAGACGAACATAAAGATTTATTTTCTATTCCCTCTCCTCGACAATGGAGCGGTTGTATTCCCATTATGGCGAAAGCACAGGAGCAAGATGTGTCGCAAAGTCGCGTATACGCAGCGTACGTCCCAGCACCATTCAAATGTGTATGAGCCAGTGCGCTTGACAACCGGCTGATTGTAAAAGAAACATGCTTCTGCAATTCTTTTCCTTTCTGTATAAGTGCGTGCGTGTGTGTGTGTGTGTAAGTGGCATGAAGCATTGTCTGCCGCTCGATACATCACATTCGCTTTCCGTGTGCCGTTCGTCAAGTAAACACACAATAAATTTTTAACTCAATGAACTCAATGCCAGTCTACACGCCCAGCGCGCCCAACAAGCAGCCAACACACCCCTTCTTGCTCTTCTTATATATGTGTATGCGTCTGTGTGAGTGTATGTGGGCGACAGCACAATCGCGCGAGTGCTTTAGTACTGTCAGTTATTCACACACACACACATACATTTACAATTCATGCCAAATATTTGCTACATTAGCACAAGTGCCTACCTCTTACATGCGCATGTGTGGGTGTGTGGCTATAGGCGTACATACTTTTATCGCTTAATTTCGAAAGCAATTTAAGAAAATTGTAACAATGTTGTTAAGCGATTTTGTGGAACGGGTCTGCAGGAACATTGTTGCATCAAATTTAAGGTTTCAGCAGCCAAATCAATGAGATTAATTGAAATTAACAAGAAAATCCGATGTAGGAAATGTTTTAAAACTTTCTTTTAGGGTATAATTGAGCTTAGAAATCTTGAAGGTATATAATAAAAATTTAAAATATTTTTAAAGTATATTTTAATCTAAAGACTAGAGGACATATGTATATACATACACAATATATAATATTTATATTAAAAATCAACTTAGACGTTTTGGAGATACTTTCTGGCAATGCCATGATTACACCATGATCCCACCAAAAATTTGAAGTATTTAGATTACATTTAATGTATTCACTAATCTAGACTGTCTCCACTGCCGTTTGAGATTTATAAGACAACTATTTTTAATTATCCAATCGAAGCTGTGACATTTTTTCTCGGCAAAACTCTAATGGACCGTTTTCAGCAACCTCACACCACATTTTTCTCTTCTTTTTTGATATTGATCTCTAAAATTTTAGCTTTTTTACTTGATATTGCTTTAATTTTTCTACTTTTTAATTTATTTATTCTTTTAATTTTTTTCACCTTGACAGTTTGTAGTGTCAAAATCAGTGTGGTAAAACAAAATGAGCTAAATCAGAATGGCACAGGAAGATTTCGAGGAAATTAGATTCAAATCAACTCCGTGATGAAATTAACAAGTGTATTTTTTGTATGGTGAAATTTTACTAAATCTAGTAGATTAGTGAGATAAACTATTCAACAGCTTAAACCTTTTGCCTAAGTGTCAATTGGAACATGATATTGAGTGTAAATGTTGATAGGAGATTTAAGAGCAATATGACACAGAAACCTCATCGCGTATCGTAAACGAATTACACTTATTTAAAATTCTTTCAAATTTTCAATTTGAAACCCAAAAATCTAATAAAGACTTTCTATCTGATATATACTTAATTTATTTTTGCTGGAAAAAAATGTAAAACCTCGAAACCGGGCGTTAATCGTTTGGCTTAATATTTAAATATCGAATTATTATTATTATTTACAAAAAGAAAATTTAGACATTACTTTGCAAGGAAAATCGAAATAATGAAATTTTATTTTGTACATGTCAAAAGGGTTATCTCACCCTACAATACAACACAGCAAGTAGGCGGATATTACTGTCACGTGTCAACACTCAAATGTTGTCTTGATTATTTCAAGGGGTTAGGAGGCAATATCGCTGACGCATAAAATTCCAACATTAATTTCACGGAAATTATTTATGTGTCAAAAATGGGTCAATGCGACCATTTGAATCGACACAAAAATTTATAGCAAATTATTGATAAAGTAATAATGGGAGAAGTGCGGTGATGACTGATTGAAACCAAAGCAAGTAGGAAACTTCAAAAAAATTCTAATTGAAGTGCAAGAAATGGCGAATACATACAGAACGCTTGTTTACAAATGTTTTCGCATGTTTCGCTTCATATCTACGGATGGCGGCGAAATTCCTTAAACTATTTTACATAAATCAAAGTTGCTTAAGCAATAGAAGAAAGCGCGTATAAAATTATGACAAGGGGGTGAGTATGTGATTGCATTAGCTAATCTTTGAGGAGATCTTAAGTTTAATGCGCGATTAGTCACTGTCAGCGGCAGTCCCGCCAGCTCTCCGAGACACCTCCTCGTCGTGGATATTTGCAGGTTGTCTCCTCTGTTGTTGTTTGTGCGGGAAGCGGGGCCGTGGGAAAGTGGGTCGACAATTGCTATGAGAATGTTTTTCGGTGGGCGTTTGACAATTTGCGCGCACGCAAAATCACACTTCAAATGACAACGGCCGTGGGAGAAGCATAGAGGGGAAGACGATGGTAATTTACAGCTATGGCGATGGTCGACAATGTTGTTTCGCATTTTCGTAGTTGTCAGCGTGCACGTAATTTACTCAGAGCGACAGCGAAATAAACGAGGAAGATTGTGCAAGAGTTGCGGGGAGGTGTGTGCAAATGCTTACTGTTTGTCTGAGCGTCTAAGGTGGTGTTGCAAGCAAATATAAATTGCTGAAAAATCGCTATTTTAGCAATTTGAGGTGTTTAGTTTCATTTTTATTCTATTTGTTTACTTTTTACATCGTTGAGTTCTGTGGATCTTAAAGCCGTGGTTAATAGTAAAAATCTATGAGCATGACTTTGTGGGTGGATAATCTTTTCAAGACTTTAAATTGTCCATTCTCTTAAAATAGCCAAGAACTTCGTCTTGTCATTACGCTCGACCCACATTTCTTTCTCGATTATAAAAAATTGTAGCCGTTCCGGAGGAGTTGCACTTCTGGTATATGTAAGTGACCACAAACACATGTGAATAATTCGCCCACACATTTACAACAATATGAGCAGCATAATCCAGAATATTGGTTTTTATGAGAATCATAAATATTGTCTCATAGTAATAGGTACAATTGTAGATAGACATGAAGATATGTAGCTTTCTTGATTTGAAGCAATGTTTTCCTTACATCAATAATCGGAAGACTCTTTGTCATACATATATGGACATATGTTTGCAGAGCTTTGACGTCATTGATATCCATCCGTTGGTCCAAGCGAATAGTGTTGACGATTTCATAGAATTTCTTAGATTTTTTGCCTCCACGCGCGCAATCCATTAAGCAAAGAGACAATGAGGAAACGAGAGTTGAGCACAATTACAGTTGTCCGACTCTTATGAAAGCTTTTCAAGAGGCAAATGTATATTTATATTTATATGTAGGCAGGCATGTAATATTATTTTTAATAAGATAATCTGCAATTTATGGGGTACATAAGCAATGATTGTTTCTATTTTATTTTTATATTTAGGCTCACTACAGCAACCAGATTGTACATTCAAATAATAACAAGTATTAATGATTATATGTTTGTATATGCATATGTATGTGTTGACAATTTAATAAATTGGATTGGAAAATGGTATGATCCTGCTTTGACATTTAGAAGGTCGCATGCTTTCGAATTTAGATAAACCGAAGCTGGCATACTCTTCACAAATAATGAAGTTTATTTGAAAGCACTTGATATAGCTATATGCTATAGTGATCCGATATCGGCGATTCCTGCAAATTAGTGGCTTTTTGGAACGATAAGAACGCTTTAAATTGAAAACTGAGAGACTAGCTCGCAGACAGAACGGACATGGCTAGATCGATTCAGCTCACTATGCTGATAAATTTTAAGAGTTTTTCCTTAGTGGTATTACATCCCACAATATGCTCTGTTTAGGGTATAGTTATAATGATGGAGCCATACCACACCGCTATTCTTGCTTTTTATCCCAGTTGCCTACTGAAATAAAATATAATACATATTTCTACCAATATATTTTTATAATACACATCAGCTGTACTGAATGACCTTGAAATTTTATTTATTTATTTAGGTTTCAAATTATTATCACAAAGATCAAAATAGGTAATTGCTTATAGAAATCGTAAAGATTCACGAGGTCATTAAAACAGTTTTTAGCACGGAGAGACGCACTTCTCAACCAAAGAAAGTATGGCAGTAAGGTATCGCATGTACCTACTGACAATTTGTTTGAAAAGCTGATATAGTTTGTTCTTTTAGCTACTGTCTAACACTTGGCGAATCGAAATAGCTTATTTTTATATGTTTTTTCCCCTTTCTTTTTATATATTATTTTTATATACATATTTCTTACTTAATTTCTATTAAAATGCCCACAAAATTAGTATAAAACAAGTAAGGAAGGGCTAAGTTCGGGTGTCACCGAACATTTTATACTCTCGCATGATAAAGTGATAATCGAGATTTCATTATCCGTCATTTACATATTTTTCAAATACCGTATTTGTGTAAAGTTTTATTCCGCTATCATCATTGGTTCCTAATGTATATATTATACAGAGAAGGCATCAGATGGAATTCAAAATAGCGTTATATTTCGTACATGTCATCAGGGTGTTCAGAAAATATTATGTACCGAATTTCATTGAAATCGGTCTAGTAGTTCCTGAGATATGGTTTTTGGTCCATAAGTGGGCGACGCCACGCCCATTTTCAATTTTTAAAAAAGTCTGGGTGCAGCTTACTTCTGCAGTTCGTTCCGTAAAATCTAGGATTTCTGACGTTTTTTGTTAGTCGGTTAACGCAAATGCCTGAAGAAAACGACTCTGTAGAGTTTGGTTGACATAGCTATAGTAGTTTCCGAGATATGTACAAACAACTTAGTAGGGGGCGGGGCCACGCCCACTTTTCCAAAAAAAATACGTCCAAATATGCCCCTCCCTAATGCGATCCTTTGTGCCAAATTTCACTTTAATATCTTTATTTATGGCTTAGTTATGACACTTTATAGGTTTTCGGTTTCCGCCATTTTTTGGGCGTGGCAGTGGGCCGATTTTGCCCATCTTCGAACTTAACCTTCTTATGGAGCCAGGGAATACGTGTACCAAGTTTCATCATGATATCTCAATTTTTACTCAAGTTACAGCTTGCACGGACGGACGGACGGACAGACGGACGGACAGACGGACGGACACAGACGGACGGACGGACAGACGGACGGACGGACAGACAGACATCCGGATTTCGACTCTACTCGTCACCCTGATCACTTTGGTATATATAACCCTATATCTGACTCTTTTAGTTTTAGGACTTACAAACAACCGTTATGTGAACAAAACTATAATACTCTCCTTAGCAACATTGTTGCGAGAGTATAAACAAGTGTAAAAATTTATAATTTTACGATTTTACGATGCTTTACGACAGGTTGTGAATTGAACAAATATTTATTTTAAGTAATCCCCAACTGATGTAATACACTTGTGCCGACGATCTTTCCAGTTCTCGAAACAGTTTTCATAAGCTTCAGCTCATTCAGCGAATTTTGTTTTATCTCTTCGATCGACAGAAACCAAAAATCAGTCAAAATTCTCATGAATGCGATGGTTGATCGATGCTATGCATTGCGTTTTTGGACCAAAGAGTCCTGTTTACGGTAGTCTTTTTGAAAAAAATTCAGCTTTATCGGGACGAGTCGAGCAAGAACGCGTTTCATATCCAAAATATACACAAAAATCATTCGAACGGACCCGCGTGAGATGTCGAGCTCTATTGTCATCTCTCTTACACTTATCTGACGATTCTTCAGCACCTATCCCTCACTTTTTTCATCAGTTGAAAAGGTCGAATGTCGTCCAGAACGAGGCATGTCTTCAACGAACTCTCGACCATCTTTGAAGGCTCTACCTCCGACTCGTAGGCTTCTATTTTTGATAAAACGGAATCGCCGTAAACCTTTTCCAACATTCGCAACGATTCCGCACACGAATTTTGGTTAGAAATATAAAATTTGAGACAAATTATTTGTTAGATATTTGTTTCTATTTTAAAGATAGCAACGCACTACTGAGCTATACCGACTTAAGCAGCTGCTGTAAACAAACTGGTTGACAGATCGTGTTCATATTTGGCATAGTAATTAAGGGTAGTCCTCCCAACTTCGCAAAATATTTTTTTGAAATATCATTTTCCCGGGGAATTTAATTACAATTACTTTTTTGTCACAATGTACACCAAGTACAGCATACTTGTATTTGAAGCACATAAGTGGTAATAAATTGCCACACTTTGACGTCATAACCAGCTGGAGACTGCAGCCATGGCAAGGGCAATTAAAGTACTCAATTAAAGCAGATGTAAATGACGATGCTTACTTTCGATATTCTGTAGATTACTGCCTTACATTTGTTTATTATAGCATGTACCAGGGATCTTCACATTTGTGCAGAGGAATATGTTTACCCGCGTAGGCTTTCTGGTGCTACCCTATGATTGTGTGTGTGAGTGTGCAAATACGAGCTCATATGCGAGTTCATTGATACTCGCCTTTACGCAAATTCATATCTTCCGCATCGCACCCATGCCCGCCGCTACCCAGCTCCACATTCATTGGTTGCCATTTGGCAACTGACCCACCGCAAAGGCTAACAAACAAACGACCGCAAGACTGCCCAGAGCACACACCACATACCCACGACATGCGCACGCCCTAGCCACTTAATCGCGCAGCAGACACGAGTAAACCGCAGCTATAAATAGTAGTTTATAAATGATTTTGTGATTTTAAAAATATCCGAATATAACTTTGTTGTGCACGCACGCACACACATCGCAACATAATTGTGGCTATTTGCCGACAGCATTGCATATGTGGCATCTGGTATCTGGCCTGTGGCATGCACACGTGCAACTGCAACATGTAAAAATTGGCGTGCGTTTGCCTTGTTTTGCACGCATTTGCATATCGAAATATTTATTGCATTGCTACTCAAAGGCACATGTGTTACAACAAGCACAACAATGGCACATAATATTTGAAGTTTATTTACGAGGAAATTCGGTCCATCATTTCGGCTATAAATAACGCATTCGCACGTTTGCTGCGGCGCGAGGTCAGATCATGGCAAAGTTGTTTGTTTTTACTGTTTTTAATTGCTCTATGAAGGAAAAGTTTGCTCCACACACACACATACATACAAGTGAACATTAGAATGTGTCTATTTGGATCCATGTGTGTATAAAACTACTTACATTCACTCATTAAAAGCGCATTGGAGATTAGGAATTCGCAGTTCCTTACCCCGCGCATAATTAACGTGGAAAGTGAGCATATGAGTAGTGGATCACCTTTGATCAATGTTTGCGATTTGTGGTGCGAAGGCTGCATAGCTTTGAAAGGTATGTAATTCTTGACTGCCGTTTTTGATTAAAAGGCTATTAGAGCGATAAAAAATGATGGGAAAATTCACTCCAAACGCATTTTCCTGCATAAGCCAAATGTCATCTCTTTTGGATGCACTTTAAGAACGAAATAGTGAGTGGAAACTCTTTCAAATAATGGAACGTAATTATCAAACTTTCCTTATTAAAAAATAATAAAAAAATAATTTTTAGAGTATAAAAGAAACTCTCTCATTCGCAAACTCCTTTTGTGCTAGAAGTTAGTTAGTGCGCTGATGAATCTAAGAAACAACATGAGTTAAAGGATTTTTGACAGAACGATTGAAAATAATAGGAATAAATCGTAACTTTTGTTAAACATAGACAATAGTCGAGTTAAATACCGGAATTCAACAAAAATACTTCATTGATAATAAACTGCTTCCACTCAAACCCCATGAGAGCATTCATGCTTTGCGAAACCCTTCTCAATACAGTTTAGTAGTTTAATAGTCTTCAAGTAACATTCTTTCAATTTATATAGGTAGTCGAAAAAGTCTTTTTGTATTTCTAACCAAGCTTCAACTTTTTTTTTATGTTTATAATGAACTTTAATGAACCAAATATGTATCACTTTGGTCGACCACTTTTTGCCATTTTTCCGCTAGAGATATTATTCCATCGTGTAAAATTTTTCTGGTTTCTCGACGAAAAACTGCGAGAAGTAATTTTCACAGGCTTCTCTTGAAGCCAACTTTACTTCATTAAGCGAGTTCTGCATTGACCGAAACAAATGGTGGGACCACCATTGGTGCAAGATCAGGGCTATATGGTGGATGCATCAAAACTTCCCAACCAAACTCTCCCAGCTTTTGCCGAGTCATCAAAGATGCGTGTGATCTTGGGTTGTCCTGATGGAAGACGAAACACTTTCTGTTGATCAGTTCGGCCAACTTACAGGAAAAAAATTACCGATTCGAAAAACACGCGAAGTATAAATTAAAAATTCACCTTTCAAAAAAATGTGTTGAGAAGATTTATTCGTAGTCTAAAAATTATTTTTATTGGAATAAGTGACCTTAACGCGGCAAATAGACAAAATTTGTGTATTTTAATTCTTGATGAAGTTACCTTTTTTCTTAGAAAGTATATTTGCGATACTCCCCCGCTGAGCAATTTTTTGGTTTTATGACAAAATTACTAGTCAAAAGCAAAGAGTTCATAATCTTCTGGTAAGAAAAATGTATAAAAAAAACGCCGTATTAACTTCTCAATGGTTATCTGACGTGTCAATATTTATTTATAATCAATTAACACTTTAAATTAATTATTTGTTGGTGAACACACCTCTCGTCGTAAAGCCACCACACGCGCGCTCTCACTCGCTTCTGCATGCAAAGGGTTGACTCATATGTTGAAACGATCGCTCACGATCTCTAAAACTATTCACCTTTTTGTCACAAATTGCCGGCCGTTAATACATACATACATATGTATGTATTTATTTTGCATGCCATTATTCGCAGATAAATGAGCGAATGTGGTCAGCTGCTTACAGCTTTCGGCAGTTGGCCGTGGTGACTTTCACACAGCCACACAAACAAGCACACACGCTTATTTATAAGTACAGAGGTATAAATAAATACATATATCACTACGCGCTTACATACGTACATACATACCTATATCTAGCTCCAAGAGCGATCGCTGCTCTGGCGTACCTTCTACCGAAATCTGTATCTGCATCTCGGTTTAGTCAACTGGCAGATACAAAGAAGCAACAAAGCACCGTCGCTTGCGCATTTATTGCCACTTAAAATTGTTTTCAAGCGAAAAAGCGTCGCATTCGTAGCAAATATTCGATTTCGCTAATATATTCGGTTCGCGCCTTTGTATGCTCCAAGAAGATCGGTCGCGGCGCGCTTGTGATATGTTTGCTCTGGTGCGGTCTGACGTAGTCGCCGATCGCGTGCGTTGCAGGCGTGCTGTGCATATTGATGGCTTCGGGCGCGTGACGTCATTGCAAATGTGCGAAAGACAGCCAACGGCAGACGCGCTTTAGTGACGTAATGCACCGACAAAGGCGAAAATCAGCGATCTGTGATTAATCGTCGAAAATGTGAGAGAATTAAAGTGAATTAATGCAAACCAGTTTGTGATCTCATACATATATAGTCTATATGTATGTGTTTGTATGCTTATTTCTGTTTTTTTGGCATTTCCGTGGCATAAACAAAACAATTTGTGTGTGTTATTGCGAAACAAAAGCGCGCTCAAATGCAAGCAAGAAAAGTTTGTGAATTTTAAAGCAAATCAAATATTCTGCACAACTGGAAATACAAAAGAAAACAGCAATAACAACAACAAGATGTGAGACAAACACGATATATGCAGGGCATAGCCAGATACTACCGCAAACAGCTCTTGAAACTGAAAACTGTGCCACGGTAACGTTACAATCTGACCGATTTCGGACATAACGGACACTAAGAAAACGGAATATTAATTTTAACTGACAATCACATTCTACTTGCGATATAAGGAAATTGTGGTAGCTTTGGTATTTTTTTTTAAATCGGAGGCTGGGAAAGGTTTCGGATTATAACACCGTAAACTTTGGGCGTCTTTATACCAAAATTTCTTCAGTTTTGTATATTGTATGCATGTCCTCAAAACTTTTATCTTATAACTGAAGATTTGAAGGTATTTCGCATAATACAACGAGTTTGGGGTCTCCCTAAAGTCAGAGCTGGACAAAAAAGTGTATTTGAGAATTATAAAGCTTGCACAAAATTCCACTAACAGAATATAATGTGTAGTAAAATCCAATGTAATAAATTGAAAGCCTTAAGAATATATTTGAACAGATCTTGAAAATTTTACATAAGTCTTTTGACATAACCGTTATAGTGGCTTATAAATGATCTATAGCGAGTTTCCCTACTTAAAAAAGCACAGAAATCTCAAATCTAGTGGGAAATGTTTATTATTATTCGAACGAACATTCTTTGGCATCTAGTTTTTGAGAATTATCTCTTGCAAATGTTGGCAGCGTCTACGTCTCAGATGGTCCATCCGTTGAGCTCTAAGGCCTTGTTGTTCGTAAAGACTTTAGAATTGAAAAATCTCCACAGAAATAAGTCTAACAATCTGATATGACAAGCTCTTGGTGGGCAATCGACCGGCCCAAAACGTAAAATTATCAGCTCACCGAAGTGATATCAATTCATTGATTGATGCAATGTGTGGGATGTGGCGCCGTCTTGTTATCATTACGCGATAACGTCGCAATTGACAATGATTCCACCGGCCCACAACCATCCCATTTCTGTATGAAATGACAACTCTTGCATCTCTTCGTGTTCTTCTTCGTCCCAAATGCGGCAATTGTGCGTGTTTACATACACATAGAGCCAGAAATAGGCCTCATTGCTGAAGAAAATTGGGTTCAAAAACGTCTTAACTTCTTGGAACTTTTCAAGAGCCCGTAGATCGAAGCGATGTCGCTTGGGAAGGTCGAGCGACTTCAGTTCTTACACAAGCTGTATTTTGTACGCTATCAATTCAAGATCTCGACGTAAAATGTGCCAGGCCGTTCCATTCGTCAGTCCGTCGATTCTTCACGGTCTTCTCTCAGCTACGGCTGCTACATTTTCGTCACTGCGTGCGGTCGAATATCATCCAATAATGAATGCTGGATCTCAAGGTGGGTGATTGTGTTGGGAATATTATGATCAGTGTTCAGGCGTAAGTCTCTCCATGATGAAATGCCAAACGATACTGAACAAAAATAACATGACAGCTTGACACTGCTCACACGTGATCTGTTAAAAAAGAGCTATTGAAAAAAGTATACTTGGATCACCTCTTAGTAACAACATGCTAATGAATACAAAATAAATGTTACCTTTAATTGAAATAGTATTCCTCACATACATAAGTTCACCATTTCTTCTTTTTATCCAAAAGACAACTCGTACCGTTAGCCGGTGATTGTAGAGCTCCTAAAGTTTCTACCAAATAAGTTCAGGAACAAAGCTATAGAGTCTTCATTCAGCACTCATTTCACCTACTACTTTACCGCCCGCAATCACGTCACCCTATTTCATAATTCTCTATGCTGCTCTCTGCTCTTCCGCTTTGAAGACGCTGCAAAGCTGACACCAAGTTATCTTTACAAATTTTTTCGCTTGTTTACTGTCTTTGCGTTTTCTTGAAACTTTATCTCACTTGAGCTTTTTTTTTGTAAATTTTACTTTCAAAATGTGACAATTAATTAGTGTGTATGTGTTTCTGAAGGTATGTGGGGCGAGCCCAGTGTTAAAATTAACAACAGTTGAAGAAACACCCTCACCAAAGCGCGAACAGTATTAGGGAACGGAAGCTCCATGTAAATATGTTTGTATATATTTACTATAGACACGCTATTTGTGCTCCAAAGTGGACTACGGCAATTAGCGTGTGGCGACAACGACAGCAACACAACTAAAACGAATTTGAAATAGTAAACAAAAAACGGAATGTCGTCTCAAATCTCAGTGTTTGATGTCAGTTGCGCGTCACAACGCGCGCCGTAGACGCTGTTACGTCTGCAATTACCTTTTAATGAATCGCCACCACAGAGGCAGCTACTGGAGCAGGCAATAAAAATTACAAAATAATTCGCAAACCGCAACTGCCAAGAGGCAAAGTGACCGCAGCAACAACCACCGCTAAAAATGAGACTAAAACGGACGGCGCAACAAGAATTTGGGAAAATTTGCCACAACAACCCGAAATATTTCCACAATCCTTGGCCAATGGGCCCTTAGCCTTTTCGGATAAAAGCTTATGCTTAATTTGGTCATCTCTAGCGTTGTTGCTTTAAATATAGACTTGCTTACGTATATGTATATTAGGGTGTTTTTTTTTTTTTTTTGAACTATTCATTTTTTTCAATCCCATCATGAAATTTTCTTGGAAATACCCTAAAATAAAATCCCTGAAAATTTGAGCCCTTAATATTAACATTAAGGTCTGGACCAAGGCATGTAAAAATTTACCACTGAAAATGCACGACAGTCCTGATATCTTTAAACTTCTGTAGCTCAGAGGCATTTTATGGCATCGCTTTGACTTTAGACACATATTCCTCAGAATTGAACACTCTACAAAAGTGCCCATTGCGACAAAGTCGAAACTCACACCAGCGAGGTAGTAAGGGGCTCTAAACCTGACTTCTCCACGAAATTCGCATTTTTTTGTATATATCTCGTAAATGACAAGAGCTATAGTAAAAATGTACATGACAAACTTGTAGGAAATTTTAATTGCTACAAAAAAGATCTGAGGTCAAAATCTCTATCATTAATACTTCTCGAGATATTCGACTTTTTAGGTAAGGCTGTATGGAGTTTTCATAGATTTTTTATTACTTACCATCTTTTAGGGCTTTTTTAGGGTATTTCCAAGGAAATTTCATGATGGGATTGAAAAAAAAAATGAATAGTTAAAAAAAAACACCCTAATGTATATGTATGTATGTAGGTTTATACAACATTATGTAGATAAATTTCCGCATTGTGCGCGCTCTTCTTCATTTGAATATTCTACTCTTACTAACTTTTGTAATCTTTCGGATGTGATTATGAAATTAAATCACCAAACAAACCGTTTTCGTTACCTTCTTAATTCGCTTAAGCGGTTTTAGTATATAGAGTGTTAAATTTTACATATAAAACATGATAATTAAAAGTGTATTTAATTGTGCCAAAAGACCGAATGATAGCAGATAATAACGTTTAGTCTTTTCAATGTGCAATTTTCGTTTTAGTACATTCTCTTTAAACCACAATTTGTCATTTTGGTGCTTGTCATTAAGCATTACATTTAAACCCTTGTTTTATATTAAAAATTGTCTGCTAATTTGACTTGAACTTTCTTGGTTTGACGGTTTTAGAGAAATAACCTTCTTTTGCAGTTAAATGAGGGCGCTCATTGAAAGACTTGACTACTTCGTGAATATGACATAATCACAATTGTATACATCAAATGGTAAATTCGGTTGCATTCCTGATAATCTGGATCTCTACATTGCAAAACCTTCTTCTAGCGGTTCTGTCTCTGTTCACACACCTGCAAGGGATTTCTAGGCGTGTCGAAGCCATTGAAGAAGAGGTGCGGTGGTTTTTTCACGGATAAATTCAAGTGGTGGCTGGATGTAACTGCAGCTACCAGACCATCAAGGTAGCAGTAGATGTACTACTCCGAAGTGCAGCTTTCTTCTCATAACAGAGCATGACTGGCTTTGAGAACGCTAACATACTTAAGCAGTAACATCAAGCTTCTTGCGAATCAAAGAGGTTTGAGTGGCCGGTTACAGCGGAAACGTCGCAAACCCCTGCTTGTTAGGCAGGGCGTCTTTACCGAAATTTCATCCGAATGGAAGCAAAACAAAAACCAAACTATAAGTCACTCATTAGTTCCATTCTTCTATATGGTGCAGAGGCATGGACGATGACAACATCTGATGAGTCGACGTTACGAGAGAAAGGTTCTGGGAAAGATTTATGGTTCTTTACGCGTTGGCAACGATGAATATCGCATTCGATGGAACGATGAGATATACGACGACATTGACATAGTTCAGCGAATTAAGAAACAACATATGCGCTGCCTAGGTCAAGTCGTACGTATGGACGAAAACACTCCAGCTCCAGAGAAATAGGAAGACCTCCACTCCGTTGACCTCCACTCCGTTGGAAAGACCAGGTGGAGAAGAACCTGGCTTCGCTTGGCATTTCCAATCGGCGCCACGTTGCGAAAAAAAGAAACGACTGGCGCGCTGTTGTTAATCGCGTAAGCGGTGTCTACGGCAGTAAAGAAGAAGAAGGAAGCGAATCGATACTCTGTTGTTCTCTAACCTAACCTAACATAAAAAACTAAATTTGAACTGACTTTTTTTTGGCTACTGCTCCTGATAATGGAAGCATACAGAGCATTCAATGATAGTCCCATTTTCTTAGAAGCCCAATTTCGCTAGGATGTACGGAAAGGTTTGTGAGTAATGAAATTCTGTCTAAGCTAAAGGTTAGGTATATGGCTATTACCGAAGTAAAAATATACAGATAACGGATACACTGAAAAATACAGTAATCAAGTTTAGTAAAAAAGTCTGTCCATCTCAATATCCTGATGCTTTGACATATACATATAACTTTACATTCTTTAGTTTTAGGCGTTAAACAAATATTAAGTGGGCGACATGTTCAGAGAGTAAAAAAATACGTTTCCCCTCAAAGATAGTATAAACTCAGTCTCTTGAGCGATGCCATCAGCTGCTCAATAACAAATGTTATCTGCCGTTCAGACCAAAAATCCTTGTAAAACTAAAGTAATTGATCAGCAGTGTTTTCTAATGTTTATGCCTAAAAATAGTTCAAGTTCTCTTAACCGTATCGTGACACCTTTGATAACCTATTTTCCAATGGGTAATATAATTAAAATCACACAACCGTCTATAAAAAGTAATTATTTTTAGCGCGTTCACCAGCGAAAAAAGTATGTACAGACAAAATATACAAAACAAACAATTAATTTTACTGTCGGAGAATTGTGTTAACCGCCGCAAACTTGGCAGCCAAATGCGCTCGACACCGCCAGATAAAAACATTTGTTGTTATAAATTAATTCTTTATTGCCCAGCGCAATTTGTTCAATATTTCTTTTACACAGCACCGAGGGGCTTCGCTGTTTGCTTTTGTCATTTTCGAGATTGTCCACTTATTTCGCAGAAATGCTCCAGTGTGCCCCCAACGAAATGCAGCATATCAAAGCAGACTTTTCCATATATTTTTAGTTGTTGTAAAATATGTCTAATTTTGTTTGGTAATTTATGTGAATAGTCCTACTTTTGCCAAGATTTCAGCTTTATTTGTGATGCTGCGGATAGACATTTATTTTCTTTGGCAAAACTATCAATTCCATTATTTTGGCCTCATTTCGTTGATTTTTTTTTGTTCTGTTCGGGATAGTTTTGAATCTGTGGTGATTTTATAAATTTGGAATAAATGCAAACAATGCAGAAAATGTTGTAAAATTTTTAATTTCAAAATATAAAATATTAATATTTGGTGAGGCGCAAATTGCAATGATTTCGCGAACTTCACCTGTTCTGTGGCATTCCACCCCCTGCTGCATGCGCAAATCACATCGGAAGCATTTTGTTGAAATGGCCTAAGTCAACTTAAATTAATACTAACTATCTACTCTTTTCTCGAAACTCGACTTTTATTTTGTTTTTTTTTTTTTTTTAATAAATTGTTGAAATAGAAAGTTGCAGTTTATGAAAAAAATATGGGTGAAGCATTGGTCCAAAATGTAATTTTAACTAACAATGCCTACTTTAGCTTAACTCGACCTAAGCTTTTTTTTTAGAAAATACCGCAAATATTAGTATAATTCAAAAGATAATGCAAAAATGAAATTCAAAATTTTTGAACAATCGCATATATATACATATGTACATATAGTAGGTATATATAATATACTCATATATGTGTGTATTAGAGTATTAGAGCGGATGAATATACAGGGTGCCAAAAAAACGAAAAAATCGCATATGCGGATCATACTGAACCACTTTGCCTAAGAGACTTTAGTTTTAAAACCGATTTCGAGCCGATTTTTAAGACGAAGTTTTTAGGGATCATATGTAGGTGCATTTTGATATTCTATTGATCATTTGTCGGAATCTGCCAGATCAAACAACTACAGGGTTTGTCCGAAAAGTAAAAAAAATGTTAACCAATCGTTACAATTCTTTAAAAACTTTCAAAATAGGCTCCTTCTGCATAGATGCAGCGCTTCCAGCGCAATATCCAAGCATTGAAGGCGTCACGGAAGACATTCTCTGGAATAGCCTTGAGAGTCGAGGTGCATGCTGCTTGTATCCTCTCTCGCGTCTCAAAATGTTTTCCTTTCATCGGCCTTTTCAAGCAAGGAAATAAAAAAACCCAGGGGCCACATCTGGGTTGTAGGGCGGCTGCGGAAGCAACTTCCTATCGGCTGCGATGTCTTGTCGGACCCGATTGAGTTTCTTGAGAACTTCCACGTAAAACTTGGCGTTGACGTTTTGTCCAGCAGGAACAAATTCATGGTGCATGATGACTTTGATGTCAGAAAAGACAATGAGCATCGTTTTCACTTTGAATTTGCTCATTATAGCAAAGTAGAAAAAATCGACCCGCTCTAAAGTCTATACATACATACATATGTTAGAAAACAATTGCGAGTGATTTTTGCCGCCACGAGTTGGCGACGTTGTCGGCTTTTCACTTGCTTTATACTCATACGTACTACGACATAATACATATTTGTACAAACATATGTGTGTGTATGTATGTTTGTAGCTATTCGCATCTATACTAATTATTTCTTGGGATTATAAATAAACAAGAAAACACCACATGTTTTAAATTCGAAATGCCCGATACAATATTTTTAGTGTCAAACGGTGGAAAACGCAAAATTTTGGCGAACAGCTCAACAACAACAGCAATAACTTGTGCTGAAGAGTGTCAGTTTGGCAAGAGCAGCAGTAGCGTCGATGGCGGCGGCGACAGCGTAGACAGGACTAGACGACAGCGACAATTTAATGCTGTAATTGCTATAGCTTTCATGTGAGCGCTGCGAGAACGTTTATAGCAAGCTTCTCGCTTTTAATGCAAAAAAAAAATATTTTAAACAAAAATAACAATAATTTTCTAAAAATAAACGCCCACCGATTTACCGTTCTTTACACCGCCGCTTAGGAATTTTAATGTTTTTCAAAATAAGCAAACGGGCACCTCACTTCAGGTGACTTTAATGGAATTTTAACACACAAGCATACTTAAGTTATTTACTCAGGCCTTGCATACTTAACCCATATACCCATATGTCTCTGGCATTGGAAACTAAAGTACTATTGTAGCCACACACTTGCACACACACATACATTGTGAGGAATTTAAAGTTTAAGCAACCTAAAGTGGTTCTTCCTTTAAACTGAGCATTTTCTGCTCCGTCTGCAAAGTTTTGTACTATTTTGACAAACTCAAATACTTAGAACCCACTTGTTAGAAGTCAGTAGAAGAGAGTAGAAACCGACTTAATTTACGCAAATACTTCGGCTGAAAATCCTTCACCGTCAGCCACAAACAGCCATTCTAACCTCACTTTTTGCTCACTTCTGCCGTTCGTAGCCTTCTCTGCCGCTTTTGCTCCAATCCTTCTGCCGTTAATAGCATATTAAAGTTATAGATTGCTGTTTGTCAAACTGTCTGCCGCTTTACGTATCGAGCTCAGCGCTGAGAGTGTTTAATTAGCTTGGCGCTGAGGCTTCCATTTCGCTGAAATCTCGCTAATATTCACAATTTATCTTACGGCATCATTTATTATTTCTCGAATTCATTGACCTTTACCGTTATTTGCATAAGCACAATTCAAAATTAATATAGATTTTTACTTAATAGCCAAATAAATAATCAAAGGAGACTCGCTTATGCCTAGAGGGTTAGACGAATTGCCAAGGTGGAATTAATTTCACTTGAGTGTGCATTTATAATTCGTCGAAGAATTCGTAAATTAATTTAATTACTTTTTTAAGTACACACTTTCGCAGCTTTTAGCTTGATGAGCTTCGTAGCCGAATATTTAAGGCAAAGTGCGTGGCAAATTAGAAGATTTCGTGGAGGACTAATAACACTAGTTTACAGGGATTTTGCGACGGTGATATTAGATGCTGCTTCTTGCTAATTTTGGGTTGCTAAAACAGAAAATCTTAATGAAATATATAAAACTAGGTTAGGTTAGGTTAGATGACTAATCAAAGATCGCGCGTGGACTGGTAAATGTAGTCCTTTGTGAAGCCATAGAATATAAGAACTAATGCTAGCCTTACTGAGGGCAAATAAATCGCTAGATCTCCTGTGATCAATCTTGGGCCAAAAAACTTTTATGACTGCGCAAGTACCGATAGTGGCCCAGCGTTGGCCAAGGTTTCGCGAGGCCCAGCTATCCAGTAGTAGAACACAAAAAGATGCGGGAGTAGCGACCCACTCCCATTCTGCCGATAATGATTCTAGGGTGCCTTTCCTTGCTAGTTCATCAGCTTTCCAATTACCTGCGATTCCGCTAAAATCTTATCACAAAGATTATATTCTGATTCCCATTCATAGTCGCCGGAGTGGGCAAGAAAGAGCCGCCAGAGTTCGGTTTAGCGACTCCATGATCCAGATTATCCGGTATGTAGTCAAAATAATTGAGGATATCACACACCAAATAGTTCACTGGTCTGTACTTAACACATGGTTTTTTTGTTAAATAAAAATTATGATGGAACATTTTTTAACATCCACTGGCTTCTTAACACATTTTTGTCACCATTTGTTGAGTAGTGTATTTGACGACTTCAATCGCCACGTCTGTGCTCGCTATGTTTGAGCGCGGCTCTCTAGTAAAATAAACGAGCACGTAAATGGTCCAACAAAATTAACAAGATTAATTTAATAATATTTACGCACAACTCTTGGCTGATAGAGATAGTATGATCTAGCATCTACCGGCGTATGGATATAAATGGTAGGAGCGGAGCTTGCTTAGTACTTATTTATCCGCACACATAGAGAACGATAAATTCTTGCTGAAATCATTTAAGCAGCCAACATACTATTTAAATTGTTTTATGATTCCTGTCAGCCAATAAAGGTACTGTTTAATATTATGTTTTTCAAGATTACAGCAACCATTCTTCGTATCCGATTACAAGAAAATCGAAATCCACTCTGCTCTTTGTTAATAAACGGTAAAACTGCTCAAACTAATTTACGAACTGCAGCCAAATTGGGAAATAAACATAAAATCAATTTCGATAACAAAGGCAAGCAACAAAACGAACAAAAATAACAAGCGTGGAAGTAGTGAAGGGAGCCAAGGCGGAGTGTTGGATGTAGCCACGCTTTTGTATGCGAATGGCCAGCGGCAATAATTGCAGAACGCTGGTAATTGAATTTGATTTGTAGCCAATTGAATGCAAAGCGACAAGCTGTGCTCTTAAAACGAAAGAAGGCTTCCTGTCCACTGTTTGGACATTTATTTTGCAAGTCAAAATTTAAGAATCGACACTATTTTACCATGATACAACTGATCTTGAAAAGAAATCAAGTTGCTATTACTAAAGAATTTTCTGCTGTATTGGAACTGACACTGAAAGATTCATTGAATGGGGAAAATATAGTCGCAACGAAGCGAAAATCGATTTACCGAGCATTGGAGAGTGGCGAATCGAACAACTTCTTTATTGGGGAGACATCGCTTACGCGGTTATAGCAGAGTTTACAACAACAAGCTATTGTTTCCTTTTCATTTGGTAGGGTTTTTTACGTGGCAGGTCCCCAACCCAGTCCACAACTCTGGGGAGGTTATGTTTCGCCTTCTCACTTTAGCTTGCCTTCAAAAGGATGTGTCTTTGGCTACCCAGAGGTTACTTGGTCTAAGACCGGAAATGGTGGGCTGATTAAGCCATATGTAAAATAATCGTTTGTGGCCACTGCTAAGTGAATGGCGCTCAGAGAACTTTCCTCACTTGCCTGACATGGCTCCACCTACCAACTACTAACTGATATAAAAGAGGTTGGTAGTTAAGTAGGGACTCAACTAGCACTGTATGCGCGATTTTAATGCACTGTCGAAGGACATTATAATCTTTCTACCCGTTTCAACGTTGCGCGCAAACCATTTGGGTCAATGAAATTACTTATATCTTTTCTATGTTTTGTGAACAACCATTTAAGGTTTTGTGCCAGACGGGCTCCTTCATTCATTATATGATAGAGACATTCATATATACATATATAAGCGTTTACAACTTCTTCGTGGAAGAAAGATAAAGGTTGGATTAACTGTTTCTCACAGTCCTAAACCTTTTTCTACAAGAGCAAATTCAGATTCCTCAACTCTTGTGTGTTCATTATCTTTCTTATCCCTTTCTTATTACTAAATACCCTTTACATGCATAAAGCAACATACATGCAAGTAGGTTCAAAATCAGTTAACTGAATTACTACATATATTTTTAAGACCACGTTATCATCGAATGTAATACCTGTAAGTCCCTTCACCTTTTCATTTGTTTAACTTCGGGAAATTGTACAAATCTATGGCAAATAACAGTGGCCTAATTCCAGGCGCACAAACACACATACCCCATGTATACCTCTTGCTGCTATATTTATCTCGCTCGCGGGGGAAAACGCTTAAGCTACAACAAATAATTCAAGCGATTAGCTATGCACACAAGTAAAACGCTGTGGAAAGACAACGTAATGAAGAAGCCTACGTGTTTTCCTGCGCGTACAATCAGACATTCGCAACCATATCCGAAGAATTAACAAATGGAACAAGTATTGAATTATTTATTTAGTATATACATACATACATTCATGCATTCAATATGCGTATATATGGATTGTATTTCTAACAACTGGTGCATATTCCGTTCATATCCGGTCACATGCAAAAGTTTAACTGACAAAAATATATTTCAGTACCTTAACTACGATTGTTTTTCAGTCGCTCGGAGCGAAGTTAAAAACCACACAAACCGTAAATTATGTCAGCAAACCTGGGAACCGATTTATTCATAAAATTTTCCAAGTGATCCAACAGAAAATAAACTTTTCACAAAATTGTCAAATAAATTTTTTATTGTAACATTCTGGGCTGAAAATATTTTCATTATTAAAATCACATTTTTGTTGCTTTAATTATGCAACTCTTCATTGTCTTATTCCTAAAGTCATATTCTCTATATTTATTTTCTTTTCAAACAAATGAAGCCTTCTCATTTAATCAACAAGAATACACACACACATTCTCTTAACAATTCGATGTGCTGATGAATCGCTTTACAACAACATTTCATAGTTAATCAATTCATCACAGAGACCCTAACAAATTGGCTTTTCAATTAATTTCATTGAGCATAAAAAGCAACAAACAAAACTGAGTAATTTAGCTTTTTTAACTCTAAATACAAGAAATACACCAAAGCTATCTACTAGGACATTCATTCGAATCTATTTGAACACATACATAAATATATTTATATAGAAGTATATGCTATTCATGAAAGCCTACTAAATACCGTTGCATAATCCGCTATAGAAAATTCGAAAATAGTTTGCTTTGAAGATAAAACTAATCTGACGCAAATGAATGAGAGCGTACTTACATGTACAGGTACATATGTATGTAAATATGTCTGTATGCAAATATCTACTGCTATGTAAAACGATTCTTCGGTGAAATAACTTTTTATTGCTGGTGAATTAAATGTTTGAAAATAGAGAATACAAAATTCTTTCAACATTTTTCCATGTATGTATGTATGTTTCCATATGAACATATACATATATGTATGTATATGTATGTTAGCTTGCATACTTATACATATAGTATAAGCTCATCCCAACGGAAATATTGGATTTATATGTCTGCTGCACACCATAGACACAATTTGACAGGATAAGCGTCGGAACATGGTGTCAGAAGGAATTTCGAGAAAAAGAGCAAATTCTAAATGGAGTCAATTCTGGTATAAGCCTGGGCCATTTGAGGTTGAAATGTTGGGCGGACAAGCCAAGAGCATGTCAAAACTGTCACTCGCACATTGCTGGTGCTTTTCCCGCCCACCCATAAATACCGGGCTAACATAGACGGACGAATAAAACTCGAATTCGAGAGGAACAGCTCAATTCAAAAGCGTTCAGAAATATTTTTTTTCATTTAACACTCCTGTATCTGTGTTTTTGCATTTTTTGTTTTTTTTTTTTAATTTTCGCGTCTCGCATTTTTTTAACTTCTACGTATTTGTGTACATGTGTGTGTGTACGTACGCACGAGTATTTTTGTGACGCACATGACACGCCTAAATAACAACACCGCCGCCTATTGTGTCAGTCATGTCGAAAGCATTTGCTGCGACGCAACAACAACAACAAAGGCAGAGCGCTGGCTGGCATAAAGTCAATTCTTTGTCCAAAAAAAACACAAAAACAAAAACGCGACGGCAGCGATTACGGCGATGCGTCGCAGTTGATTGCTTTGGCAAACAACGCGAACAAACGCACCAATTGTCATTTTGACATTTCGCTCTTATTGCGCTGTCATTTAAGCGACGTACGTTTGAGTCAAGTTGAAGGTGGGTCGCGACAACGAACGAGCTGTGAAAAAAACTCTCAAAACAAATAATAAATTGTTCTTACAATTTCGCCCAATAAGTGGCAAAAAGGCAGGGGTGTACCACAATGCAACAACAACGACAACAGAAAGCAATGATTTCCAATTTGATTGTGTGTTGATGGGAAGTACTAAACTCAGTAATGAATCTCAGTCGGTTATCATTCCTTCGTTAAAAGAACATTACTCAAATGTACTCGTAATGTCTATGCTAGGAACAACACACAACAAACATACAGGGTTTGTCCGGAAAGTAAAAGGACTGAGTCGATTAAAAAAATTTATTAGACCAATCGTTACAATTCTTTAAAAACTTTTAAAATAGGCTTCTTCTGCGTCGATGCAGCGCTGCCAGAGCGATTTCCAAGCATTGAAGGCGTCACGGGAGGCATTCTCCGGAATAGCCTTGAGTCGTCTGTTTGTCGTCTCAAATGCTTGCCTTTCATCGGCCTTTCCAGGCAAGGAAACAAAAACAAGTCCGGGGGGCCACATCTGGGCTGTAGGGCGGCTTCGGAAGCGTTGGGATGCGTTGTCGTGGTGCCACTTCCAATCGGCTGCGATGTCTTGCCAGACCTGATGACCCTTCGTGTAAGTCTCTTGAGGGCTTCCTAGTAAAACTTGGCGTTGACGGTTTGTCCAGGAGGAAAAAATTCATAGCGGACGATGCCTTTGATGTCAAAAAAGACAATAAGCATCGTTTTCACTTTGGATTTGCTCATTCTTCCGGTCTTCATAACCGACCTCTTCCCGGCCCTCCATATAGGTCTGGTGCTACCGAAACATACCACTTCTTGCTAAAGCAAGCAACATCTGTGTAAGCCTGCTTGATCATATCAAACGTCTCTGTCGCAGATTTACCGACTTTCACACAGAATTTAATCGTGTACTTCTGCTCTAATGAACGCTGCATTTTCGGCTTGCACTACTCTCAGAAACACGTCGCGCGAAAATGTTTATCCTGACTCTCCAGGTGCCCGGAGACAACTGCCCAGCCGCTCGTTCGTTAGCTAAGAACGCCCTCTACCGAACCAAGTCGGAGCGCGCACGATCCAAGGTACAGTCGCGGCGGAAGAAAATCGGTCCTATTACTTTCCTAACAAACCCCGTATCTTTTCCTGAAAATTTGAGTAAATATGAGTATCCATTGACAAACAAAATTGTCTAAAACAGGAAAATATTGTATTTCCTCTGAACAGGTCATCTCAATTTCCAATCATATGGCTCGGCAAGTGCTTCAAGTTACCTTCTTATTCATATGTCTGAATATTTGCTTAATTCATAAAAAAAATCAAGTTAAAGTAAACAAGCGCCGGATTCCAGTAATTATTTTCGGTTTTATTAGCAGACAGCCGGGCGACGCCGGAGGAATTCCTTTGGCTTGTTGTTTGAGCAACACACTCATTATTTACTTTCGTTGATTAGACAGCATTCGCATTCGTGGATGAGTGGCAAGCTACTCCACTACGTATTATCCACTTAGTTTGTTGTTGTTGTCCTTTTCCCTGCTCGACGGCCAGCGCAATTATGAACGCGGCATTAAACAGCAAATGAAGCGAAGGCGAATCGCAAGCAATTCACTCGCGGTCTTTCCAGCATTTTAACCCAGAGGAATCGATTATTTACGATGCGACTGGGCTTGTGGAAGGGGAGTAATCTTAGTTAATTTCACTCACTCTGAAATACGCAAAGTCCCGGAAACGAAATCGTTGAAAATTTGTGTTTCGAAATGTCTCGAGTCAACTGATTGCCGAGACACAGCAGAGCTTTAACCAGAATCATAAATTTAACAGACACGGAAACACAGTGATTGCAACTACGTAGCGGCGATGTGGAATCTTTATATATTTCCGTCCACTAAGCATGTGATAGATAATGGGGGTGGTGATAAGACCGTTGCGTTGATAAGATGTAATTACAGTAAACGCAGACAGACAAACATGCAAACACACTTTTGTAAATGTTTGTACAGATAAATGTTACCAAAACAATGAAGGTAGGAATACATTGTGGCGCTGGTTTGCTTTGGTTATATGCATGGCATGGAGCTTAATATTCAAAACTCTCCAAATAGCGGGCATAATTTACAGAAAACTTTATTGTTTACAAATACAAACGCCTCAACGATACCTCGAACTATGTTCAAATAGCATTGACAGACGGCATTAATTCGCGTTAGGAGTTAGTGAAAATAACTCCGTTGCTAACTCCCATTTAATCCTCAAAATTTTAGAGAGTTAGCTGCATTTTCGTTGGCAACATTGTTAAAAATGGCCATATTTTGGTCTTGTAAAAATTGGTCGGCTAACAACCGCAATGTTTATCTTCTATCCATTTTCATTGAAAATATTGTAAAAATGATAATCAGCTGTTTACGACAGTTTCAAACTTCCATAGCTGCCGTCTGTCACCTACAAATTTGGATCTGATTAGGTGCGCAGTTAATCCGGATTAACGCTGCCGACTGTCAAGGCTATAAGCTATAATATGATAGAAACCACATATGAAATGCAAAATTTTTGATAAAAATTGATAATTCGACCTTGGCACTACCTATCGCTTTCCTTTTCGAAAAGTGGTCCCCTTACCCGCACACCGCTCTACTGTCACTATCTACGGCATATATTATATGCATATATCTGTATCGCATCTTGTATAACGGTAACGAAAATGACATGGCAAAGCAGGTGTCTCCCGGGTATGAAATTGCTATTCTATTTAATGTTGCTGTGGCTAATGCACACACGGTTTTTGTTTTGAACACACCGTTATAGCACACACATAGGCAAATCAAAAATAAATACTTAATGTGTGCGAATAAATACTCGTAAAATTTGTGAGAAAAACAAACATCGATAAATGACCTTGTCAAAAGTGGGGAAAAGAGAAAAAATGTGAATAGTGAGTCTGACTGGCACGGAAATTAATGAATTTTAAATGACTTTCCAGTGAAAATAATACAAAAAAACAGATAGAGATCAAACACAACAACACAAAATAAAAAATAAAAAAACAAATAAACAAGTGACAAATAATGACAATAATAATGACAACAAGTGATAAATAATGGAACATTTGCGAAGTGAAAACTCCACATCACTAAGCAACAGCTGAGGCGAAACGTGAAAACAAATAGCAAAACAACAACAACAAAAAAATCAAATAAACGAAAACAATAAACCGCACATTAAATTGTAGTGTTTGAGGTCAGCCAAACAACAAGTGTTCGCCCCATGCCACCGGGGCCAACAACAAGAACAGCAACAACGTTACAAAACTCGCCAACCAACTTGAAGCTTGCCAAAACACGAATTTACGAACTTACCGAACTTAGTTCCCAGCTCCTCCCTGCCAGTGAGTGCGCCACACGGGTGCTCGCACCTAATCGCAATCCCATTAGTGGACACACAGTGCAGCAATGTTTATTTCGTATCTGAACTGCGAAGGCGACAGCGAGAGTAGCCACAGCGACACGATGTCCGTGGAGCAACTGCTGCACGCCGTACGTGAGCAAACCGAGTCCGAGGACGAGAGCAGCGATGACGACGCCGACGACAACGTTGATGGTGGTGGAGATCGCTGTAAGGATGGGGACGATGGCAGTGAGTCTGAATCAAGTCATACTGTCGATTCGACGAACAGCGGTGCACCGCTCCTACGCCGCTTCCGACGCTCGTCCATTGGCATGCAGCGCAAGGCGGCATTTCGTCAGCGGAAAATGGATTCGTTGGGCACGTGGCGGAAGCGGTAAGTGAGATCGATATCAAGCGGAAGGAAGTACTCGCATACGTGCATGGAATATATGCGCGAGCGTGCGCGTATGTGCTTGTGACAGGTGCGAGGTGCTACCTTTGGGTATCAAGACTATTTGTCAATACAAAATCATTAACAAAATATGCACTGCGTGAGATAGAACTTGAGACCTTTGTCATGGGCGGAAAATTTTAAATTAAATTCACTAGTAACTTTCACAAAGGCTTACGGAAATTCAATAATAGTATGAATAAATATTAACCGTTATTTAAGGTGTGTGGTCAGCCCCTTTGCAACCCATCTATGGACATTGGAGAGCACGGTTGCATTTAAATAAGGAAAATATGTGCGAGAGTGCATAGTTTATTGTAAAGAGAACCTTTTTTAAACAATTATGTGGTGCAAATGCCAGCTTGCTCGGAAACGTGCATATTGTGTAATCACTTCCCTTCAAGAAAACTCTGAAAAATTCCGAATTTGCGGAAAGTGTCCGTGACTTAAAAATTTCCTCATACAATTGTCTTACCATTTTAAACAATTGTGTTATGAATTTTTTATCCATATTGGGTAGTCGAAAAAGTTTTTTCGTATTAATAATCAAGTTTCAACTTATTTTTTTATATTTATAATAATAAATAAATAAACAACTATATACCATTTTGGTCGATTTTCCGCTAGAGGCATTATTCCATCAGTGTAAATCGAAATTTCCAGAACGGTAACGAGCGAACTATTGTTGCGCTACACGAATTGATACAGCAACGTCTCCGTAAACTTCACCAGTTTCATTGGTGGGTTGTGTGACATTCTTCCCTTTTTATACCAAAATTTCAAAATATAGCGAATTTCTTCATTATTTTCAGTCATTTTTGAACAGCTATAACTTTTTTTCAACTTTCCCGAACTTAATTTTTTTTTGGTTAAATGAAGCTTAAAATCTCACCTTTCCAACACTATATGTATGGTATGACACAATGTGATTGGTAGCACTGGCGATAAACGACTGCAACGACATCTATTGACAAAATACGAAAAGACTTTTTCGACTACCCAATATTATCCCTATTCGTTATCGAGTTTTCAATTCTAGCTCCGAGTTCTCTTTTGGGTATCACGTTCAAAAAAATTGTTGATGGTGTTGAAATTGATTCTTGGCGATAACAAAACCAATAGTTCTCTCTGATTGTAATAGCTTTTCGTTGGCCTTCACAGCCCGATTCATTACAAACCCGTAGCCATACAGTTAGACAGAGACATCGATATTTTTAGTATCTCTGATATCGTTTATTGAACACTAATTTCAAATTTCGATAGCAATCCCAGAACTTAAGCACCTAAAAACTGATTACAAAACGATTCACACGACGGAAGGTTCCTTCTAGAGGAGAGTGCGACTACTAAAGTAAAAACAAATTTACTACTACTAGAAAATTTCGCGTTCTTACTCACAGAAAAGCTACGAAAGACCGGAAAGCATTGAAAACATAACTAATCCAACCCCCTCCCTCCCCCCTCAATCACTTCTACGCAACGTGAATGTGAAAAAAGTGTCAAATTTATGCAAATCTCATGAAGAAATGCCTGTCAACATGTTGTTGTTAAGATGCACGACAACAGAAATGCTCTTGCATTTTCATGCACACGCAAAAAAGTGCACAAAAGCGAATAAAAAATGGCGACGAGAACACAAGTGGAAGCCGTTTTTGTCAAATCGCATTATTGCAGAGCTGAAGCTATATTTGTGCTAAACAAAAACGACACACACACATATACACCCAAACACACGGTGACAACGGAAAGACATTAGCAATGCGTTGACTGCTGCCGTTGCCGGCGCTGGTGACGATAACTGGCAACATCAACAATAACAAGCGAACACATAAACCAACAATGACGGAATGACGGAGTGACGGACCACTGCCACCCTCACACATTCACAACAATGGCAGATCGTAAGGCTACAGGTTGCATGGCCAACACACATTTATTATGCCGGTGTGTGTGGCTGTGCGCCCTGGCACTTTGACACACACACATACATACATCAAAAGCACTCCGCTGGCAGGCAACTGCTTTTGCCGGCTGTCCGCTTTACCCCTTTGCCCAGTATTCGGCTGTTCGGTTGTCCAACTGTCCATCCGAATGTCCCATTTGCGTGTGTCCCATGAAAGTGGCTCATGTTTCGCATCACATTTCAACGGCTCTGTCATGGCAATGCTCGCATTATTGTGTTTTCTGTTTATTATTTTCCTTTTGTGCAACTTTTAATTTTCACTTTGCCTTCATAAACGACAAAATGTCGTCCAGCGGGCATGAGCGATGAAAAGCGATGAGCTTTTTGTTATTGTTATTGTTGTGCGCAAAGTAATATCTAGCGATGCAATTATGGTAAAATCATATAGGCTTTGGCGTATAAATTTGTGTCAATTTAGAAATACATAAGTAACGGTACTATTTGCTTTAAATACGCATTCAATTAAGGAATGTTAATAATTAGTTTAAAAAAAAGATATAAATTATTTTAAAAATCATTTACTACCTCTTAATCTACAGCATGCATGGCTGCGAGATCTTTCTGACATGAAAACCATTGAATTTCTTGCTCTCAGCAAGATTCCAGTTATATGTAGGGAGTTCAAAATTTTTGACGTATGCCATTTGTCAAATTGTCTGGAAGATAGTAAATTTTTGATATTTATTACTTTCTTTCCACTGTCCAGCTTTCTCTACTCTGCGATTCAAACATCTTAAATGTCCTATCCAACGAATCGACGGGAATCTAAATTAGCCGACTCAGCAGATTTGTAAGCTGCTCGGAGCTGTTCGTCAATACATAAGAGCCCCCTGACGAATATCTCGGGTTTTTCTGCAATACAAAGAACTGGTGTTTCAACTGTTCTAACCATTAATATTGGGTAGTCGAAAAAGTCATTTCGTATTTCTAAACAAAACTCTACTTATTTTTTATATTTATAATAATAAATAAATAAAACAAAATAAACAAAAACTTCTATAACGGAACAGCAACGTCTCCGTTAACTTTGCAAATTTTATTGGTGGCTTGCGTGACATTCTTCCCTTTTTTATACAAAAATTTCAAAATATAGCAAATTTCTTCATTATTTTCACTCATTTTTGAACAGCTGTAACTTTTTTTCAACTTCGTCGAATTTCATTAAATTCTTTTGGTTAAATGAAGCCTAAAATGTCGCTTTTTCAGCACTATATGGTATGACAAAATATGATTGGTAGCATATACGACTGCAACGACATCTACTGACAAAATGCGAAAAGACTCTTTCGACTACCCATAATTCTCTTTGTAGGCATCTCACGACATAAAATATTGTTATAGTTAATTTTCAACATCAAATCGGTATATTTCGAAGCAATGAAGGCAATAACGGTTTTTAGAAAATAAAATCCTTCTTATGGTATTGCAGATTTTAATCGGGGCTTCTGACTCCTCTTCTATATTCACCGTGATTCCAGTATATTATAGATTAGTGTAAAGGATTGTTGTGAGCTTACTGCAAAATCGTTAGCTTTATAATGGGTTGTCAAAAAAGTCTTGCGGTATTTTTATTGATTTTTTTTTTTTTTTATTGAAATTGAAATGAATTTTTGATGACTCATGCCAAGCTCTTGACCGATGCTACGGCTGCTACTATGCCGGTCTCTTTCGACAGATTCAGCGATTTTATCGCAATTTTCGACGGCAGGGCTTCCGGAGCGTGGCGCATCTTCGACCACCTCTACACCAGAACGAAAACGTTGAAACCATCGTTGTGCGGTGGAAATGGAAACTGTATCGCGTCCATAAACTGCACAAATTTTATTGGCGGCTTGAGATGCATTTTTGCCTTTATCGTAGTAGTACTGTAAAATATGCCGTATTTTCTCTTTATTTTGTTCCATGTTTGCGACGCTATAACTCACGAACGACTTAAAGAAACGACAATCAATCAAACACGTGTTAGCGCGTGAAATGAGCTTTCCAAAAAGGTATAGCATGACCCGATGCGACGAATAAAACTAGCACTACGCGCTTTCAGCGCCAACTAGCGAAAATACCGCAAGACTTTTTTGACAACCTAATATTTGGTCAAAGTTTCTATTTCCATAGTTTCTGAATTACGACAGCATACGGCACTATTATAAAAGTTTAAAAAGCATCTCTCGAAAGTTCAAATGGATTTTGATAACCCTTGCAGAAAGTAAACCATAAAACATTTGAGTTTAATTGCCTATTTACGGGCGCTCTATCGCCAATCACACATGCGCATTCATATGAATACGGATAAACACATAATATTTCGGGCAAATTTTTATATAAATACTTATTTGCGGCAATCGGCCAACTTTAAGGCTGAAATGCGGCATGAAAGCACAGTCTTGCAACATTCTTGTCGAACTATTTTAGGGTGTTTTAAGCATTCACAATGTAAATAAGCATGCAATTATTAAAATATTTTCTTTTCTTTTTTTCTTTCTTTGCCATTGCAGACGTTCTGCGTCCGCGAGTAATGCCCGACGGCCGATTCGGATTGTGCCCGACTGGACCGAGAACGCGGTGCAGGGAGAACACTTCTGGAAGCCCACGTCGGCGTCCGGCGACCTTTGCTGCTTGAACGAGGAGTGCATTGTGAGTATTTCAACACACACACACACACACACGCATACATAGACGCGAATATTTCAATTATTATGCACATTTAAATAAAGCATAAATGGTGTTTTAATTGTATTAAAATCAATTATGTGCCGCTACGCTCTCCCATATCTTGGTGCACTCGTTATTTATGGCCCACTGCAGTAACTAATTATGCGAAAATTTTAAAAATAAGCAACGCAATTTGCCGACAGCAGCGCTAATTGAGCTGAGAGCGTTGAATTTAATTAATTGAAATGCTTGTAGAGCGCGAATTCCCACGCAGGCGCAAAACACTTTAAATCAATTACAAAATTGTTGCGTGTAATTCATTTATTGCATGCTTAACGCACATTACGATAACACGCACACACGTGCACACACACACTGACAGCCATCCATTTGCGGAATAAGCGAAACTTTCGCCAAAGTGTGGGCGCTTGTGTGTGTGTGAATGTGACTTATGGCATACGTTAGGATATTTGACATGTTTGTGTGGATGTGTGCCCGCACACATGCTAAACGCTATTATCATTGAATACACACATTCACGGCCACGAGCACTCTTTTCACTTCGCGTCGCGTATACTCATAATCATCATTATTGCAACAAATTCTATTCTCATTCGGCAAATTTGCTCACGCACTGAACGAAAAAAGACATACATACATGTAAGCACACCTGCACACATACATATCTACATGTAAAAGCATATTAGAGCCGACACACACTTGCAAATTTATTACAGTAATATTTTAAGTGGCAAAGTATAAAACACCGGTAGTAGCTACTATGCACCCGTTTAAAATCAGTATAATGTAGTATGTACGCATCCTTTAGATAAAGTAAAAATGTACTATATGTATGAAAATACGTTCTTAGACACTTCTTCAAAAGTCCCTCCAAGTTCTTAATTGTAACGGGAAGGTCATCCGCCTTGCAGTTGCATATTTTTTCCTAGTATCAGATGGAAAAATTCAAATCTACAAAAAGATCTCTTGCAACTTTTTCGTGAACCTAACCGTTTAATAGATATTAACAGTTAAATTTGTCTCCAATGAAAACAAATCATTATAAATCGGAAAATTCATATTTTTTTTATTATTTTGGAATAAATACAACCCAATCCATTTTATAAATGTGTAGCTTTTGAAGAACTTAGAAGAAAATGGTTATCTTATTGGCAACGTTAACGTTTCAAGAGGGTTAATTAGATGAGTTTGTAAATTTTCTTAAATTTAATATTTTTCTCGTGTATCTTTTCAAGCGAAACTAATTGAAATATAAAATTTGCCTTTGCACTTAATAGCACATAAAGTTAATGGTAATAAATGAATTTTCAGCTGCAGAAAGAAAAGTAAATAGTAATACATGCACATCTAATGTATACAGTTTCAGAAAGCGGTCAATCTTAAGGGATCGTCTCACTGTGACCTTCCGAAAAATAACTGATTTTCGCTGTTTTTTTTAATGTTGGAATTAACTAATCGATCCGGCTTTTTAAATAAATAATAAAAGTGTTTTTTATGTTTATTTATTAGGTGTATAATAGCTAAATAAATTGTTGAAATGACACGTTAAAAAAAGGTCCTGTACGATGTCCACAATTGCGACCGCAATTTTGATCTAAAACAAAAATTTCAAAAATATTATTATTCTGTAGGAAAGTCACTATCGCGATAGAGAATAACGTTAAACATATTCTCTCCAAATTGGAGCTAGATATCTTCAAAACTCTTCCTTTTTAAGTAGAAACCGTTTTGAAAAACATCATTCTGAGAAAAACGCGTTTAAAGATTGGAGTCGCTATGTTCCCCATTCTGTTCCCTTTCTACAAGAAACGCTGTAGCGACCGTAATAATTTGAATTTCGGTTTCAAAATTTGAGAAAATGTTTATTACAGTGTATACTATCTAATAACAGAACAAAAAATTGCATTATTTCACACTGAAATGATCTCTTAAGCATACTTATTTTCTGGGAAGTGGTTTTCCATACAAAAAGTTCGTTTAATAAGAGGAATTACTGGGTGAAGTGAAAAAATTAGAAAAAACAGAAAAATACTGTTCGTTGAATATCTTAGAACTATACAATAAATAGAAACTATTTTATAAAAGCTGCCTTAAAATCAATCTGTTTGTATAAAGCGAACAAACTGATGAAACACCCTTTTGCACTCTTAAACACACTAAGTAGCTTTTCTTCTCTCTGAGAGAGTGGTCCGACGAAGGATTTTGTACTTAAGAGGTAAACTACTGTATCAATTGTTTCTTATTTAATATTTTTGTTAAATTTTAATGGTATATTTATGAAAATTTTCGCAATATGCATTAAAAATAATTGTATATTTTTCGAATTAGGCGCAATTTCCGAAGACGCAAAGAAAAAGGTTCAGCACTGCTGAAGTGATTCCGGCCTTTTACGTACTTAAAAAAAATTTATATTAGAAGATATTGTGCTATGGTAAAAAAAAATAGAAATTAAAAAAATGGTGGCGCTTAAAAAATTGTATTTTACCCAAACTTCGGGTAATTTTTAACATGCCATTTCTTGATTTTTTATGAGAAAACTGATAGGCCATTGTAAGGGGAACTACAAACCGAACCTGGAGAAAAATTGATAGTGTTCGGATCATTTGTCTGCGAGTAATCTTTGAAGCAAATTTGAAAAATATAGTTTTGAGAAAAACGCTTTATGTAAAATGTAAACTGATTGAACTGAGCGGCTATATTTTTACGCAAAAGATTTGAGATATCGATAAAAAAATTTACGAATGTAAATTTTGAAGGTATGGACTAAGGCTCTGTAAATTATTCGAATAACCTGAAAAACGATTATTCAAATATTCGGCTTGTACCCGTTCGTATGAATATTAACCAATTAATACTATTTGAATGGTCGTAACATTGCGATAGTTAGTTCGAATATGTAGTTGCTCTGCTGCGAGTGTTCGAGTAAATGAAAATTTTTTGAAATCCAAGCAACTTTTATTTTTGCTTGTTTTAAATTTGTGATTGTAATGCCAATAACGCAAATTGCAAATTTTCTATAAATTTATATACGTAGACAAAATTTGTAGAAGTTGGACGTTTACTATTCCAATAGTCGACAACGAATGGTTGAATCGAATATTCGACACCTTACGACCATTCGGATACTGCAAACCGAATATTATTCTTCGAATAATGTCCTATCCGGTTAATCGGATTAATCGATTAGTCGAATACCAAGAGCTTTAGTATGGACTATCAATATACGCAAGAATATAAAACCATTTTTTTTTTTTGAATTTTCATGCTAGATGTGCGCCTTATCGACGTCCAATAGTTGGTCATTTGATAATTCGCTTCAAGCACGTACATTTAAGAAAAGTTTGTCTTCTGTGCAGAAAGTATACAAACCTCAATTTTAAGTTTCAATACGCGCAGACTTTTTTTTAATTATTTCAATTTGAAATAGTATAAAAATTAAATTAATATTTTTAAATTGCCTGCTTTCGATTTTAAGCTTCCTTATTCACGATAAATTAATTTCTTTTTTAAAGTGAATTTGTTTTTAATATTTTTTTGGTAAATTAAAATGTTAAATATGTGCAAATGGTCATGTTTAATATTGCCATTACTCATTGGCATTCGCTATCATACCACTATTTATATATAATTATAATAAGCCTGTATTAAAGAATTAAAACACCATAAAGTTGCTTTAAGCTAATTATCGTGTAATGTACCGTTTCGCGGTGTATGTAACTTTTCGCGGTCAAAAATCAACTCATCGATTTTAAAACCTTTTCACATTCACTTATTTACCACCACAAATGCACACACTCATATGTGCTTTGCCCTGTGTTTTATGTACCAACACATACGCCTTCATATATGCATTGAAGTGGGCTTTATGCATCGGCATTAAAGTGTGTCATTTCATCTACAGTATTCATTTAATATTATTATAATTATTAATTCGTTTTCCTTTTTGTATAACAGAAAAGTGGTCAACGCATGAAGTGCTCGGCTTGCCAATTAATTGCGCATCAAAATTGCATTCCAATCGTCAATGAAAAGACTCAATTAGCGTGTAAGCCAACATTTCGGGACGTGGGCGTAAGACAATACCGGGAGCAGTCCACGACGCACCATCACTGGGTGCATCGCAAAATGGAGAAGGGCAAGTGCAAGCAGTGCGGCAAGGTGAGTGCAATCACCGCAAATATAGATTTAATTAATTTCACAAGCACACACACTCAACAACACACCATTTATGAGTATGTGAAGCCGTGAAATATTTACGAGTAGCGAGCTCAAAAGCTTTTAAGCGAAATAATTAATTTAAAATAGGAAATTAATTCCGACACAGCTTCTCTTTAATGCGGCAACTTGTCTCGGCCATGCAGGGCAATTAATAGTCTCTAGCTAATTTGAAGTACTTCTCAATATTCTACTAGCATTAGCAAACCAACAGCTGAGTATATTTATTACTACTTACAAGTATTACTACAGCTTGCATAGATATCAGCATATCTCTCGCCTTGCGAAATGCTCCATGTCCATGGCTTCTCTACACGTACGTCGGATTGCATGGAATTTCATAATAAACGCCCCTTAATGGCATCGATACCATCATAAATAGCATATTGAATAATAATGCATAGCAGGTAGTCAAAATTTAAGACAACAGCAACAACAAAACAGTTTAACAATGTACATGCAGCCAGAGCGTCGAAGGATATAGCACATAACTCGGTGTATTGGAAAAGCTGGCACGTCCATGCTGTCCGACCTTTTGTGCCATAGTGCCGATTAAACATGTCCGGTAGCAGCAACAAAAACAACTAGGGCAACTTACGGCATAGTACGGAAATCCTGGTGCGACTTGAAGCAACTTACACGGTAGCAGTTGGAACAAGAAGAAGAATGCCACTGGGAATAAGAGGCTAACACTAACAGCTAACGGCCAACAGCGGTTAGGAAAATAAAAACATACATACATACACACGATAGCATTATAACATTCGAGGAAACTATTTCTGATAAGAAATGTGTAAAGCTTCTGCAGCGATGTTGTTTGAGAATTTTCAAATATTTCATTTTTAAGTTATGTAGATTTTTTTTATTAATTAGGGGACTCACAATTTGTAATAACCCTTCGTAAAACCATACACTTGTTTAAAAAAATTGTTTTTGGATTACATACAACAAAATATATCTATATACGTTTCATTATACATATATACATACAGGTAGTCGAAAAAGTCTTTTCGTATTTCTAATCAAACTTTAACCTATTTTTTATATATATAATAATAAATAAATAATTAATATTCTGCCATTTTTCTAATAGAGAGATTATTCCGTCAGTGTAAAACTTTCATCAGTGTAAATCGAAATTTCGAAATTTCCAGTTGTGCTACACGAACCGATAAAAAATTTCAAAATATAGCGAATTTCTCCATTATTTTCACTCATTTTTGAACAGCTGTAACTTTTTTTCAATTTCCCCGAATTTAGTTTTTTTTTGGTTAAATGAAGCTGAAAATCTTACCTTTCCAACACTATATGGTATGACATAATGTGATTGATAGCACTGGAGATATACGACTGCAACGACATCTACTGACAAAATACGAAAAAACTTTTTCGACTACCCAATATATCTGCATAGGCTAGGTTCTTATACGCCGCTAAGAAATTCTCTCGAAGTAAGAAATCTTAGTTGCATCAGAAAGGTTTTACTTCTTACAGATCCATATTTTTTCTTATTTTCAGAAAGAAAAATTCAAATCTCGCGTTCAACTACTTGAAAAATATTTTGTTTCATAGGTTTTGTAGAGAATTGAATACTCTTCAAAGAAAGTTTATAACGATTTTCGTAAGCCTGACCGTTTGAACGATATTAACGGTTGAAGTTTGATTATTTTAAAACACATTTTTCGTTTCTCATGTATTTCATAATTCAATAATAAAAATCATTGTAAATCGGAAAACGGTTTGTTTTGTAATTTTTCGATTAATTTAAGCTTTAAGTGTGCCCTAGTTGTGCTGCAGAGAAACGTGATTTTCATTTGGACGACATAGTTGTGAATTTTACGACGCGTCTTAATTTCATTATATTGATGGTTTCATACAAAAATAGTACGAAAAGCCACGCCATGCGACCATAAAAAGCTGCAAGATAGTAAACTCGAAGTTTATGACATGTTAGGTCCCATCTTCTCTTCTATTTTAAATGAGCAATTTTTACTGCTTCCAAAGAAAGAAATCTATAAACATTTCAGTGTTTAAAAACTATAATAACTACTGCAAAGCAAAACCCTTGCTACTGACATCACTTATAGCAGGGTTCTGAAAGGCTTGACTACTCATGATTTCTTTACGCAGTCTGATTTTCAATTGAACATATTTATTGTTGCTTTTGCAGGCTGTCCAGGGTAAACTGTTTGGTTCCAAGGAGATAGTGGCACTGTCCTGCGCCTGGTGTCACGAAGTCTACCACAACAAGGAGTCCTGCTTTAATCAAGCCAAAATCGGCGAAGAGTGCACTTTGGGTAAGTTTCTAAAATCATAAAAATAAAAAAAAAACAATTGAATTACCAGAAATGGCACTAAACAATGGCGATATATTCGTACAACACTCTCTGGTGTTTTGTTTCCAAACAAATAATTGCCTGTCATTTCAGTTGCTAACAATTCATTTCTGAATCAATTTTGCATCAAAAATACATTAAATAAATGTCCAAGCTATCGAAGTGTTTTCAGCTAAATCTATGCTCCGTCACTTTCAAAAGTTTATGGCACTTGTCCAGGAAGTGTTTGAGGATATGTGAGCGTGCAGGGAAAATATTGTCGAGTGTTGCACTTAATGCAGTGCTTGCGTGCTTGTGGGCCACTTAAAAATTCCATTTAATTACACAAATCCGACACCACGCACGCTGCCGTAGTGGCAAAACACCAACGAATGCCTGCATGTGCGTCTATGTATATACATACTTGTATATGTAAGACTGAAGAAAGACAAACTTGTAGAAAGGTAAACTTTGCTTCAAAAGCGTGCATTGTGTTGCAAGTGCTGCAACGCAATTGGTCTGAAGAAACAAGTGCATATATGTGTGTATGTAAATATGTGGATATGTAGAATGAAATTTTCTGAAATCTTCCATTTCAGTCTTTACTCATTCAGCACTGCAACGTAATGAGGCAACTTTTCCGTTCAATAGCGGTGACAACAAGTAAATTGTTGCAATTGCGTACATGTCTTTGTCATTATTTTCCATTGTTCAAAATTTGCGAAGTCAGTATGCTTTCAAACAAACGCACAGATAATTAACTAAGCCTTTGGTTACAGCTTTCTTCGCCGCCAGCGAAAATCTGTGTAAAAAATGGCAGATGATTAATGAGTTGAATTATATAATAAACCCAACTTCTTGGAAATATTTTATTCAAATCAAAGTAATATGCATGTAATTTAATTTTATGACACCCGTAAAAATTATTCGCTGAAAGAATTATTTATAATTTGAATCACTCTAGACAAAATTCAATTTACTATAGATAACTTTAATTTTGAAATGTTACTCATACGCCACCGCGCTCTGTGCTATAAGATTATCGCCCTCCCTCATTCATCACTTTATCGATCACACTATAATTAAGTTAATGCACTCAACATTAGCAATTTGAGGCAAACAACGGATGTTGCTCATACGCCATGGCGAGCCAATTAAAATTAAACTGCTGCTCAAAAGGCAAATACTATAGCCATCCATCGCCAATTTACAAATATTTCTCCATGTCACTACGGTCGAAATTATTTAACACAGACATATATATATATATATACATATGTATATATGCCTGCTCAAGAGCAAAGCTACTCAAATTTTGTGTGGCGAGCTCCTCTGAGTGCAATTTATTCATCAATTTGACAAATATTGTATCGTTAGGATAGTTGAGTTCCGACGTTTCTTCAAAAGCCGCAAGGTAATCAATTACATTGCCGAATTGAAATGGAATATACAGATACGGGCAAAATCAACTCCCTCCGTCGATGTTTAATCAAGTGCAAAGTACAAGGACCACCCGAATTGCTAAGCAGAGCTTTATTACGCCGATTCAAATGGAATCATCCTGCGAAATGAATATGCGAGTCAAAGCAATGGCACCAAATGCTTCAAGTTTAGATACATACGTATGTAACAGTAAATTTCTCAGTCCAAATATGTATAGCACTTAAACCAAACCACTGATGCAAGCCATTTTCATATTTCCCCCATGTTGGGATTGATAATTTAATACGTTCCCTGCTATTTTTGGTTTGCCCCACGGTCATCGGTCCACAGTAATCGTTGCCCAGCTAACCACCACCGCACGACGACTAAGCAGCTAAGTCGTTTATCGTATTATAACCGTTACTTCAAGCTCAAGCATTGGTAGCCGTAAATGCGTCCGCTCAACACGTTCGAGAACGCAGCAGTGCCAAAACAAAGGCACCAGAAATCTTAAGAGCGGCCAAAATTGTGTGCATGTGTGTGTGCTTAGAGCTAAGAGGTACTATCGGTTAGGTGTGCACATGCAGCATACATGTATCGTGTATGCAGTTGCATGTGTGTGTCCTTCAACTTCGATTACACTCGGTGTCATCAGCAAGCAAATCTGCTCGAAATTAGTATGAGCTGCTCTGCCGCAGCAGGTGCGGCAAAGCATTGAGAGCGGCGATGAGGGGGATTACTGAAGTATTTGCGGATATAGTATTTCCGATTGCATTTACGATTTGTAAAATACTCAGCTTTATTACTTTGCAGTGTGAAAATCTTATTACCACATGCACACAATGCAATTGTGAGCATTTTCTTGGGAAATTGGAAAATTCAGCTCTCTCAGCCCACAGCTCGCACAAGCTAAACGCTGGCAGAACAAACTCGTGTGACTGGGGGAAAAAAAGCTTGGTCATTTCTCGTCCTTGATTTGAAGGGATGAAGTCTGTACTTTCTTTGGGCTGAACAAGAGGGTTCGAGCATTTAACACTTTTTGCTCTAAGCTTCACTGGGTCTAAAGTACACCTGCAATACAATTATATTGCCAGTGTAAGAACCAAATAAACAGTGATACCGAAAATTAGTACTTCAATCTATGATACCGAGCGAAATTGTTTTTTTCTTGGCTCAGCTGTAGGAAATTTGAAAAAGTATCACTTTTTAACTTCCGAAAACATTTTAGAATCCGCTCACAGTCGTTTTGTCATATTTTCCGCAAATTGAGCACCAAAAACACTCTTTATATATTACAGGCAATTACGCGCCAATTATCGTGCCACCGTCTTGGATCGTCAAGTTGCCCACTAAAGGTAATTTTAAATCCTCCATACGAGTGAACAACAAGACCAATGTGACCATAACCAGCAGTAAGAAGAAGGGTGCGAGTAAACGGCAAAAGCAAAAGGAAGAGAAGAAAGAGCCGCGCGCTTTCATCGTGAAGCCGATACCATCGCCCGACGTAATACCCGTGATTGTGTTCATCAATCCCAAGTCGGGCGGCAATCAAGGTGTCAAGCTGTTGGGTAAATTCCAACATCTGCTGAACCCTCGACAAGTTTTCGACTTAACACAAGGTGGTCCAAAGATGGGGTAAGTACACGGCGATCTGCGGCCATAATCAGCTGCTAATTATTTATTTCTGCTTCGTTTAATCGCAGTTTGGAGCTATTTCGGAAAGCGCCTAACTTGCGCGTCTTAGCGTGTGGCGGTGACGGAACCGTAGGTTGGGTACTCTCTGTGCTGGACATGTTGAACCCACCCATAACGCCGGCGCCAGCTGTTGGTGTGCTGCCCTTAGGTACTGGCAATGATCTCGCTCGCGCTCTCGGTTGGGGTGGTGTAAGTATGCTGAATAGCGCTCTGCCCTTGACAAACTAAACACATGCTTCAACTTACTCTCCCGTAGGGCTACACCGATGAGCCGGTCAGTAAGATATTGCGAGAAATCGGCATGTCCCAGTGTGTGCTGATGGATCGCTGGCGTCTGAATGTCACGCCCAACCGTGAGGTGGAAGACGACAATGTAAGCCGCAGCAAGGACAATGTTCCGTTAAATGTGATCAATAACTATTACTCCTTCGGTGTCGATGCGCACATCGCACTCGAATTCCACGAGGCGCGCGAAGCGCATCCAGAGCGCTTCAACTCGCGTCTGCGCAACAAGATGTACTACGGTCAAATGGGCGGCAAAGATCTGATCTTGCGACAGTATCGGAATCTCTCGCAGTGGGTGACGCTCGAGTGCGACGGCCAGGATTTCACGGGTAAACTGCGCGACGCCGGCTGTCATGCAGTGCTCTTCCTAAACATTGGCAGGTGAGTTCACTGCACTTTTCTAGCAGAGAACTCTTGCACTTACGGTGCACATTGCATGTCATTAGTGGTACATTAAAGGTGTTATGGCTGCAAATAAAAATAAATTCTAGATTTAAGCTTTCCGGCGGACGGTCGTCTATCGTACCCCAGACAGCGGCAATTGCAATCACTTAGCCATAAATTGCACACCTTTTTTAAGTGCTCCCTTGGACATGCAAGTGTGCATTAGATACATATCTGCACCGGCACTCCTATGTTTCCTATATTACAACTTTGTTGTCTTTTATTTCTCTCTTTCTTCACCGATATTCCAAACATGCATTGCACGCCCTTAGCTATGGCGGCGGCACCCATCCCTGGAACGATTCGTTCGGCCAATCCAAGCCAGCCATCGATGACGGCATGTTAGAGGTGGTCGGCCTGACCACTTACCAGCTGCCCATGCTGCAGGCCGGCTTGCACGGCACCTGCATATGCCAGTGTCGGTCGGCGCGCATCGTCACCAAGAAGACAATCCCGATGCAGGTGGACGGCGAGGCGTGCCGCGTGAAGCCATCAATTATCGAAATGAGTTTGCTGAACAAAGCGGTTATGCTGGCCAAACGCAAACACGGACGCGGCGATGTACAGTAAGTACAAACAATGTCTTTCTAATATGTAAACTTATATGTCTCTCTTTCTAATCACTTTTGTGCTCAAAACTTGCGCTTTAAGTATAATATTAGTGTGATTTCAGTGAAAAGTATTTATCTAAATGATATAATGACGGTTTTGCCATCTCTGTAGCGAAGTTTTATTCCGAAATTTGCAATTCTAAAAATATAAATATCAGCATTTATCCGTTGTTTTTGTAATATCAGCTAAAGCTTTTCAAACAAGTTTTGGTCGAAGTTCTGACTAAACTCATCTCTTTCAAAAAGAAAACTCGTTTGTTCTAAACAGCTTCGCGAATTTGCTTCAGATGGCGATAGCTTAGCTGCTAGTTCACAGTCTAATAGCCTTGACAAACGGTACCGTTAATCCGGATCAACTGCGCACTTAATCAGATCCAAATTTGTGGGTGACGAACGGCAGCTTCTTGTTTTATTATTGAAAATTTTAAAAAAATTTCGCGAACCTCTCAAGCCAATTTCGATTGCAACAACATAACTTAGATTGAGAGAAAACACTGTTTTTTTCAACATTACGATCAAATAAATGAGCATTAACAATATTAATAGTAATAATAATACTTCCAAAGCGTTTCACTAACAGCATTTTACTATACATTTACATCAGAGTGAACCCATTGGAGAAACTACATTTAACGATTTTGCGCATCACGATGCAACAATACGAGCAATATCACTACGACAAAGACATGTTGCGCAAATTGGCCAATAAATTGGGCAAAATGGAGATCGAGTCGCAGTGCGATTTGGAACAGGTGCGCAACATGCTCAACGCCAAATTCGAGGAATCGATCACATACCCGAAGGTATCGCAAGATTGGTGCTTCATCGATTGTGAGTACTTGCACGCTAGTTAGCTAAAAAGCTGCATTTCCAAACAAGTTACAAAAGTATTGAAATATTTCTTTTTTTTTTTCTTTTTTGTCTCTTGCAGCCTGCACCGCGGAGCACTACTTCCGCATCGATCGCGCCCAAGAGCATCTGCACTACATTTGTGATATCGCCATCGACGAGCTGTACATTCTGGACCACGAAGCCGCCACCATGCCGCAAACGCCTGACCAGGAGCGCTCCTTCTCTGCCTACTCACAGCGGATTGGCGCACAAAACGAGCGCCGCAATATGGATCAGCAAGGGCGCTCTGGCAGCACCGGTACGCAATTACCCTACATAAGTAAACGCATGTTTTGCAATTATTATTACCGCAAGAAGCGGTTCGAATTGTAAAGCGACAAAGCGATGCAATCTCATATTTATGTACATAGCAATTTGTTTTTTTGATGGGGAACCTTTAGTGACGCCAAAGTCAAATAAAAAATGCGTGAATGGGAATATATTCATATAAGAGGTGCAAAAATGGTGCAATTTTGTTGTTATAAAAATATTGAGCAATATAATAGTTACAAATAATACTTGTAAATTAAATAATTTAGTGTGCATGTAACTGTGTGTCCTTTGTTCGAACCAGAAATTAAATTTTCAATTATTTTCCTTGGGTGCTTCCTTTTTCTTATGATTTAGTTATGTTTTTTTCTCCTCATAGCTAGTCATTTAATATTATTAATACGGAATATTCCTTTTTTATTGAGTTAAGTCCAGCAAGAACCGAATATTAAACGTTCTCTTTAATTATAAATATAGTTTTCGAAAAGTCCGATAGAAATTTTTATTAAAAAAGGGAGTATACACCTTTTTATTCTGAATGATAAAATATTAATATTTGATTTGGCAATTTTTCAACTGAAATTAAGTAGACCGCCAATATATTTTCATTTCAAGTGACCATTAAGTTACGAGTTTTGAAATGTCTTTACTCTTAATAAGAATTTACAACCCTAATGGGATCAGTGGCCGTATACTGGTTCAGCAGTTACCTTCCAAAAGTTAATTTGGGAAATTATTTTCAAGTTTGTCCAACGAAAAGGCCGAAAAATAGTCTTATTATCGAGCTAGCCTCCTTCAAGTTACTTAGATATTTTCCTCAAAGCAAGTTTTTTTTCATTTCTGAGCCATACTTGTTATTGTTATTAAATATATTCCTCCATTGCATTATACTTTGCTTGCTTAAGTTATGTTTGCGATATTTCCTTAACTGTATGTAACTGTAATTGTGTAAGTAGTATTAGCGAACTATTAACCTTCAAAAACAAAAAAAAACAAAAATCGAAAGGATTTCAGAATACAGCTTAGTCCTTGCCGCATAAATGTAAGTACCATTATGCATACAAATATAAAGCGAAGCAGCCATTTATACTCACATACGCAGGTGCAATATTTCCTACGTGCATACATACAAACATACTTCTAGCGCAACTTATATTGACAGCAAAGACTAAACCGTATTCCGATATCTTCGCGCCACCAACAAAAGTTAATCCAAAAATAAAAACTAAAACTCAAAATTAAACCAAAAATTCCCAAACTTAACACACTGTGCACAAAGATAATTATCACAAATGGTATGTTGACTGCATGGAAGGCATTTCCATTCTTTTTCGTATTCCAAACTTGTATTTATTTTTAGTGATAGCAATAATGATACATTTATTTGTTTGTATATAACATTCTTATTTGATTGCGCATTTGTGGGATGAGCGGATATTAATTGAGGTTATTTTCGATTTTTATGTCTCAAAAAATATTTTCGAAATGCATATGTATACAAAGACGATGATTTGCAAATCGGAAAACCCATCAAAGTTATGAAATGGAAGAGGTAAAGGGCGCATCCATATTCCTACATAATATTTCATTCATGCCACCTAAAATGCTAAACATTTTCTTTGCTGCAAAGCAAATTTCCAACTCTCATTCGTAAATTCACAACTTTGAAAATACAAAACACCTTTTCTCTTTAATTAGCTTCGAATTCGTTAGTACAGTCGTGTGTAAAATATAAAATGCAAAATTTTCTTCATCACTTCAGCACTGCTTAAGTTCAAATCACTTGCAAAAACGTTCTTAGCTAATTCTTCCGTTCATTTAGATTAATAATGGCATTGAAGTAGAAAGAAGTGCATGTTTTTAAATAACATATTCCGTGCTATCCTCTTAAAGTGCACCGAATTCTTCGAAGCTCTTCTCTAAAATATTTGAAATCTTCATTGATGCATCTTGTTAACTGAGAAAACGTAGCAAAACCTACTTGGTCTCATGGTACTGTTCAGTTTGTATAGTACCTCTTAGTTGTAGATAATCTATTATATATGATTTGTATAAAACAATTATTATTTCTGTATCAATTAATTATGATAAATATTGTAAATGTTAGACTTGGCTGGAAATGCTATATTTCTAGGAATTATTTGATGGTAAAGAATCACTAAGGGTATCACTGTACACTGGATTTTATCAATAACCAACGACTCAATAGAACTATTTACGTAAATACACCTACGGCCAGCGTAGTGCAGAACAAAATTAAATTAACGAACTACATTTTATTTAAAATTCAGCGAAATGTCGGTTAATTATGCTCCAAAAGTTTATTCTAGTTTACTTCTCGACTTATAATGGTAACATGATTCAGACAGCAGCGCTGCTAATTAGGTTACCGTAACTGTATTTTGTGCTATAAAAAGAATTTGCTTGAGACCTAACGATTTCTCCATCACATGGCTCTAAATTCATTATACCTGAGACTAACGAACCATTTACCGACTCTATTTCAGCATTAAAAATATTTTACGAAGAAATTTCTTCAGTGCTTAGCATTGGAATGTGCAAATAATAAGATGTGATAATTTTATTTATACGACTTTCGCCGCAACAGAAAAGTCTATTAAAAGCAATAAAAAACGTACAAATATTTTAGGATCCAAACAAAATTCAATCAAAAAGTCATTTAAAAATTTACCTAACCTCACAATTATCAACATCGAAAATGCATTGACCGGCTTCATAAATACATATCGCTACTCTCTCTGCTCTCACTTTCTCTCTTTTAATTACATTTAATCGCATTTTGGTAAATAAAATCATTTCAAATATTAAAACAAAAATAAAATATCTCAAACTGTCTTCAATAATTTGCATGCAGCAATAAAGATCGCTTATTCAGTTTCAACGAAGACGTCTTCGGTTACGGATTCAGGTATTTTTTAGCCCCAGCGTAAAATTAAAACTTTTTGCAGTTGATTAACTTTTGCCAGATTAAAGTTAGAAATCGCAGAGCTTTTCTACGTAAAAACTTATGTATTTAATTGTTTTCTTTTTCTTTCATTTTTGGACTAAAACATACTACACTCGTAATGTCCAAATAACTGAATACAACAACAAAAATAAAACGTATAATTTCGATATATAACAACACGGACGCACCATTGCACGAACCGCATTAAACTGCACCACGCACGAATGCAAATGTACGTTATGTAACGGCGTGTGTGTCTGCAACTGACACAAAAAACTACCCAAAAACTCAATATGAAATCGACACTTAGCTCTATACTGGAACAAACTTCCGATGCCGTACTACTAGCGGCGCACCAAGGCGACCTGAATATGGTAGTAAAGCACTCGTATTTATTTGAATTTCCAACACTCACCTCATTTAAGTATTGAAATAACGCTACTACTCACGCACTCGCTTTCTAACTTTTGCATTTGCTTAATAAACTGTGATTTGTGATTAACGCAACCCTTGACTCCTGCACCAGACACCCACACAAGCGCCACAAAAAATACCCATTGTACATTCATACATATGTATATATATATATAATAAGTACATATGTATATTTATATACATTCCTCAGATCGCCATTTAAGCAAAATTTTGTGATGTCTTCTTCCTCATAGCAACGTCATCTCAATTAAGTTCTTTACTGTATTTATGTATGCGAGAGTGAAAATGTGTCACAACTTCAATTCTTGTTTTTTTGTTTTGTTCTCGCTGCTTACAGTTACGTGCACTACATGAACAAGGATACTCACTACAATCAGTAAACAAGAACGGACAGACAGCACTGCATTTCGCCTGCAAATACAATCACAAGGACATCGTCAGATACATTATATCGTGTGCCTCGCGACGTCTGATCAACTTGGCAGACAAAGATAGGTAAGTAGTACTAAGATATACATACATATACATATGTATATATAGATTCTTTTATACGAAATTATATACGAAAATCTTTATAAAGAATTTCTAAATTTATTGCGAAATCGAAATGAACATAAAAGCTCTTGAAAGCACTTTCAACATGAGAAGAATAGAAACGCTAAATTAACCAAACTCTGAACTAAACCTTTGTGGACTTTTTCCACTTTTTCCAATATATTGGTATACATTGTGACAAAAAAGTACCCGGAAATAGTAAAAAAAAGCCAAATATTTAATTATTAATTTTGTTGCCTTCAAAGTAATATACTTATGGCAACGATTTGTCCAGTCCTTGAAACACTTTTTGGGATAGCCCTTCGTCGAATTTTGTTTTATCTCCTTGATCGACTGAAAACGGGTTCCACGGAACGTCAATTTCAGGAAACAAGAAAAAATCACACGGAGCCAAATCTGGTGAATACGGTGGTTGATCGATGGTATCCGGACGACGAATGTTCTCACGCAAACGCCTCAATATGGCCAAATATTATTCCTTATTGACAGTCTGTCCCTCCGTAACAAATTTATGATACACCGAACCACGAATATTGAAAAAAACAATAGTCATCAACTTTATTTTTGAGCGGCTTTGGCGTTTTTTTTTCAGGTTTCAGGTCGTTGACCTATTTACATGTCAAACTCATAGATCTATGTCTTATCGGCAGTTATAATGCTCTCCATGAGTATGGGATCGTAATTCTCACCATCAAGCATGTCCAAAGAAACCTGTTTACCGTACTCTTTAAAAAAAATAAGCTTTATCGGGACGAGTCGAGCCAGAACGCGTTTCATATCATAGAGATATGGAGCTCTCTTGTCATTTCTCTAACACTTGCTTGATGAATTTCACACACCATATTCTAAACTTTTTTAATATTTGTCTTAGTTGAAGAGGTCGCAGGTCGTCGAGAACGAGGCATGCCTTCATCGATCTCTCGACCGTCTTTGAAAGCTTTGTAGGCTTGTGTTTTAATCAAACTGAATCGCCTTTCGACGATTCCTTGCACGAAATTTGGTTAGAAATACAAAATTTGAGACAAATTCCGAAGCACCGCTGAGGTGTACCGACTTAAGCAGCTGCTGTAAACAAACTGGTTGACAGATCGCGCTCATATTTAGCATAGTAATTAAGAATAGAATGGAATATCATTTACCAGGGGATTTTAATTACAATTTCCTGGTGCTTTTTTGTCGCATTGTATTTCGTCTCTGAGCATGATCTAATACTTAAAAAGTACAGTTATTTTAATTGCATATTGCTATTTTCACAGAACATATTTCTTCTCTCCCCAGGGGACAAACAGCACTACACATTGCTGCCGAGCACAATCGGCGCGACATTTGTGTAATGCTCGTGGCTGCCGGCGCCAATCTACAAGCTCGCGACCTATGCGGCAATACACCGATGATGGTGGCCTTCAACAAGAACTCTACGGAGATTGCAACATATTTGGAAAGTAAGACGCTTTGTGCTGCCATACACACAACAACAGTTTTGCCAAAAAAGCGCAATAAAACACAACAACAAAAACCGTAATGTGCAGCTAAGCAATAGATGAACGCGCTAGACAGCCGAACACATACACACACACACACACTTAGAAATAGTAAACTTCCCCAAACGCTTAGCCACGCTTTAAACGCGGGCAATGGCAGTAGTTTGCAATCAAAAAAATCAAAATCAAAACAAAAACATTGCAGTGATTGAATTTATAATAGGCTTAGAATTATCAAATACATATGTACATATATTTTTGTAAGTTGGTTTGTGTGAATCCTGTTATCGTAAGAGTTTTAAGTTGCATATAATTTCCAGTTTGTTTCCGTGCTTTATTTCATTTAGCTTTAAATAAGACAAACCTGTATTTCTCATTGTTTTATAAGCGCTTGGATTCATCAATTTGTGTTTGAAATATTTATGTAATACCTTCTTTGCGAAGTGTCGGCAGTAATCATTATCAAAACTATATATAATTTTAGCTACTCACACTTTTCTAATTAAATTAAATATTTCTTTTTTGTCCCGAAAACGCCAACAATTACTAATGATGCACATAAATTTTGAAATAAATTAAACGAAAACGAAAATGAAAATGAAAATGCAAACATCAAATGTGACACCCAAACATTCCATTTACGTAAATTAAGGTCAAGAGCGTTTTCTCGGAATGCAGAGACAGTCGCGAAATTAAAGCGGCGCCTGAATGTATGCACCAATAAAAATTAAGTGAAAACCCGAGAAATTTACTAAGCTAAAATTAACATTAAGTATTTAACAATATCTTTACGTTTAACAAATAAGTATTAGAAAAAATGCAAAAGCCCACTTGAACGGGACAATTTATGCTTAAAAACTTGTAGTAAAACACATTTATATTACGATAATACATTTTAATTATTTATTAGATAGATTTATGGCATTCTTAACGAGTTTCTCGCGTATTTACAAAGAATTCACCTAATAATTAATGTGACTCAATTAATTTCAAATAAGTTTTGCATAATTAACACCTGTGCCGTCTACCGACAAAGCCTCACACACATAAATCACAACAAGCACTTGAATCCTGTTTGAATTGTAGCAATGCAAAGCAATGCAATAATCACACCCACTGTAAATTATGTGTTTCGAACTAGCAACAACCTAAGACATAAAGCAAATTGCAAGCAAGTAGAAAATTTGAATAAAAACTGCAAAAATTTGAAATTGTAAATGATCAACCGCAAACAGGTTGTCCGTAAAACACACGTTTGAGTTAGTTGCAAGCTTCTTGTAGCAACAAAAACATTAAAAAAACAACGCGAATAGAGCGAAGAAGAAATCAAATTGTGATATGAGAATTATTATGAATATTCTGCGAAAGTAAAAAAAAATGGGTATAAAACTGAAATGACCTAGTTAGAGTCATTTATTTTGACGACAATGGAAACATAATTACATAAAACAAGCATAATCTAATATATTAACTTATAGAGCTCATATTAATTCTAGAAGAAAATCGAATACAATTGTAGTTAATTTAAGAGAAAATTAAGACGTCAACAATTAAATTATAAACTGTAGCCTTAAACACTCAAACACACACTCAAATTGATATTCTAATGTAAATATTCATGTAAATAAGTAATACTCAACGAACTGTAAGACAAAATGCTGTAAGAACACACTTTCGTTTCGAATTTAAATTGCTTTTATGAACATGAATTTAAAATAAATACAAACAAAATACACAGACTATCTTTCTTTTTTACATTGGTTTACTTGTTTTGTTTCAATTTTATTTTTTTACTTTTGGCCGAGAGTGTTTCTTATGAATGAATATAGAGAATACATATATATTTGTTGCTTCTTAACAATAAATATGTTCTGATAGTGATATAAATCATAAACCAAACAATTTTGTGAAATGTTCTCGAGTTGGTAATACTTGAACGGACGAAGAGCCGATTCCATTCTGGCTACGGTCAGAGAGCTGACAATTTCGGAAAACGATGGAAAGGAATACAGCTTAATGGCAGCTTAGCTAATAATTTGCCTCGCACTTTATACTTTATTAACAGCTAAAGCGGAATTTCCAGATATCAAACCTGAACAGATTGCCCAATTAGAATATGTATATGAATACTAAAGCGCAATCACTTTTGATTAAGGCATAGAAACTGCTCATGGCGGAAAATTCGCGTTTTCGTAATTTCTACTGCAGGACCTGCATCTGATAAACAGATTGAGCTAATAATGGTATTTGCGTCCATAAATTAACTAAATATTCTCGTTAAGCTTAAAAAGTGAGTACATTGAAGTTTTCGGAGCATTTCTGGTTGCCTAAAAGAAGAAGAGTCAGCCAAAGAAGAAGAAGAGAAGTGAGACATAACTCTCTTGATCGGCCAATGTATGCTTTTGATTTGAAATATACTTTTTTATACAATTAACTATATACATACACAGATTTAATATATACTATTAATGTCATACATATTTTCAGTAAATTACACATATTTTTTTATTTATGAGAATGTTACATAAGCCGAATAATCATCAAATTCAACATACTCCTAGATTAGTGTTATTTCAATATTAAACATTTTCAAAACAAATGTACTAATATTTGTCTCATAAAAATATTAGAAAAAATTAAAAATTTATTGAATTATAAATTTCTAGATCATTAGAGGTATTTGCAGGTTTTTTCAATTCGAAAAAATTTGTACTTGCAGACACGAACTTTGTTTAATAATTCTTTTGCAAATACAATTTAGTACATACATATATGTACATATATGTAGATTTTAGATTCATCAATAATATTGGTAGTCACTTAAGGTAGTAATCAAGTCAATTAATTCATAATATTTGAATATTTATTTCGTAAATAAAACGATTATAATTGTGCTTCCTTCGCATATTTGTATGCGTTCTTAAATTCACATACATACATGTAAATACATACATAAATATATACATATGTATCTGGGTATATGAATGGAAAAAACGAAAACGAAAATCTGCGGTTAAAAGCCGCGGCATACAAATGTGCTAAGGAAAAATCAAAGTAAACACACAAAATGGTATTTATGTTTTGGATTTCATTAAATATCAATGCAGACACGATTTATTGCATTTTTATTCAAGCCCCTTAAATTTGCAATAAATTGTTTATGAATATGAGGAAGGAAGGAAGTTACAAAAAATAATAATACAAAGTAAAATGTAAGAAATAGTTTAATTTAATTTAAAGAAAACACATAACCTCAAATTTGAATGAGGAAAAATTGCAATAAATGAAACTACAATTAAATATAGAAAATTGGTGAATTGAAAAAGGAAATAATTATTTATTAATAACAAAAGTAGATACTTAAATAAAATCAAATGCAACTGAAAGGCAACTGACAATCTTCACTTGTACACACACACACACATGCGCACTTAACGCGTTATTGACGACACGTTGAGCGAGCGCACGATTTCTTTTATCCGACATATTAAAGAAACATAAACAATTAAAAAATAAGCACAGTTAGCGTTAGGTAAATTGGAAATAAATCTTTGAAAGTAAGCACAGTTATTCATAATAAAAGCAAAAGAGAAATACAAGAAAGCAATGATATACAGGCGAAAGAGAAAAATTTCTTTGGTTTTCAAAAATAAAAAAAATTCTCGCACATGTGTAATTAATAATTAATTAACAATTAGTTATACACATGTAGAATTAGCAGCAACCACTTAACACCTTAAGAAAATATAGAAGTTAATATGACCATATGTTGGCCTGTATAAATTTAAACACATGAAACAGTTACTTTATTATGGTTATATACATTAACATTAATTGCGGAAGGCGTATAATTAACTATGGAACATATTGGGTAATGAAAACACAAGTTTCACATGTGAAATGAACTTGGTTACATAATAAATTTGCTAGCGAGCGAAGAGTAACACTACTATATACATACATATAATATTTGCACGTAGGACATATTCCAAAATAATTAAAAACTTGAAACGAAAGTCTTATGATTCCTAGTTATATAAGACCCAATATTAACAATATATTAACATGATAATTTACTTTGTCGTTTTCAAACTACGCGTGTATGTATGTGTATGTAAAATAAGTTAAAACAGCATTATTCAAATTAATTCAAAATTAAGTCACAAATTCAACTGGAAGTTAGCTCTAAATAGTAATACGCTTAGTATAACGGTTCATTGTAAATATTAATATAATAAAAACAGGTATACTCTAGTTGCTTAATAAGCGACTATATGACTAGCGGTATACATACATACATACATATATTCCGAATGAATATTACAATTCGCAACTACGAACTCGCTGTTTAACACCGGTTCAACTCGCTTACTGAAGTTTACCACAACGGCAATTGATTGAAGATTATAAGGCATCCATTTGTTATTACATACTTATGTATGTACATATGTATGAAGACATCGTTGATGAAAAAACAAGCACATTCCAAACTTCAAGCGCCATGGAGTTCATTTCGAAGGAAGATAATTGAAGAAATAGCTTTTATGTATGACAGAGTTCTCCAATGCCTACGAATAACCAAACTTTTTACCAATTAACTGGCTGCAATATGTAACCACTTAGCTGAAGGGCAAAGTGTTGAAGCATACATATGTACATAAAATTCATTGATATTTCTCAATTCTCAGCACCCTTTTTTACTAAAGAATAACTCAAGTCTGACAACTGAAATTTAGACAATTTTCAAAATAAATACATACATACATATATGTATTAACAAAGAAGTTAAACGAATTAGGAACTACTAACTACGAGACGAGCGACCAATTGGTTGTTGCTCGTACAAACCTACATTTAATTGTAATTTACTATAAAAGAAAAATATGTAAATAGATTTAGAAAACTTACAATTGAAAGCTAGAAAACAAAAATTGAAGTTAAAACTAAACAACGCACTGCAAGCACTGAGGAATTTGATTCAATTTTAATGTTAGTCTGTACTTAAAATGTAACGAAGCAAGAACGTCGGGAGGCCGCATTTCAGTAAAACACTGAGAAACAACAATTCATTGTTAATTTATTTTTAATGTATATGAAATGTTTAAATTAGACTCTGTAAAATATTCCATGTGCCTCTTCTCCCTTTCCGTTTCACAAAAGTGGTTAAATACAAAGCACCATTGCTCTCTTGGATTTGCTTATGCATTGGCTCCGCATTGCAGTTCCTTGGAGTGCTTACAAACACCATCTACACATGTTTTGTTTTTTTACTTAAAACATTTTTAACTCAAATAACGTGCATACATACATAAACTAAGCCTAAAAGACTTGTCTTTATTAAACAAAAACAAGAAATAATTAATGTAAGAAATATTTATTTCGGCAAATTCTATATTTAAAAGTCAAATGCAAGATATTGTAAATAAATATATTTAATCTACGAATCCGAAGCTACTTTTATTAAAGAAAAAATTAAAGAAACTTTTTTTGGAAATATTAAACATTTGTTTTCCTATCATCGAACATTGGAAGATTGTAAGTAATACGCAATGTTTATTAAAAAAGCATAGGTTTATTAACATTATATGGTATTGAAAATCATACATAATTATGATGTTGAAACATAATCAACAGTGACTCTTCAGATGCACTTTGGTAAACATGATCATTGATATACATAATTTTTTAAATTCACAAAAAAAATATTTTATATAAAAAAAATAAAATTCACTTCACTTTAAAAGTTTTCAAACGATGAGTTACATTATTCAAAACAAATATAAACTTCTATTTGAAAATAGATTTTTGATAGGAATGACCTGTAATCCAAATAGGCGAAGCATTAATCCTCTGCTGAGGATGGTAAAACTCACGACTTTCTAATTTTTCCAAACTGATATAACGTAATCTATAGCCATCAGCGTTCCGGGCACGTTGTGAATTTAAGATCATATAGGGTGGATTTCTTATTTGTTCTCCCATGACTAAGAACTCATTAACATTGCGTTCCATTATAACTTCGGAAACGAAAAGTGTTATTTCAGTATCGTTGAATGCCAGGTTAAGCGGCGGGTTATTACGGAACTTTGGATATATACTGTAAAACTGGACAGTGTGTGACTGGCGCTGAAGAGAAAAACAGTTTCGTAAAACTAGGAAACTTCTTCTATATGTGTTCAATATAAATTCCGTTGAATATTGGGACACGACTTCCAAAGCTACTGCCAACTCTACCATAGAATTGAAATTAAAAACATTCCTGTCGCAATGGCCTACCAGTGATGTAATATCTGAACCATTTCCGCATACAAACACTGCAATGCAAATTTTGTTTAAATACTGCAATGTTTAGTTGGTAAGAATCTTACATAATTCGGCACGAAATCCATTCAACACTCGCACCATGTAGTGGTGTCTTGGAAACCCGTTACTGCGGTCAATTATTTGCATGGCAACTTCGCACATTGCTACATGCACATCCTGCATATCACGACCTACAGCCACCTCCATTAGGATGCCACTTAACTGTCCACTCGTGGGATCCTTCAATAATATCTATAAACCAATAGAATACATTAACATAGCCTTAGTTGTCAGGTCTTTTGTTCTTTAGTACAAATCAGAGATTATCAGTACTCAATATGTTTTCGTAATTTACCACAACCAAATTCTGTTTCTTGATCATGGAATAAAAAAACTAAAATTGCACCAATAAGTTCAAATTGTCAAAACTGCTTAACATATTCCGATATTTGTATTCAATAAAAATATTACTTAAAATGTTTGCGTACTCCACCATATTGAAATCCATTTTGGTAGAAACAATTCCCATAAATTACCACCGGTATGCACCAATTATTAGCCAAACAGAACAAACGTAATTTAGCACAATAGTCTTGTGGTTTGCTATAAAACAATAAAATAAATACATATACCCTTCATATATATGTATGTATATAAAATAAAAATAGTTCATACCTTGACGCTTCAGCCATTGAACGTTTTTCCTAAATTATACGAATTAGAAAAAAATCATGCAATATTATTTTCAATTAGTTCTAACCTTTTGTTCATTGTTGCTTTTGAAGTGGGCTTGTAATAATTTCGGCCTTGCCCATTGTACTTTTAAGTCATTACCCCACATGCGCATGTGTCCAGGTGTAGTTTTTTTCTTAGCCTCCATAGCCGATTCGTGATCATAAAATTCGATAAAAGCAAAGCCACGATTGAAATCACCTCTCAACGAACAAGTTTCTGTAGCTGGAAACGCTATACAACGCTCTATGTCGCGGAATGTTTTCTTGAAACCTTCCTCCAGAGTCGACATCGGTAATTGCTTTGGAATATTACTCACAAAGAGGCGATTTTTTCCTTGCGATCGGTAAACGCACACCCGTTCACCGCCCAAAAACAAACATTTTAATAATTCGTACGCCACTAAAGCTTCATATTCTTGTGTGTATCGTACAAAAGCATAACCGCGTGTCATACTAAAAGACTGCATCATAACTCGCATTTCATAAACAACACCACAGCGATGCAGCCAGGTCAGAAAGCGTACCTCATCCAGAGTCTTGGGTAAATTCGATACATACAATTCACATATGTAGGAAGGACGTTCACCTATATATTCTACTGGCGGTCCAAACACTTTGCGTCCATTCTCCAAAATAGCAGGCAGAGCAGCGGCTTTCATGAATAGTGTCTCCCAAGTAACATCATTATGATTGATTAAAAACGAAGAGAAAGATTCAGATGGCGACGAAGAGGAGCCTCCTCCCAACCACGATGATGATAAATCAGACATTTCCGTCTTATTATTAAGATTTTATTGGCTACAAATACAAAATATTATCTTTAACAGTTAAACACGCCGAATTCACTTTCCAGCTAAAAAGCTTTTTCATGTTAATGCGTTACGTCCGAAATAGTACCCACCTTATGTTATTTCTGATCCTAATTGGACACAGAGTGGTCAAGTTTCAAAGCTTATAAAAAACAAACGTTTAAAGCGTTCATTTGACAACCGAGTATATCAGATTTTTTGTATTTTTAATCATTAAATACAAAAAGTATTAACCGAGTTTTTGACCATTTTATTTGGCAAGCGATTAGTATTTAAATAATAATATATGTAAGTGGAAGTTAACAAGATTCAATTCTCTATCTTCTTTACCGTAATAAACATATAATACAGTTACCGTCAAGAACTCCACTAAATGCACATTCACTGGCAACATTACGAAGTAACGGGAAAGTGTCACTAAATTCAAATAATTTGTAGAATTGGCAGCATTGTCTCAACGGATATTTGTTTGTGATATTCGTAGATCGCATTTAGAATGAACATTATTTTCATTGAAATTAAATTGAAATACGCACATAATAGTTAAGCAATTTGCAGAAATGGAATACACAGTAGCCAACGGGTCCTATTTTGGGAGTAGTGAAACAATGTGTACTCCACTACATATTATATACCCGTTACCAACTCCGGTCGCTTCTGATAACTTTGATGGAAGTAATTATACACCTTTACCACCGATTTCTAGTCCACCTTTGCGTAATGACGCCAATTACCAACGACAGTATCAACCATTTAGCCTCATGCAAATGAACGGACGTAAAGTGCTTGGTCCACCAGAGGATTGGCAAGGTTCTCCCCCGTCAAGTGCATGCGAGCTTTTTGTACGTCGAATTCCACGAAATATAGACGAACAGAGACTTATACAACCATTTTTACGTTTTGGACAAATATATGAAATGCGTTTGCCGATGGATTTTAATCAGGTAGAAAACTTGAAATCAATACTCCTATGTATGCTTCGGTGTAGTAAGCATGTTACAAATATATATATATATGTATATATCTTTAAGGCAAATCGTGGTTACGCATACGTCAGGTACACCACTGAGGAGGAGGCAAATTGTGCTATGGAGGTGCTGAATCATTTTTATGTTGCACCTCATCGTAAGTTGGAGATTTTACAATCGTATGAAAAGTGCTGTTTATTTGTGAGCAATATACCGAAATATTTGGATGAAATAGAGATCGAAGAAAAGTTACGAACCGTGTTTCCAACTATGGAACGAATATATATCCAAGTAGGCAATTCAGGTAAAAAGATTATTGGGGATCACGGCAAAAACGATGAAGTCTGTAATCAAGAAATGAGAGGCACAAACAACGATTGTAAGAACCGTGGATATGCTGTCATTCACTTCCCGTCACACCTAGAAGCTTTAGAAGCGAAGAAGAGCACAACACCAGGTGTGATTCGAATGTGGAACCGTGACTTAAAAGTTGTTTGGGCAAACACTGAACGCGATACTGATACGTCGAAATCGGTAAGTTTAAAAATTGATAATAAGAAATTGAGATTTTATACAAACCCGTTATATGTGTTTAATTCTTCCCGCAGAATAAAACACTTTTTGTTCGAAATGTGGATCTTTGCATTAACAAACGTGACATTATGGATATGCTTGTGAAATTCATTCCACGTCAGGAGATTAGAAAAGTTACGAAAGTTCGGACAATCGCATTTTGTGATTTCACAACTCGTGAGGCGGCTGAAAAGTGTTTACAAGAGTTACAGGGAACAATATTACAAGGCCAATGTCTCAGTATTGAATGGGCTAAACCATCGGAAAAGTGAGTGAACTTTTAATGTTTTTGTTTTTGTAATTTTAAAAACGCTCTCTTCCAAATAGGCAATCTTTGCATCGTATGTGTAGGACAGATTTCGATGCCATGCTTCGTCTTAAATGCATAGCCAACTGCTGGCAAATACCAGTCATAATTTTCGGCACCTACTTCGAACGTGAAGATCTTCAGTACGGCGCGGTCATGATGCGGAGCGCAGTTGGTACAGCACGGTCTATTTTCTGCGTACTCCAGTGCCAAGAACTTGTTGACATACATTCGCGTATATGTGAAGTGGTCTGTGTTTTATTGGAAACGATTGGAACTTTTCCAGACTACAACTACTTCTTCTTTGTAGAAAGTGACAATGCACATCTTTGTAAGTTATCACTGCACTGTTACTTTGAATAATTAAAATACTAAGATTATTTATTCTTAGTGGGAATAGTGACAAATGACTGCCATTCAGTGAGCTTCATCGCATCTCATCAAGTACCCCAAAATATGCATTTCGATTTAAATGAGATTATCGACATGAGTTTGGCCATTTCGAATTTGGCTGCCGTTGAAGAAGATGTACTACTTCAGGCTTATCATGAGAGTTTTCATTTGCCCACCACCGCAACATACTTACCAAATTTGGTAATTTCTGGCTATCGAATTTTCGGCACAATTTTTCCCAAATACCGAAATAAACCACCGCTAGCTCACAATCTTAACGATACACAGATAGTATTAGCCCTATGCTATTTAATGACCGGCACAAATACAGTGTTGCCTAGCCGACCTTATATTGCCTATCCAGTATCCTCATTCGATAATGGATATGAAAGATTACGATTCGTCTCACTTAAACTCTTGCCCATTGCTGTCACGCAATCACGTTATTTGGTGCATCAGGCGCTCAACCATGTGCAATTTGGTAATGTGCACAACTTTCACCCAGCGCAACGTTTCAAAACCCGTCCGCTATGGATCACAGGCTGTTCTTACGCCAAATCACTTAAACAACCCACACCAGCACAAATAATGCATGTGAATGAACAAGGAGCTCAAGATCAACAATATAACAATATATCTGGCAGTGCTTATATGCCATCTACTTATGCCTCTTCTAGCGTTTTAGCGCCAATATCTAAAGAATCAACTCGGACGACTTTCGGAGTCAATTGAGTTTCGGTGTATTTATTTTGCATTTTATCGCTATTTCTAACTGTATGCTTACTTTTTTGGGCTTTTACTTCTACATTATTGGATTTCTTAAGTATTTTATATGTGTTTTTACCTATTTATGTATATATGTAGTTTTGTGTTAATGTTATGATCCATTTTGGTTTATTATTGATTGGCTTCTTTTAAAGTTTGAATGAAATGGAAAAGTTATTCGTTAAAAAAGTTTTATATAATTGAAATCTGTCCTTTTTACCTGCATTGTATGGAACGATTCAATTCTTGATCTAACTTTGACAAACACCTTGTAATGCATTATAATAAATAATATCTCTTGAAAAATTGCATTATTTATTTGTTTTGGTTTCAATGAAAAATGTTTTCAAATGCTCTTTAGGCATGAAAACAGACATGAAAGTTCTCTCTTGCCCAGCACGTGCATATCTTACACTCAATACGATTGTAAACAAATTATGAGAACACACAAATTTGAGTTAATGCCACGGAGGTCGCAATTTACATGGAAGCTGAAGAAACACAAAAGGCGTCTTCTACTTTCTGCACAACTGAGATCAGTCTCTTCCGAGATTTCGATACGAGCACCACATAGCAGCTAGTGAAAGTTTGCACAACGCCACTGATGTGCATATTTTTAGAAAATTTTGCCAGCGAATGAACCACATAAATAAATTGCATTTTCCTGGGCTATAATATAAGTGTTTTTGGTAGATTTCAAGTTATAGCCACATATAAACGTATTAATTTGTTAAGTTAACGGAAAAATCATCATTGGTGCTACAAGGTGAGATCGAAGATTTTGAACTCCATATTCTCGCACATCAGCTTATATGTACATACATAGTTACGTACATATATACGCAATTTAGGGTATATGAATATTGGTGCATGTGTACGATACGGCCGTTATATCATATTGGTTGCCATCTGCGATTTGGCAAATGTTTGTGTTAGCGCCACACTGTCGTGATATCTCGTTTAAGTATACCAAACATGTCTGATCGTATGGGGCATGGACGCGGTCCATTTCAAACACCATTGATCAGCGCAACATTTAGTATAAACAAATTATGGATTTGTGCACTTTTGGTGATCTTTGTCTTTCCACATACCTCATATGAATTATTTGAGTTTGGAGGCGTTGCCAAGAGTGGAAGTGTTGGAGCAACTGTGGACGCTAATAAACCCATAGGAAAGCGTCCATTTGAGAAGAAATTCAAATTTCACAAAATTGAACGTGTATACTTCGATGAAGCGGAAGGGCAATACGACGAGGCCAGCGCTGGTGACGACGACGACAAAAACGACGATGTTGTTGACGAAAATATGAAAAGAAACGAAGACGACGACACAAGCCAACATATGGATGCTAGCGAGCAAACAACTGAGTCAGAAGAATTGCCATTCAAACGGGCGCGAACAGCTCATAAGGAGCGGAGAAGTGCCACCTTCTCCTCCACAAAGTCGAATGGCGAAAAGCGCTCATCTAGCGAAAAGCGGAGAGACTCTACACATGGTGATAAAAGTGAAGAGTCACAATCTGTTTTCGGCTCATTATTTGGTTCTCTCTTTGGTGGTGGGGCAAGCAGCAATGAGAAACTAACAAGTGAGGAAGACAAATCTGCTGAAAAAAAAGAGCCGTCGAACAGCATTATCGATTGGCTAAAATGGTTTAGTGAGAGAAAGGAAAATGTTGGGAGCCAGGAGACTGCAGAAAATGAAGAAGCAGATGCGGAAACGTGGTTTTCCTATCTGAATCGTTGGCCATTCAATACACTCTTTAACATTGGCAAACCTGAAAAACCTATACGCATGCCTAGAGGTGGTCGCGAGCCCAAGCCAAAAGCTGCTTCCGCAGAAGATGGAGACGCAGATGAGGCAACGCCGGTAATGTCTCAGGAAAACTTCGAAACTGTGTTGCATACACTACCAAGTTTTGTCGTGAATCCAGCGGAAGTAGCCAACACCGAATGTAGACAGCAATTGCAAATTTTTGGTAGGCAGTTGCGTGGCAATAAATTGTGGACTTTACAGAGTGCGTTCACTTGTATCTCACTTTTAAAAAACCTTTTAAGTCACATTTTCCTATTTGTAGTGTTGGATGCTACAGGCAAAATCACATCGGGAGTGTTGCGCGGCAACATCAATCAATTCGGAGACTTTGATCAGTGCATGCAAGTGAAGACTGTGGTTAAGGTAACACCAGAAATTCCGGTGCGCATTCGAGGTAAATACTGTCTCGCCCATATTGAAATGCAGACCACATCCAAAGAGCTTAAGGTACCCTTACATTACGCACAAGGACGAGGCCTCTGGGGCAGTCATTTCGGCAACGTAAGTTGACTTTAAAATAATTTGAATTAATTTGATCTATCAAATTAGGAGAGTTCCGTTAGAAGTAACTATTATTGGGTGAAATTGAACTTGACCTTCTCCTTTGAAAACGAGCCGTGAGGAAACTAGTATTTTCAACAGCTTTCCCTCAAACCAAATTAACCTAACCTCACTCAGTTTTATCTCTCCTAACAGCCCAGTCATTTTGTTCCACGCTATAGCATCGCTAATTGGGGTGTGTGCATACCGCACCTTTGCAACGGCGAGGTTGTACAGAAAATGCTTGAGTCGAACCTGCGACCCTACAATACAACAGGTTTGGAATTTCACGTGGAGGTCGACGATGATGACTGCTACACGCGATCCAACGTTAAGTTTATGAAACTAATTAAAAAGGATCCGAAATTCACCACAACAATGTAAGTAAAGTTCTTATAAGTGTGTAATTCAATAAGTTAATTTTATGTATCTACATCTAGTTCCTGCATTTGTGGGCTCATAACATTGTGCATGGGTTCACTTCTTTATAAATACTGCCGCAATATCAAAGACTGGATTGTTAAGAAAATGGAAATTTCCAAAAACGAATCAAATGGCGAAACCGAAAGAAGTGAGGATGACACAGAAGCAGTTACTGAGACCGAAGATACAGAAGACAATCGAGACTCTGAAATTGGCAAGGAAGAAGAATTGCCCGTTAGCTGTAAGTGTCATACTTATATGCCAACAATCACAAATTTCTTCGTCATTAAAGTATTCGCATTTTCAGTGCTTCAGTCACTGATGAACTTATTGCAAGACATCCTCAATGCTTTCTCACCCCAACGTACTTTGTTTGAACTGCTTGGCAGTGACCACTTCGAAACGCAATTCCCAATCTTCAATGTACTAAAATTGGGTGCTTCGTTCGCTCTTTATGTTTGCTTCAAGTACATAATGATTGGTCATCTCCCCATCATCAACCGTGATAAACTAGTTCGGGCTTTGGACCAACCACAGAGCGTATTGTTCCGATCGCCACTGATCTATATGGATGTGCTCTTAATGATAAGCGGTTTCTTTGTGGCTTATCAATTGGCCGAAGAGATCGAGCAAAAAACGCATATTCAATTGCTGAAGCGTATGGCTTTGAAAATATCACGGTACATAATTAACCGAGGCCACCAATATCCCGTGTAAATAAATTTTTTATAACCTTTCAGCTATTTGCCAACTTTGTATGTGGTGCTGCTCTTCCAAACATACGTGCTTCCACGGCTTGGCGCCGGTCCGCTTTGGACGAACTTGGTTGGACAAAACACGCGCTTGTGTGAACAGCAAATGTGGCGCAACCTTTTCAGTGTGCAGAATGCAATCGACTTTGAGGATACGGTGAGTGGGCAAATTGATAGTTTATCAAATTTTGTGATCTGTCCAATAATTATACTCTTTTAGTGTTCACCCATGACCATACAATTAGCTCTTGAAGTACAACTCTATATACTAGGTCCTTTGATTGTGTGGCTCTATCACACCGATGCGGATGCAGCCTTCTTCATTTACGGCGCCCTCCACGTAATGTCCGTGGCGGCGCGTTATTCTCGCACGCAAAACGAATACTTGTCCGTGACTCTGTTCCATGGAATGAAGTGAGTACGCGTTGGAGTTCAATTTATGCGCTTTCCATAGTTTATTCTTGGTTTTTCTTTTTTCCCAAAGCATAAGCAAGTTCTATCGCACGGCTAATATGCTATACTCCTCCCCAATAAGTCGCGGAACGGCCTATCTACTTGGCCTTGGCACCGGTCTATTTCACCGTTCCCAATCGGGAGTTATAGAAATCGCCAGTGAGCTTAAGCCTGTAGGGTGGTTGTGCGCTATTTTGAGTTTGGTTTGGTGCTTCTGGGCCCCATCGGTAGGCATGCGCAGTGATTTTGTTTACACAGCTGGAGATGCGGCCTCCTATGCTGCTTGGTGTCCTCTTATACTTGGCTTAGGGCTGGCGTGGTGTATCTTCATGTTCCCAAGGGATGAAAACTCTGTGCTGCGGTTTATCACCACAATGCGACCAGTATTGTTCCTTTCGCGCATAACGTTCCCCATTCAATTGATGACATATGTCGTAGTGCTCTATAACACTGCTAGTGTCACCGAGCCACGAAAATATCATCTAACTGATTTGGTAAAAGTTTACTCTTATTTTATTTATACAAAGTGTAGTCTTCTAATGATCCTATAATATTGTCCCTTAGGTAAACTTCAACGAGATTGCTGTAATTATAGCCAGCGGGGGGGCAGTGGCCTTTTTAATCGATGTTCCAGCCCAACACTTACGAAAGATTGTAATTAATCGGTTGTTTATCGAACGCCAAGAACGCGAGCATGATCACGAAACTGAACCCAGTTCGGGTGCTGAGGCTTCCGAACCAGAAGCTGATGTCGAAGATGAGTGCGAAGCCGATGGCAAGGTAACAGAGATCAGCGAAGAGCAGTCTAAAGATGATACAGCAGACATTTGGGGTACTGAAGATGTCACGGAAGATTTGGCTGTAACGAATAATAGCAATGAAGAAAATACAGTAGCGGAGGAGGATGAAGAGATTGGTGATAAGGAAATAGAAATATCGGAAGAAGACGAAGTAAAGAAGCGACCACTAAAAGACGATAACGTAGAGAAAGACACAACAAGTTTTACACGAAGGCAACGACGAATCAGCGATGATTAGAAGAATACCCACAATAATGATGGGAATACGATTATGCTGCTTGTACAAAAATTGGGAGCGAGATTATAGTCAGGAATGTATGTTTTATGGAAGAACTGCAGTAAGGAAGCTGTTGAATTTCCATTATTTCACCTAGTACAACTTAATGGCGGCGTGACCAGAGGAATTATTGTTTACTTTTAAGCGAATGAACATGCATACAAATCACACAAGGATAAAAGACAATTCGAAGCCGGTTTCAATGTAATTACTGGAAATTAATTAAGAAAAAAAGTCGTACATACATACACACATACATCACCTGCAAGTTCATGCATACATATCTTTTACATTAATTTTTAGATACTCGTACATGGGTTCCCCTGAATGTTAGATACATCGTTCATTTCATGAAAACTATTTCTGTATCTCTTGTAATGATTCCCAACTGAATTAAATTGTATCAGCGCTTAACGACCCGACGACAAATCAACCATAGACAACACGAACCGAAACACGAATCCGACATCCTTTCAAAAGTGTTTAATTGTTATACATCTATTTATTTATACTATATATATTTACTTATAATTGTGTGCACATTAGTCACATATATTTAAATACAAATTTTCATTTATCAAAACCTATTCTACAGAGAAGCTTTTCCTCTATGTAAACTTAACGTTACGTTACAAAAAAATCATATTTCTGCTGAATATTATACACCATTCATCCCTGCTGAACTTCGTGATGACAAACGGAGGTATTGCAATGTGATGTATTGCGGCAAGTTTCATTAATAATATATTTATGTATGAGTACAAGTATCAAAATTGCACTATACTTTCTTACTCCCTTATATTTATAAAGGGTATTCGAAAAAGTCTTTTCGTATTTCTAATCAAACTTCAGCTTTTCTATATATGTATTTATAATGAACTTTAATGAACCAAATATGTATCATTTTGGTCGACTACTTTTTGCCATTTTTCCGCTAGAGACATTATTCCATCAATGTAAAACTGTTCTGGTTTCTCGGCGAAAAAGGCTTCTCTTGAAGCCAACTTTACTCCATTAAGGGAGTTCTGCATTGACCGAAACAAATGGTAGTCCGATGCTGCAAGGTCAGAGATATATGATGGATGCATCAAAACTTCCCAGCCAAACTCTCCCAGTTTTTGCCGAATTATCAAAGATGCGTGTGGTTTAGCGTTGTCCTGATGGAAGACGAAGCCCTTTTGTTGATCAGTTCTGGCCTTTTTTTTCGATTGCATGCTACAATCTCTAAAATATAGAATCGTTCGACCAGGCTGGGGCAGCTTATAGTGGATGATTCCTTTCCAATTCCACCAAACACTCACCATAACCTTTCGAAGCGTCAATCCTGTTCAAAACCGTTTTGATGATGAATATTAAGTTCTTTAGCGATGTCATGGCCGGCGCTTATGTGACGGTCCTGGTCAATCTTTTTCATAATTTCACCGACTTGTTCAACGATTAGTCGACCAGAGCTAGGTGCATCTGTCACATTGAAATTTCCAGAACGAAAGCGAGCCAACCATTGTTGTGCTACACGAACTACAGCATCGTCTCCGTAAACTTCACAAATTTCGTTGGGGGCTTGCGTGGCATTCTTCCCTTTTTTATACAAAAATTTCAAAATGTAGCGAATTCCTTTTCAACTACCCCGAATTTAATTTTTTTCCTCTCTCACCTTTCCAACACTAACACTGGAGGAATACGACTTCAACGACATCTATTGAAAAAAAAACGAAAAGACTTTTTCGACTACCCAATACATGTTTTTATAAAAGCTATATATGTATATAAGCTATATATAAAAAGGGTATGTGTCATCATAAAAAAACTTATAGTACATACTATGTATATACAGGCATCTAATTACAAATTACATACGCTAATTAAGAACAATTTTAAAATAAAATCATTGATTTTGGTATTTTGAGTATTAAACTACGCCACCTGCTCCTCCGAGGTGCTGGGACTTTGGTTCTCCGCCGATGGCGCACGTTTCTCAGGGCGACCCACCTTACGCAGCAATATCCGTTCCAGAGCGTGTATGGGCGATTCAAAGAGCAGGCAAAGCACAAAAGCCAAAATGAATGTGTCCACCGTGTGACTAATCATATCGTTCTCCTGGAATATGTGGAAAGGGATATGCTTTCTTAAGTACAAATATATTCGGTTGAGTAAAAGTATAATAGTCGACTATTTGGGACTTCTTTACTTACCAAATTCACATAAGACTGATATCTGCCGTAACGGATGGTAGATGAATGATACAACTCCACTATGCCGTTCGACAGATAAGCGCAGTATGTGAGCCGGCTGATGGGCGCAAAAATGCGGCTACTCAAGAAGTTTTGCAACCAACCGGCATGACCCGTTGTGGCGGCCATTACCAACCAAGCCACTGACAAATTCCAGCCCAGTTTATGCAAAGCTGCGTAGAGGAGACTCTCAATGTGTGTATATGGACTTCGGTAGAAACGACATATGGAGAACATCGTCGCGATGCCGATAAAAGTAGAAATTAACCACGCGACTCGTACCAGCACATTGTGTAGCTTCTTGCTGCAATCGCAAAGAAACTGTTATTTTCCACGCTTTTCATTTGAATTTTTTGTGACACTCACCCCTTCGCCTGCATGACGTGAACTAAGTAACCAGTCAGCAAACCGACAAAGTAGGCCGAGGCTCGCATGTGAGTTTTTATGTAATACCCAATGTAATAATTATTGCTTGCTAAGTCAACCAATTCGCTGCAATATAGCCCAAGAGATGGGACACAATTAGGACAGTTTAAGAATTGATAATTCGCACTTACTCCGCATAGACCAGTAAAGTGGGATCCAATTGTCGCAGAAATGTCACCACGAATGGTATGAGACTTGTGCATACGACTGCGGCTATCAGCAGGTGTTTGCCGCACTGACGCATCTTGTACAGCAAATAGATGAAGATCGGCGCGATGAAGAATAATTGCGTATCCACGGACAAGTACCACGACTGGAACATGCACTGCAAAGGTGATGTAGAACAAAGCTCTATAGTTTAGCGTATCTGTGTACATATATTGTTCTTAAACCTTACTATAACGTTTTAATTACACTATTATTGTTACTGAACGACGAGTGTAGCGCTTTCAGCACTAAATACTAACCCTGACACTAAATGAATGAAACATTCACTCATTCTCAGGGCTTGATCAACATTACCATGAAACAATAAATTGTAAAACAAAAAACTTACGAACTTATCCGTTTGGAAATAATTATTCACATAGAGGATGTTGAGCCACCACGATGCCTGACAGCGCTTCTGCTCGCGTACGATGCGTTCGCGCCATAGAGGTCCACTACCAATACTCGGGAACCAGGTCATGTAGAAGCCAATTATGGCCATGTAGGCCGGTGTCAGCCGAATGTAGCGGCCAGCGTACAAAATCAACGGATTTATGCGACCGCGTCGACGCTCGAGCTCGATCAGCAGTATGCGGCAGAAGAGGAAACCGCTCAGCAGCATAAATGTGTCCACAAACAGCAGCGAGTTGTAGAGGAATGCAAAAGTAGGGTATTTCGTTTGCTAAAATACAAATTACAATTTACGATAAAAGTGACATTTGGAGGAAAATAGCAATGTCTTAGCGGTTGCAAGGTAAACACCTTTGACCAGGATATTAACAAATAACGCCGTCCTTACCTCCGCCACAAACGCCTCATTGTATGTGGGGCTGCCGTAAATGAAAGACAGCGCATGTCCCGCCAATATCATCAGCATTGCAATGGCTTTGATACCGTTAATCGAATTGAGGCCCATCTGATCTTTGCTAGCCTGAAACAGTTTCTTTGTGTTCTCTGTAAATATATGTTAGCATGAGAAAGTAAATTTGTGTGTGATACAATATTTGAGCAGTGGAGGCGATAATTGCCCGACACCCACCTATGACGGAAAACGAGAGCAAAGCGATTGTCAATGTTTGTTGTTGCAAGGCGCGCTTGGACACATCGTCGGCGCTTCTACACGCGTAAATCAGGTAGACATGGTAGGCAGTGCTCAGCGTGGCCAGCAAAATAAATATAAATAGCACAAGACTGCAAGAAGTGTGGCAAAAACAAACAAAAAATAACAAAAACAGCATTAAAAAGCAATAGACATTAATGTCATGTACTCCTTGCACTCGTACAACATAATTAACTAAACAACTTACGCATAGGCAAACATTCCGCCATCGACATACAGCTCGGTGGCTGCTCCAAGGCCGCTCAGCTGGCAAGCCGACTCGTTGGCACTTATCACGGGGCGTTGCAGGTAGATTTGCGTAAATATCGCGATGTCGCTGGATCGGCAAGACGCGGGCAGGCATGCGCCCCAAACGGCCGCAACAACTGCATCGCCATTACGGTTGAGGGCCTACGATCAAAGGCGATAAAGATGACATTAGTTCGTGGCGTTTGCTTTGGGGCTATTGCCACCGTTTTGTTAACTTGGGTGCAAATAATGAAACGTAAGTAACCGCTTAAAGCAAATACACGGCACACGTATGTATGTGCATGGACTAGATATGAAATAGTCGATGGTTGACAATAAACTTTATAATGCTTAACGGTACAAGTCGTAAAAAACACCTTGTAGTCTTATACATACAGTACGTTGAATGCGTAACCGAAGGTCTTTTTTGCAGTTAATTTCCTTTGTCTGTGCAAAAAATCAGAATACCTTGCCTTGAAATGCAAAGCAGTTAGGTGCAATTGGTCGATGTACCGTTAATTGCATACGCACCATCGGCGTTTGGCACTTAAATATTATTGCATTTTTATACTCTCGACAAAAGGTTGCACAAGAGTGGAAAATAAATCACACAATGCCCGATTGGTAGCCATCTGTCAGTTAAGTTCTGCTTTAAAAAGGGCTCTTTACCGAAAGAAATGTCCCCGAGATCATGAGCTTCAATTTCAGACATCCAATAGTCGGTAATTATGCTGCAATTACGGTCGCCATTGACGGTTACGTACCCACCGGTAGGTCTACCGACCTACAAACCACACCAAACCGTTATTTTTTCGGCAATTTTGCTTGTTTATATAACCATTGAGTCAGAATGCGATGTCGCTTAGGAAGGTAGAGCGGCTTCCATTCTTGCACAAGCTCTAGTTTGTACGTTTTCAATTCAAGATCTCGAAGTAAAATGCACCAAGTGGTTCCACACGTCAGTGCGAACGGCGCCGAATCGACTCTCCACCGTCTTCGTGTACACTCGCAGCTACGGCTGCTCTATTTTCTCACTACGTGCTGGACGTCTATTTGGTCAAATTTTATCAAATAATGAATGCTGGGTCTCAAGATGGGTGAAGGTGTTGGGAATAATACGCTCAGTAGGCCGAATATGTTCACCATAAGTTGAGCGAAGCGCGCGAAACACATTCTTTACAGAACGTGAATTTTCGTAATAAAGTTGAACGATTTGTAGACGTTGTCGTAAGTCTTTCCGTGATGAAATTCCAAACAGCACTGAACAAAAATAACATGATAACTTGACACGTCTCAGGGTGATCTATCCAAAAAAGGCTATTGAAAAAAGTACCTCTATTGGATCACCTGTCATATAGCTCTTAAATTATTAGAGCTCTAAACTTTTCATAGGATATACATATGTCATCAAATAAATAGTCCTCGCACTCGCGACTACGAGTAGGCTCCAATTTTGACAGTCACACTTTTGACAGTCATAATTTGGAAGACATAGTTAATCTTGGAACCGGTATTAACACCAACAACAATGTCAGCCTCGAAATTCAACGCAGAATAACTCTTGCCAACAGGTGCTACTTCGGACTGAGTAGGCAATAAAAGTAGTAAAGTCTTTTCACGACGAACAAAAACCAAACTCCATAAGTCACTCATTATTCCCGTCCTATATGACAACATCTGATGAGTAGACGTTACGAGTTTTCGAGTGAAAGGTTCTGCGAAAGATTTATGGTCCTTTGCGCTTTAGCCGCGTCGAATATCGTATTCGATGGAACGATGAGCTGTATGACATATACGACGACATTGACATAGTTCAGCGAATCAAAAGACAGCGGCTACGCAGGCTGGGTCATGTTGTCAGAATGGACGAAAACACTTCAACTCTGAAAGTATTCGACGCAGTACCCGCCGGGGGAAGCAGAAGAAGAGGTAGACCTCCACTCCGCTGGAAAGGCCAGGTGGAGAAGGACTTGGCTTCGCTTGGAATCTCCAATTTGCGTCACATAGCGAAAAACAAAAACGACTGCCGCGCTGTTTTTAACTCGGCTATAATCACGTAAGCTGTGTCTACGCCAGTTAAGAAGAAGAAAAACGCGTTTCTTACAAATTGAAAATAATCCAGTTTCGTTAAATATTTTTTTATCATTATTATAAATTGGATAAAATAAATTTCATAATTATATAGTCTACATAATAGGTACTGAAGATTGTCTGCTGGTGATAATGTTCGCTACGTGACAATAACGGTAATAATTTATATAAGCAAGTGTACTTATTTATAAACATATGTACATATCTGAATATCTTGCGCGCGTCTCTGTTAATGAGAAATATTCAAACTAGTTGTGTAATTATTTTCGTGTGCTCAAAATGTTAGACAATTGCGTATAATTTTAATAAAATTTCCTAAATGAGCCAAACAAAAACAGAACTCATAAGTAGACTGCGATTATAATCTGAAACACAACATCAATAAACGGCATGCGTTTAAGGAATTGTTCTCGCATATTCGAAGCAGAAAATAAAGTAAAGTAAATGAAAGAAAACAGAATATTGCGCTTTTAACAGTGTCAGCAAAAATAATAGCAGACTTGCTGTAATTGAAGTAATTATAGCCGATAATATCAAGCGGTGAGTATACTTATATAAAAACTCGTCAAATTTTTATTTTTTCCTCAGTTATGTCTTGCTTGAATTATTTTTAAAATCTTACCTGCTCACTGAAAAACTTTACATGGCCGCTGAACTGCCCAAGAGTAAACCAAATGGGTCCAATTCCAGGCTTTTTACTAAATACAACAAACCTAAGCCCATTTTCGGAAACTTGCCGAAAATTAATTATGGGTCGTTTTGTGTTGGTTAGCTGTCTTACATAAAAAGCCGAGGCGTTATTATACAAGTATTATATTTTAAGTGGGTTCTGTGATCATCTTCCTCAAAACTTTAGCCATAAATCCATGAATAGAGTCAGTTACTTGCGACATTACTTGAGACATACATACATGCCATACAAATGTACAGTTGTACACTTAAATAGCGAGCACTTGTATGCTTCAAGAACTTTACACCATTTACCTTCGACCGATTATAAATGTGCGACGCGAAAGACCTGTGCGGCATATCGAATCCATACTTAATAGTTATATTATCTCATTAGTATTCCATAGTCGCAGCGGAACGCACAGTATTTTAAAAACAAATGAAAAGCGAAGAACACATCGAAGCGGAATTTCGAGGTGCCTGAAGCGGGCCCTCTTTAGGAACGCTTAACACCGGTAAATACGCGCAAAAGCGTAATATTGTTCATTGTCCAAAAATACCAACTAGTTTAATTAGACTTAACGGTTACATAACTACGAATTTTCTAAGGGAGCACCAATTATTTTCATAAAGTCAAAGGTACTGTATCGTAAGTACTATATCGTACATCGTATGCAAATGGGTGTGTAATTGCTCGCCAATACAATTAATTACTTTTAGTAACCTCAGCTGATCATCAGAATCGTCATTGTATTAGCACATAAATATTCAATTCCCCTGCTTTAAGCATAATTACACACTTTGTATTCATCGTTAACTATCGTAAAGCATATTTGTATAAAATAGTGATAATATGTAAGTACGCATGCGCAAATACATGAGCCAGTCACCTCTTTTTGCCGGCTAGCCGCAGTATGCATTGTGAATCCATCCATTTGTATGTCTACCAGACAGTATTGGGAACGCACAATAAGCTCAGGTCGGTCGTCTTCGTTCGGATTCGTATGGAATTGTTGTTGGTCTAAACATTCATCGAAATGTCCGAACTGGTGCAAAACGCCACTATTGATGCCGATCGCAGATTTCGCCATTGCATCATATACTGAAAAGGAATTCAAATATTCAAGATAATTTTGAAATAAATTTTATCTATAAATTTTATTGAAATATGTTAGAAACACCACAGTGTTGTCATCTGAATTTACTGGAACCATTTTAAAATCGCAGATTAACAGTTCAAAATTGATTCACATAAATTAAAGAAATTCCATAACATAAAGATTTAGTTATTAAAATATTAGAAAGATCAAATAAAACTTTCTTGTATAAAGTCTATAGATGCTTTGGAATTTTATATAGTAAAACATAATTTTTTAACGTATTTTCAAATCAATAATCGCGAATTTAAATTGCAACTCTGAGATTTAGCGCTTAAACTGTGTAAAAATGGTTAACTGCTTATCAACTTAATGCAAAGGTTAATTAAACTGTAAAAATACAAATATTTATCGATTTTAAGTAAACACATTTTATTATTTTTCACACATACATACATATGTAGCTAGTTGTTTGTGATGTATGGTTCAGCAAGTTACGTGCTTGGTGTTGTATTCTTACGTTGTATTACCTAACATGTCGTCAAAACTAAATCAGAACAGAGGTTAAGGAAGGACTAAAATGAGACTCACACGAAAATTTGATACTCGCTCCGTTCAAAAGAGGTCCCACACTGAACAGTGTCAGTTGTTTCCGAACACCTGGAGAGTCAGGACAAACACTTTTTCGCTCGACGCGTTTCTGTGAGTGGTGCAAGCCGAAAATGCAGCGTTCGTTAGAGCAGAGGTACGCGATTAAATTCTGTGTGAAACTCGGTAAATCTGCGACAGAGCAAGAAGTGGTGTGTTTCGGTGGGTGGCCGGGAAGAGATCACTGATGAAGACCGTGCTGAGAGACCTGCGACTTCGACAAATACCGACAATGTGACTCGTGTGCGCAGACCGTCAACTAAGTATTCGTCGTGCACAGATATTAAATTCATCAAAATCTGTGGATCATGACATTGTGGAAATCGCGCTGCATCGACGCAGAAGGAGTCTATTTTGAAAGTTTTTAAAGAATTGTAACGATTGGTTCAATAGTTTTTTTAAACCGACTCAGTCATATAACTTTCCGGACAAACCCTGAAAAGTAACCAGAACCACTCTCCTTATTCTATATATTAAAGAACCCATATGTAGACCTAATATTTTATGATTAGAATATATGTACATATCAAAGAAATTTAATTTTTTTGATTTTTTCGTTTACACGTTGTAGCATTAAGCGGTGAAATGCAATATTTTCACCAAGTCACGCTTAAATTATCGAACATTTTACAATTAACTTTTATGTAGTAAGTATGTAAGTATGTATGTATATGCCGTTTTTTTCTCTGTGGCGTCTTGTGTCACATAAAAATATGAGTATTCAAGCTGAACCGCTCAACAGTTATAACACTTTATATATTATAGAATAACAGTGTTTTGTAGGCGTGGCAGTAGTGAATAGATGCATCAAACAATTTTGTTCCGAATGTAAAAATAAAAAAAAGATTGCGCATGATGCGGCGAAAATTCCACGATGCCAATAGTACATTTATTAGCTACAACTCAATAGGAATTCTATTTGCATACGCTGTTTGTGCATGAAATAAATATATATTATATGTTAACATTAAGTAGAAGATAACACCTATTGTGTACTTAAGGTGTAGCCGAAGTATGTGGACGCATGCTTATTTATTTTGAGGACAAGTGTTGCGTTCTTGTGCCGGCATCTGCCCGACTGCTGACTGTATAAGCGCGGAGTGTCCGCCAAACGAAGCTGTGCTGCTGGCGCAAATGAAATTGCAAGCGCAAGTGTGTCTGAAAATGATTCACAAATTCATGCCACGTAAAAAATAAACACAAAATCGCAAATTCAAACTACAACAACACACATACGTCGCATGCGCTAATAAATATTTAACATGAGCATAGTTTCCAAGCCGCGTCGCCGTTCTTCGAAGCATTTCAAAATGGTTTTCTCAAGAAGACTATTCGTTTGTGTATTCGTACAGCATTTGTGCAGGATATGTATGTGTGTGTGTATATAAATAAAAAAACTTTTAACAAGTTTCTAGTAGATTTGCACACTCTTATTTATTTTATTACATAGCTTCATAAGCACACATACTTTTATGTACATACTTATACACCGGGACACTGAAAACAGAAGCAGATGCGTTAAATCTAAGCATACAACTCAAAAGTTTACTGTTTGCAAAGCAAATGAATAATCAAGTATTCCATATAACACTTTTTTCGATAACAACAAGTTGTTGTTGTTTAATTTGCTGAGTCAACTTTGCAATAATGACGAGATGATATTGAAAGGAAACAAAACGGCGCAGCGGAAAAGTTATGGAGATTTAAGTCAAGATAATACAAGGTTTGTCCGGAAAGTAATAGGACTGAGTCGATTTAAATAAACTATTGAAACAATCATTACAATTCTTTAAAAAATTTAAAAATAGGCTCCTTCTGCGTCGATGCAATGCTGCCAGCGCGATTTACAAGCATTGAAGGCGTCACGGAAGGCATTCTCCGGAATAGCCTTGAGGTGAGGAAGGGTGTTTGGATCCCCTCTGTCGTCTCAAAAAAAGAGTCGGGATCATACTAAAAGATCCATGATTCGCCACCTGTGATTACGGTATTAAAAAATTGGGGGTCACGTTCACACATGTTTAAATTTTCTTTGCACACTTCCACTCGCCGCTCTTTCTGATCGTCAATGAACACTTCGCGCACACCTTGCGCATGTTCAAGTGCTCCGTCACAATGTCATGAACCACAGATTTTGATAAATTTAACGTCTGGGCAATTAAACAAATACTTTGACGACGGTCTGAGTTCAAAACTTTGCGCAACGAGTCACATTGTCGGTGTTTGTCGAAGTCGCAGGTCTCCCAGCACGGCATTCATCAGCGACCTCTTCCCGGCCCTCTAAAAAGGCCTGGTGCCACCCAAACACACCACTTCTTGCTAAAGCAACATCTGGGTAAGTCTCCTTGATCATACCAGACGCCTCTGTCGCAGATTTACCGAGTTTCACACAGAATTTAATCGCGTACCTCTGCTCTAACGAACGCTGCATTTTCGGCTTGCAACACTCACAGAATCACGTTGCGCCAAAATGTTTATCCTGACTCTCCAGGTACTGCGAGACAACTGACCAGCCGCTCGTTCGTTAGCTAGGAACGCCCTCTGCCGAATCCAGTGCGCAGTCAGTCCTATTACTTTCCGGACAAAACCTGTGGACCTTCCAAGGAAACTTATTATATATCGATCGTGGACATTTTGGCATGTGAAACCTCTGTGCAAAGATGGTGCTGCGTGGCACTCGATCTGTACAAGTATTTGAAAAATTTGCTTGTTGTTAGATTTGGTGATGAGCATCCCTGTAACTAATGTGAATATACGTACAATATGCATAATATAATGTGATCTGTTAACATAAAGCCCAATTCTATTTGCTGCCGAAAGCGGTAAAACCAGTTTAAATTTTTTCGCAGGAATCCCAAGAGCGTTAATCAACACATTTGTGGCTATTATTTGCTAAGATGTGTAAATTTACAGATTGCTTTCTCTGGAACACTCAAATGGGCGTGCATACAAACATATGTACAAATCTCTATGTGTGTGTATATGTAGGAAGTAATGTTGACATAAGTAGTTGCGTGCACTGACCTTCGATTGTTTGTAAATATGCAGACGAGTGCATTAATTCCATTACAAAGTAACTACCGATTTGGCAAATATTAATCAATTGCGCGTGTTTACTTCTTTGCGATGCGCGTGATGCTTGTTGCAGCGGCATTGGACCGCTCAATTGGCTTTAAGCCGCAAAGTGGCTCGGCTCAACAGAAGCAAACATTTCGTGAGGCACAGCCAAAGCGTAGAACACGTTAGTGCAATTCTAAGCGGTTATTACCCAAAGTACGCACTTTGCTTTTTTCGAAGACATACTTACATACACATTTGTATGTAGGTATATGAGTACATGTTTATGCAAAACTAAAATTCGTATTTGTTTAGTGAGCTTAACTTCTGCATTAAGCTTTTTGTCATAATTCACATGTATTTCACTGCCGTCATTAACGATTGAGTCTTCGCTTTAGCTGCGAACTTTAACGGTTGTGTGTCATACACGAGTGCATGAGTGTAGACATTTAGCGCTTGCAATCGGGGATGGACTATTTGCGCTCTAGTTGTCGTAAGTTTAACTGGGCAGCGCAAGTACCTACATGTGTATGTACATACATATGTACATAAGTATAAACGCATACACAAATATATACATATATACAAGTTTGTGGTACTTATTAATATAATTGACTAATAGTTTTGCGTTTAGTACAGGTATGTAGGCTTAAGTAATTAGATGAAGATGCTCAATTTGGCCTCCATTATGAAAATAATACTTCACGAAATTTCATCAAAACATATGTATGTGTGTAGATTTGTACAGATGTTTGAATTTATAAATGCAGGTCAGTCGTTCATTAGAGAAGACCAGTAGGATAATATGTGTTTGTAGGTACATACATATGTATGTATGTATGTAGTATTTATTATTTAATATAAATAGTTATTGCGACACTTGGTTACGCTCTGCTTCATATCTGTTGTGTCTTAATAGGTTGATGCCATGCTCAGATAAATCCAGTTTTTTGATGGAAACATGTACCGAAAACGGTGGCTAAGAGACATTGCCGGGTTTATTTTCGTTAAAAAAAGTTTTCAAAGTTCTACTGTATACTTATTATAGTAAGACCTGTTAATTTAGTTTTCGCGCGAAAACCCATTGTGTGCCAAATGTCACATCAAAATGGTCATTACTGCTTGGTATACGCTTGTCTTCCTGAAGTACATAAAATGCATTCGACGATTGGAAAAGGCCTTCGGTGATAATTGTTTGTCGCGAGCAAGTGTTCTTGATTGATACAAATTATTCAAAAACGGTCGACGACGAACCACGATCAGCACGACCTTAAACTGACCATCAACACATCAATAAAATAAAGGAATTACTGCTTGAGAATCGACGATTAACAGTCAAAGATCTTACTGGCTACGTTGGAATATCGAAAGGATCAGTGAAAATAATTTTGGTCCAGGAACAGCGAAAGCACGTTTGATTCCAAAATCATTAAATTTTTTCAAAAAACAGCGTCTTGGATCTATGCTTACGACCCAGAAACAGATGATCAGTCGGCGGAATATTGTGGCAAAGGTGAGCCGAGGCTGAAAAAACATGTTAAAGCAAATCAAAAATCGAGGTGTGGTGTGCTCCGACCGGTCAAGCTGTCAACAAGGAATACTATTTTAGTCTTATGCGTCATTTCCGCGAAGCTTTTCTAAAAAAATTGGTCGGAATTATGGGCCCACAACTCTTGATTTTTGCGCCACCATAATGCACCGTCGCATACTGCATTGATTCTTCGTGAGTTTTTCGCAAAATTTTCAACCAATATCGTGCCGCCCCCAACGTATTCGTCTGATTTAGTCCTGCAAACTCAAACGACCGCTACGTTTTGAGTCAATTGAAAGTCATTATGTGTGCTTAGAGATTAGATGAATTTCCAGTCGCATGTGCAAATGGAAATTACTGATAGAGGGTGGACCAATATCACGAAGTCTTCCTTCTTTAAAGCCGGATCTTCTCTGCTCGCTATTTTTGCGAGCGGCCCTCTCTTCAGAACATTTGCTCGTGAAATCATTCGTCAAGTTGTTTAGTTTTTCCACAAGAGAGTTAGTGGATACCTAATGAAAGTGACTATTATATCTCTATTTAATATACCTAACTATAGCATTTATGCCAGTTGTTTGTTCGATACAACACCCTCCACAGTTAAATGAGACGATGACAGCTAAATAAACCTGTGTAGCGAGTTTCATCCCGACTCTACTCTTTCTGAGATAACCTCGAGTATCTCAATATTTACTCCAGATATCTTTTCCAGCATGGATAAACAGACTGATGAGCATCATTGCATTGTCTTATTAATCATATATCTATATTCAATTTATTCTACTCAGTGAATATTATTGCATCCGTGTAAATAGAACAGCGGATATAAAATTTAGCACCTTCATACATTCATGTTGTATTTATGTAGTTGTGAGGCGTTTATGTTATAATTCTTACTTAATAAAGTAAGCAACGACAGGAAGTCTCAGTATTTGCACATGCTTTAGTAAGAGTGTTGCCTTTAATTGATTTTATCTCACAATTTTAGATGCACATCCAAACTGATCTGTGCGCCTTTATTTATAGCTTATGTAAATGCCTTTGTGCCCAGCAAAGAAATTTCAAACTAGTCGGAAAATTACTAGTTTACAACTAGAAAGTTTTAACAGAAATTGAACTAGTTCGACCATTAGCGATCTTCAACCAATCGTAAGGTAGTTCGTAAATGATTTTTTCTTAACTTCAAAGACTTAAGACAGGCTCTCAGATATGCGGTTTCAGTCCACAATTAAACTGGATTATAAAATTTATATTTGCACGGTAAGAAGCTGGTGTATCTCAGGCACATTGCCATGTACAAAACCGGTTACCTGTGGTTCGCACCAGCAATAGCTACTAATGATTAACCCTCCATACTCAAATAAATATAATGAAAATGATTATTATTTGTAAGGACAATTGAATGCTTCTCGAACGTCCGATAAAATGAAAGTTCGAACGAAAGTTTCAGCATTTTAACTATGCTTTCAACAACAAAAGAAAAAAAAGTAATCAATTAACTACCCATTTAAATAACTACACAAACGAAAGTATCCACCTATTATATTTGTAAATATTAGCTGTAAAACGGATATAGTGATTTCCTTTAAATAAAGTTCAGTTGTTTATTCACCTATTTGTTTGCTCAGCTATTTCCCTCTTAGCTGTGGGCAAAGATTTTTCACTTTATGTGTTTTTGGTAAGTAAACACTTTACACTCGTTTATACATATATACATACATATATACATACATCTGTGTACATTGGCACTTCTAATCTGTAATTTTCGCCAAGTGCCGATATTCGAAAATGATGTTTAAATATTTTACTGGAGACTTGCGTGCTGCGATCAAACTCAAACGTACAAAAGTCACAATTTGAGGAGCTCACTATAGACTCGTGGTGAAATGGAGGAATTGCTCGTACCTGCGATAACTTAGCAGCTGTCATAGCCCTAAGTTCAAAGATGCAAGAAAACTTTCTTCCGCATGGAAAACCGCAAATCGCCGAGGATATTTTTATCATGAAAAAACCAAAAAAAATGTTGCAGTTACGTTAATAGTTATAGTTTATTTAAAAAAGTAATTTGAATATCCCACAAAACTAATACGGCTATGTAAACTGACGTTGAGCAATACCAAAAGCTCCGTCACGATCGGGAAGGACTTCTCCGAGCCGTTCGATACCAAACGAGGTTTCAAGCAAGGCGACTCCCTTTCGTGTGACTTCTGCAATCTACTCTTGGATAAAATAATTCGAGCTGCAGAACTAAATAGAGAAAGTACCATCTTCTATAAGAGTGTACAGGTGCTGGCGTACGCCGATGATATTGATATCATTGGCCTCAACAACCGCGCCGTTAGTTCTGCTTTCTCCAGAATGGATAAGGAAGCAAAGCAAATGCGTCTGATAGTGAACGCGGGTAAGACGAAATATCTCTAAAGAAACAGTCATCGCACTCCCGACTAGGCTCTCACGTCACTGTTGACAGTCATAGCTCTATAAGAACATCGCCCGCATCCTGCTATATGGTGCATAGGCGTGGACTATGACATCATCTGATGAGTCGACGTTTCGAGTTTTCAGGAGAAAGGTTCTGCGTAAGATTTATGCCCTTTGGCAACGGCGAATATCGCATTCGATGGAACGATGAGCTGTATGAAATATACCGATTCGTCCGATTGACGAAAACACTCCAGCTCTGAAAGTATTCGACGCAGTACCCGCCGGGGAAAGCAGAGAAAGAGGAAGACCTCCACTCCGTAGGAAAGACTAGGTAGAGAAGGGCCTGGCTTCGCTTGGAATCTCGAATTGGCGCCACTTAGCTTTCTTCTTCTTTTTTGTACCTTAGTTTATTTAATAAGGATTAATATTAATAGCTTCGAATTCAAAAATATTTCAATACCTTTACATAACTTTTCGAATTATTCGATTCGGACATTCCATTCGAAAAACTTGTCGAATTCGAAAATGTGAGTATTAGAAAAATGTCGGGCGATGAAGCAGTACTGAAATAAATAGCCGCTGCACGTGATAAGAATGGTTCTTTATCTAGATTATGATTGAAGCAAAAGACCAAAATATTGCTGAAGCACAAGGACATAATGAATTTGAGGCAGGTTCAGGACAGCAATGAACAAGAAAACAATGCAGGAAGAGAATAACTGTCCTGGCGGCAAGCAATATGACAAGAGAAGGGTAGAAAAAAGAAAAAAGGAACTTTTTACAGGCGAATTTTAAGTTCTTCCTTAGGAAGTCAAATAGTCTCGAGAATATGTTCAACCACTTCATGGTCATCAAATATGCTGAGGTCTGTGTAGACCAGTGTATGCAAGTGCCAATCGTTGTCAAAAATTCTTTGAACATTTTTTAAATCCGCTGGCATAGACAGATTTATGTGTATGTGTTCGCATTGTCTAATAGCGCCAAAATTTCTTCGTTAATATTTTGAGCGCGTTTCATTGGGCGAGTGGTGTAAGGCATAGACATAGAGAATTAAGTATGGGTTTTTTTATTCAAAATTATTAAACGGGATTTTTGATACACAAGAATTTACACGCACGTGTGCAAAAATTTTCAACTTTTCCACTTTTTATAGATTCTTACATACATACTATATATATTAGATATCATAATCCTATTCAGTTGTTCGATATGGTTTTCAATAGACACTTACTTGCTATGGCCCATCGTTGGCCGCTCAGAATACCCCAAAGCGTACTGTTCAAGTCGTCTCTGCACTGTGCGCTCTCAACTTTAATAAGGCCAGCGAGGAATAACTGTCGCTCGCTAGGTGTCATCACTGCAGTCTCGTCCTTCCAATAAGGACTCAGTGCTGTTTCCATAAGCTCAACATCACGGTAGTTTTCAGCCGACCAGTCCAAACGATCGTTCGGTGCAGTTTCTTCGGTTTGCCAGGGATTTATATCTGCTGCGGTGGCAGCACTTACAAGGATGCATAATGCCAGTGGATATACTATGTTCACTAGTCGCCTTGACCCAGGCATACTTTTCACTGTGTATGTGACCAGATTATGAAAACTCATCAACTGGTGTACAGTTATATAGTACACTATTTTAATCACTTTTTATATTCACAAACAATTCACACTTAATGTCGTTGTATTTGCACTGCTGTGGTTGTTGTCACAGCGGAGTGTCCTTCACTTCCAATTCTAAATTTGAAATCAGCACTACACGATTTCTAAAAATTCATACGCGTTTCCTTTCAGACATATAACGGTCTTTCAGTGTGCGAGTATTACCTGTGCACATAGTAGTTATATGTGGGTCTTCTGCGCAACCGACCGTACGAACCGCAAATTCAAGATCAACTAAACTTACGACGGTTCGCAACACACAGTTTAAGCCAAGTTTTGAGCTAGCAAACGTCGGAACGAGTCGTGTCAACTCCCAATGCGGCTCGGTTTGTATGAGCCGCCTCGACTTCCAATTAGTGTCGTGCACACTGTCGAGTTAGTGAGTTATGCTATACGATATTCAAGCCGGGTGGCTGCTTTCTTCTCTATTGTCATTTTCTGGCACGCTTTTTAAATTTAAGAATGCAGTTATTCTTTACTGAAGTATATATCGGGCAAAAGACTGCGAGCTAAGTAAAAGGAACAGCCATTCATCACTTTTACAATTTTTCTGAGTATCTGAACACTCTCTAATCTGGTGATCTTAGTCAACCTGCGACTGGTATGAAAGAAGGTAATTGCTGTTAAAAGTTTGTAGGTTTTGTGAATCGTTTTAGCGAGCAGCAAGTTTACTTAATTAGTTAATAGTTCTTTCATTGTGTTTGAAAAGCGCAGAAATAAAACTCCGACCATGAATTTGCATGTCTTTGGGAAGCTGACAAATTATTAACATTAAACCCAAGCCCAAAATAACACGAATTAAAAGTTAATGGAATATATATGGAAACAGCTCGAATGTGCCTTAGAAGCATTATAAAGAATGAATCCACCGATACTCAATCGTACATAGTATGTATGTATGTATATCCCTGATGTTGATAATTTTAAATATTTTGCGGTCTTGCTTTTAAATTTTTGATGCTTAGCTGACGTTTCGGACATTCGAAATGGTAAGATATCATATTAAAATAGTATATGCTATAAGTATATAAAAAACTCAGCATATTTGGAAAACAATCAACAACTTACGAAAAATACGCGACAAGCAATTGAGGCAACTCAATTATTAATTTCGAGCTTCTTAAACTTGTTTCCAAATAATTGCCGAGAGATGCCGTCTTGATTTATTGGCTTGAAATACTTATGGTCATCCCGTTTGATGACCGAGTGTATCTAATTGCAAATTCATACATTGACACCAACTCTCACCTACGCACAAAATATCTGGATTTTCTGGTATACACCAAGTGGACATGCAACGCGGGTGGGTGTTAAGTATCTAAGATTTAGATTTGTGCAGTTAATTAACATTTGCATTTGTGCCATCTTCTTCATTTTGGTCAAAGAACTTAGGACAGTATACAGTATTTTTTGTACATTTTGTTGTTTTATTATTTTTTCTCTTCAAATACAACATTTCTTAAACGATATTCCGTGTTCTTTTATGTTATTTTTATTTTTATATTTATTTTTATCAATGCAATTATAATTTCATATATTTATATATATAATTTATTAATACAATATTTGTATGCTAAAAGTACTCCATATTTAGCGCCTTTATATATATTTTGTATTTTCTTTTTTTTTTGTTTTTTGTCTCTGTTTATTTTGCTTTTTAGACTATTCCATTTTAGGGGTAGAGATTTGCTTGCTTTGCGCTTATAAATTGTCGTAACATTGCGAATTTTTGCATTATTATAATGTAAATTACAATTTTAATTTTAAACATGTGTAGGATATATGTATGTATGTATGTATATTTAGATAATCGTATTGTTTACCTATTATTAGAATTGTAATAAATATATTTTATGAAATTAAAGTAGGTTTCACTTCATTATTACAAGTATATGGTAACTTATTTAGTAGGTACATTAAAAAGAAGGTTCTGCATTACGCAGAAATAGAAATCTGCCAACCTTCAAAAATAATGAAACAGTCAAAACTGAATTAGCTAATATTACATACACATGCATACATATGTATGTGTGTAGATGAAATGAGAATATTATTTCATAGGTACGTGTGTATATACATACATATGTACATATATAGATAGATAGATGCCTTCATAATTAATAATAAGATAAGTTCCTAAAGGACGCAGTAAACATATTCATATCAAAAGTCTACGACAGAACGTAAATCTTTGACGAAAGACCTGCTGTCAATTTGACGATAATAAATTTTATTATTCGAATTTATTCTAATCGAGGGCTTACAGCAATATAAAAAATCAGTTGGTTTGCTTAAAAGTATTAGCACAAAAATTATATTGTACCTTCAGGGAAAACCATTTGATCTAATATTCGAATGCATTCTTATATTTAGATTTATAAATAATAGGTAGATTCAAAGAGAAATCGCAAAGAAAAAATGCAATGAAAAATTCTAAAAAAAAAAAAAAAAAATTAGTTTGAGTTTTACTGCACATATTTAAATATTCATTTTAGTTTTCTTATCTGGCTCACATAGAGTATGTTATGAACGCATAAGTTAAAATAATTCATAGAACTTGTCACATTTTTAATATAAATTTATTATAATCCTTTATCGAATCTTTTTAGAATGTTTTTTTTTTTGAGATTTCTTTCTTTTTGTTTTTAATCTATATGAAGATCTCTGCTAAATTTTCAGCAGGATCCAAAGTTGTATAACTCACACGCACCTCTCAAAACAAATTGTGTTTTATTTGCTTAAAATTAACATTTTTATCTAGTTCATCATATATATTTAATGTAATTTATACAATTATACGTATAATTATTTGTAAGTAAATAATTTTCGTAAGTGTATATGCCAGTTCAGATATTTTATATGTATGTATATATTATGTACATATATCCACAAGTCACTTTTAACCCCTACACTGTTTTCTTTTTTTTAATATTTAATTCAATTACCCATTAATTATTTTAAATATTGGTCTGATCGCTACTTTAGACGAACTCTTTCTTTCACATTTGCGCATTTTACTTTACTTTACAATATAAAAAGGTGCAGCAAGCACCTTTTCGCACCTTACTTCGTTCGCCGTTTGAAATCGACTAAACTTAGATTAACTTTTAATGTGCGAGTGTGTTGTTGTTTTCATCTTCACTCCATTTCATGTGCGTCCCTTATTTTAGCGTTTTTTTGAATTTCGAGTGATGTAACCTATACAGCCATGGGCAAAGATATAGTGCACTTTTCAAAAATGAATATTTGTACAGGCTGGCTAATGTTGAACACGTTGTTACTTTACTTGTAACAAGAAAGCCTAAAATCGAACATAGTTGAGCATAAGTAAATGAACTCAGTCCACGAAGTTTAAAGGTGTAACATTTTACATGGAATGCACACTTAGCATGAGATTTCAAGAAAAAATTGATTTCTATGAAAAATATGAGATAAAATAAAATGTGAAATTATAGAATATAGAATAGATTGTAGAAGTATTTTTCTTTTTAAACTGGTACCTACATACATATGAAGCAAAGTTTCTAACAACATTTCTTATTTCCCAAACTAATTACATTTCCACATTTGTCAAATTTTGTATAGGATTCTACAATTGGTCTTCTCTTGAAAATTGGTTCGATAGTCATCTTTATCTTAACAGAAAACTATATAAATTTCTTGAAATGTACGATTTTACCTTTTTCGGAGCGTGCTATTTTTCAGCTAACAAATAAGCTATGCTTTAATTAAATTTTTCGTTTTGATCTGTTTTTATAAAGGTTTTGCATCAAGTGAGTGGCAATATTAACAAAATATATAATTTTTGAAAATGCAAGTTGTCCATCGGAACAATATTAATTTTTAACAAACTAAACAAACACGAATAAGCAGAAGGAATAACCGAGTATTTTGTGGAATTGTGAAAAGCAAAAAATCACAGCTAAGTATGATACATTCGTAGCTATATGACGACAGTTAATGAAGTGCACACTAGAGTAGCGCTATATCTTTCCACATAGCGATAAGTACATAAGTATTATGTTGGGTTTTGGTCCGGTCATTTTCGCAGCTTTTTCTCTAAAAACAAAAAAACCAAGCACATCGAAACTGAGCATAAGGAAACTTTTCCACTTGTCATAACGGTTTACATTGCAGGTGGATACCATCTTATCCTCATTCCACATAAAATAATGTTAAAACGAAAAATGCGTAAACGTTCCTTATTCTGGATGCAAGCCTCGATATGCACAGTTTTGACGTGACATAAAACAATGCCCGTTACGTAATTTTGGATTCATTTTCTTGTGTCTGTGTCTCAAAAAGGCATGCTAAAATAAAGGCCCTGATCGGGGGCCACCCGCAAACTCTATAAGAATCTGGGCGGCCCTGAATTGTATGTCCCAGGTGGTGGATGTGGAGCTGGTGAATGTTGACCTTGCCTTAACATGTCGAATGGTGAATTTGAGCGTTGCATAAAGTGGTGATAGTTGCTGGGTGGCAGCTGGTGCTAAAAAAAATTTTGGTGTAATTCATTTAGTATAATAAAAAAAGTGAGCTATTCATTAATATTACTTGCATGCTACGCAATCCCATTGGTACAACTGCACCAGGTGCACCACCTCCCATTATGTGACTCGATCCGTCTCCCAAGTCGAGTTGTAGACTTTCATGCATATCTCCACTATTGCTATTATTGGAGTTATTCGCCAAATGCAGTTGACCCAATGACGCTGTTGCCATTGCAACATCGGGCATCATATCCGACAAATGACCACCGTTGCCGCCATCCCCACATCCGACCGCACCACCACCGCCCTCAGCTCCAATGTTAATGCCCAACGCACTACCGTGGGGAAAACGATAATCTCCTTCCGTAATTAACGCCGGCAGGTCATTTCGATGATGTACAGAAGCTGAGAGTCGTGCATAGTTCGCTTGAAGAGCTCCGCTACCACCAACACCGACATTTGTCAGCATTCCCATACCGACGCCACTTCCCATACCCAGCAAACCGCCCGGGTGCTGTCGTGGGAATGTTAAATTACGACTATAACATGGTTGTATGCCTTCACCACCACAAGTGGAAGAAGCAGCCGATGAGCCTACGGACGTTGAAAGATATCCCCCCGCTACGGTCAGTCGAGGCACGGATCCTGCAGCCGCCGGAGAAGGTGGGGGCGTTTCATCGTCATCTTCGATAAGTGTCGGATCAGTTTGAGTGGTTGATGTTATGCCGGTGTCTTCTGAAACAGTTGTTGCTGCAGCTGACGCAGCTGCTGCATTGGCAGCATTCTGTTTGCTAAGCAATGACGTTTCAAGCAAATCTGAGACTGCATCGGGCAGATTAAACTCACGGACTACTCGCAAGCGAATCTGTCGATCGATTTCATGTTTCGATGAAAGAGGCAAGAGCAGTGCACGTTGACACATCGGTGATTGATGTAGCTTATGTTCGCGTTTGAGTAACGCTGCCAAAGTTTGTGTGTCGGGGGGTGGTATGGCAGCTGCTGCAGCCAATATGTTAACACTCTCTTTGCCAGTCACTGCAGCCGCTGTAGGTACGCTGGGTTTTTTAGCTGCACTTATACGAGACACCATGTATAATGTGTCGGGAATATCGGGCAGATGTCGAGATCGCCGCATTCGCATCAATTCTGCTTGGTGATGAGACGATGCCATTCGATCTTCAAGCAATACTTTCACTTCTTCAAAGTACGGCATGAAAAGACGAGGCCGCACAAAAAGACCCTGGTTTTTTCCTCCCCGAATCCATGCATTAACACGCAAATTTTCCCGATCGTCGCTAATCATGTGCGAAGGTGGCGTACTCACAAGACCTCGACGAATAGCTTGCGCAAGAACCTCACTATTGGGTGGCAAAACATGATCCATCCGAACCAATGGCAGCAGTTCTGAAAGAATTTCTCGCAACTCCACATCACTAAGATCTCGTTTTTTGACCCCTTTTCTTGTCACAGAATGTGCAGTATGTGACACGATATTTGGTTCACGATCCTCCATGCGTCTTATCAGTTCTTGTTCTCCCCATTTAAGAACAGCCTGCAGAACCTCTAATTCTGATGCCTGCAAAAAATTGCTCTGAAGCACATGTATCAACTGCGACTTATCGAGTTGATGCAGCACCGGTGACGCAATAACGGCTGAAAACTCTTCTCGCAGATATTGGCATGCTTGTCGATAAACCCAAGCCGAACCATGAGGCTATATAAAATAAAGAAAATTTAATTAATTCCACTAAAATAATTTTTTATTATTGTCGCGATATACTATTTACTTACCTGTGAGCCCCACCTAAGCACTGTGGGCAGCGTGTCTAATGTTAGCCACTCAAGTATCAAGTCCTCGCAACCTTGTGCTAAAATATCCAATTCGAGAAACCTTCCAATTTGGTACAACTCCATAGCTTCCTCCAGCGGCGTAGGTCGCGCACGTCCTGTATTCGTCAATGCATGTACCTCACCCAGCGATCCCGCCGAATTACCAGAACCAGCACCACGTAAGATTAGCGTCAAATCGACTGTGTCCAGGTAGATAGCATGTAACAACACTCGCGCGTATCTCTTCGGTATTACTGTCTCATCAAGCACAATCCTCGTTGGAACGTGCAATGCACGTTCGGTATATTCATCAATATTTCGCGTCCGACGTGCAATTAGATTTCGAAAGAACGGTGAGCGAGCACTAAGGATCGCCTTATGGCAGGGCAGTTCCAGTTTCGGTCTAAAGCCATACTCAGAGCTACCAGAATCGGGTCGATGGTAATCGTTGCCCTCCACTGTGAACACTAAAGCCGCATCGGCATAATCACCTGTTTCGAGCAAATACCGAAGATCATGTTCCAAAGGATTCGGTGTTCCGAAGTCATCACTCAACTGTCGCAAAAGATTTATGTCAATGGTTGGGTCATGTGGACAAAGATCACCCGTGTACAGGAAACGTAATAGTGATGAGAACATCTGAACATCGATAGGCGAAGTTGGCAATTCGAGACAAATGCGTGCACCAAAGCCTGGACATCCGGCTAGCAAATCCCTGAAATACGAGCATCGTGATGAGAGTATAGATCGATGCACTGGAAAAATAGATCCACGAAAGACCAGATCACAGTCTGTACAAGTTTTCATTTCATAAATTGCCGCTAAATCTTGTTTAAATGTTGTTGCAGGTGGACGCGCCAGTTCCGCTTGTACCTAAAATGAAGTAGAAATAATCAATATCAAAGAAAGTGACAGTGTAACGCTATTTTGTATTACCGAGAGATCCCTTAGTGCAGCCAACGCCTCATACTCTTCACATAACGCTGCAAGTTCCAACGGGGTCCAGTCGGATACGAAATCGCGCAAAACACGCGCATGATCACAGGCTTTTGAAGAACGTCGTCTACGTATGAATTTCCGTTTTAGCGTTGCGAAACCCGTCACTCGCTTACGACGCTGCTCTCGAAAATGGGGAACACCAACTCCTGCTGCGCCCATAAGTAAGGAGTTCCCACCTGGCCCACCGCCACTACCAGAAGCACCGGCTGTCAGTGCAGCTGAAGAAGGCAGCAACAAGCCGGAACTACCTCCAGCATTGCTGCTTGTGGCTGGCATTTGATAACCGCTGGTCGAAGCGGTTGCGCCCATTTTTATCAACAATCAAGCGGAGTGAAAAACAATTGCCGGTAAATAGGTTTTCATGAACCACGTCCTAGAGGTGACGTCAAATGCACCAAACAACAAATTCTTCACAAAGCTACACTATTATGAATGCTATCTGCTTAATATTTACACAAGCAGACGTTTTTCTTCGAAATGAACATAATGATAAGAACCTAAAGTTAAGTTGTTTCTGAAACGAGAAGAAAATAAAATGGTAAAATTAAATCTTACATATACTATTTTGCTTTGGGAGGTGCTGCCTCCATGATATTATTGGTTAGAAGACTTAGAATAATCTTATATAATTAATGATTATAGGGAAAATAGCGGAAACATAAACGGTAAGCCGCTACTGATCATTGCACCTACGTAAATACAACTATCTAGAGGGTATGTGGATGAATCTATCAATGTAATTAGGAATTTGTGCGAAAACAGAAGAAAGTATATAAGACGAAGATATCCCAAAATACTTAACCGATTGGCAACATTAGAGGTATACTTGTTATAATCACAATTAGTTAATTATTATTTGATCTTTTCGTAAATGTTTTATGTTTTTATATAGTATGTAGTACATGTACTCACAAAATATATACATAAATGTAATTTACAAACAACTAAAATTAATTAATAAGCCCATTAAAATATAAGTATTATTTTAAAACTAAAAGTGGATTTAAAGATATGCCGTATACATAAGGTCAAATTTAGTTAACCTATACACGCACTCATACCCAAAATATTGTTCAAATCTTATAAATAAGAATAATCAAGCTATTTTGAAGTTGTGTTAAATAACTACTTGGATATGCCAGATATCAATATTTCATAAACAATGTCATATATATGTATATATAGAGCAGAAAAAAAGCACTCAAGTATTATAGGATAACTCAACCTTTAGCTTTCACTTATTTATAAGCCAGTATTTGTAACTTTGCTTTTGTCCCTTCTTTTTAATCTTTTTGCATAAGTGTGTAATTTAAGTAGTAGGAAAATGCAGTTTTACGCGTTTCCTTTTAAATAGTTATTTTGTGATGATTTTTAAATCCAAACATATGCAGCAAACCTACCAAACAATCAGAAACACACACACATAGTACTATATTCCAAATGTCTTCATATGAACAACACTTGTGCTCTCTTCCACTTTACCTGTCTTCCCGTTGCTTCTTTTAATGCTGTTGAAATGCCTTCGCACTCTGCTATTGCTGCTTTGCTCGCTGTCTGCGAATGCAGCTGTTGGCTCTACATTTAATACAAATGTATATTCGTCTTTACTCCGATATGTTAATGAAATGGAAATTAACAATCTATTCAATCCAACACAGAGAAAACTGTTTAGCTTCCTTCATAATGCGACAACAAAAACACAGAATTTCAAGTTCTTTTCATTTGTATAACACTCGTATTTAAGAAATCTATTTCACTTGTATCTTTTTTGATGTTTATAAAAGATGACTTTTTCACTATTTTCTACTTGAAGTATTGAAGGAAAATTGGTGGAAATTTAGCTAGTGGTGGAAATAAAAATATCTAGCACAAAGCAGACGTAGACAACGAAGAAGAAGCGAGCGAAGCTCAAACCACGACGGCAATTGGTAACAAGTTTCTCATTACATCTTTTTCACATTTTATCAAAAAATATTTCAAATGTGCACAAAATAAATTCTGTTAGACAAAACATTTTCACTCATATTATACGTGCTTTTATAATTTTTCAATCGAATTTCATTTTTTCCTTTCTACAATTTTCGTTCTCTGCATTGAAAAATCTCTCTGATTGTATGAAGGAGAAAACGCGTAAACACCCTCAAAAAATTATGACAGAACAGGTGTACACACAACTCTATTACAATTTTTGTACAGTAAGGCAGTACACACGCTACGAGAATTGAAATATTTCATTTTACTCTTTACGTCATTCTCATGCACAGAAAATGTAGATCATAATAATTGTAATTAAAGTTCTCTGTAGTATATTCATTTGCTTTGAAATCGCACATAACGTGAGGTAAGCCTTGGTATCTGAGATTTTGATTTGTGCTGTCAAATTATGGCCATACATCAGTAGAAGTGATTAGTATGGCAACATTAATAATATTCGCCAAAAAATTTTGATGTGTCAACTAGTTGTTTCATATGGCAATGTCAAAATTATAAAAGAAACAAATTCCTTTTAGGGGCATTTTGTTTTATATATAGTATTTTAATAAAAATACAAAGTTTCGGTTTAAAAGCTATGTACTCATTAACAATATTATTATTTTAATATTGTGTTAAGTGTAAAATAATTAAAATTTTGATAGTCACTAAGGTAAGGTGAATCCGTTCTGCAAACTTCATCAAAATGAGAACCAGTTTTCTATTTTCTTAAATATTATATTTTGTTTTGTTTGTTTATTCTCAACACAGGCTAACATTGCCTTAAAAAAGAAGGTTCCATACATTTAGGGTAACAATTGTTTGTACTTGGAAGTTGCACTCATCCAGCATTATACAGTAAATTTTCGATGCTAACACTCCTTCTTCGTAACAGTGTCGTCTGTATACGACAAAGCAACTGTTCCAATGTTGGAGGTGCGATACGTCAATTCCGAATTACAATCCGCCAAGAATCACAGCTGCCAAACCTTTCGCCGTACGATGTAATTTAAATTACCGACATACAAAAGATTTATGCAGATATAATATAATATGTAAAATCCATTTAGATCAACTTAATTTTGAGAGAAAACGAATACATCCAAACGTTTGCCGAAGATGACAGCATAGTACGTAGCTATGAATCCAATCAATTAAGTTCGAATAAACCTTGTGAAGATTCCCGAACCGAAGCCACATTTTTACACAAAAATGGTCAGTCGTTTACATAATTGTATTGTTATATAACTAAATTCAAAATTGAACATGTCAATTAAAAATAATTATTAAAGGTTTCATATGTGGAATATTTGACGGCCATGGTGGACCCGCCTGCTCTCAAGTTATTTCCAAACGCTTGCTGCGATATGTGGCGGCAGGGGCCATCGACAGAGGAACACTGAATGAAATAATAACCAAAGATTACAACAGTCAATCATTTTTAAGATGCCATAATGATAAGGTAAGTTTCGTGTATATTTCTCGAAAATATTATTTATAATTTTTTTGGTGAACAGGCGGATTTCGTCTCCGAAATAAAAAATATTTACGAAAATAGCTTCAGGGAATATGTGCAAACTATTTCTGGACAGGCAGCACAAGATGTCGCATTTGATATAAGCAACGCCTTTTTGCGTTTAGATGATGACTTATCAAAAGAAGCTTTAAAACACACAAATATGCGCACAATGTCGGTAGCAATGTCAGGTAAATTTATAATATATGTACATTGAATTAAAATTGATAATAAGTTTTTACTTTTAGGCGCTGTGGCTTGTGTAGCTCATATTGATCAGCTAAATTTGCATGTTGCCAGCACTGGTGATTGCGGCGCAGTCTTGGGTATACAATGTCCTGAAACCGGACAGTGGCAATCTAAAAAATTAAACAACGAGCACAACGCCGACAATCTTAAGGAAGTTCAACGCATCTTAGAAGAGCATCCCAAAGAGGAGCACGACACGGCCATACGTAATGAGCGTTTATTGGGTCAATTAGCACCTTTACGAGCACTAGGAGACTTCCGTTACAAATGGAGTAACGAAATAATGGATAAATATGTTGTACCTACTTTTGGGGAGCACGCGGTGCCACCACATTATTACACACCACCTTATCTAACGGCGCTGCCAGAAGTACAGCATCATGTACTAGGGCCCAGCGATAAATTTTTGGTTATAGCTAGCGATGGTTTGTGGGATTTTTTAACACCATCCCAAGTTGTAGGTCTCGTTGGCGAACATTTAAATTCCAAAAAGGTACTGGAACCTATGAAGTTACCACCTGGCGAAGTCACATTGCTGGACGTATCCAAATTGTTGGCAGAACGAAAGTATATATATTGAATTTAAGAAATATTTGATTTAATGTAATGAATTTTATTAATATTTTATCAGAGCTGGACGCGCAAGAAAACCACTGGATCAAAATTCCGCAACACATCTAATACGCAATGCTTTGGGGGGCACCGATTACGGCATTGAACATTCGAAAATTGCTTACTATCTTTCGTTGCCGCAAGATGTGGTGCGTTTGTATCGAGATGATATTACGATTACAGTGATCTATTTTAATACGGAATATATAACAAAACTCAATGAAAATACATAGATTATACTGTGTAGAAATGCTGCAAACTAAACTTTACCTCAATGCAGTCAGATTAGCCGAAAATCATGCCATTATTCGGCCTTCATACCGCTATATATCGGGTGATTTTTTAAGAGCTTGATAACTTTTTTTAAAAAAAAAACGCATAAAATTTGCAAAATCTCATCGGTTCTTTATTTGAAACGTTAGATTGGTTCATGGCATTTACTTTTTGAAGATAATTTCATTTAAATGTTGACCGCGGCTGCGTCTTAGGTGGTCCATTCGGAAAGTCCAATTTTGGGCAACTTTTTCGAGCATTTCGGCCGGAATAGCCCGAATTTCTTCGGAAATGTTGTCTTCCAAAGCTGGAATAGTTGCTGGCTTATTTCTGTAGACTTTAGACTTGACGTAGCCCCACAAAAAATAGTCTAAAGGCGTTAAATCGCATGATCTTGGTGGCCAACTGCCCATGCATCCCGAAAAATGCACTGTTTGGTGTGGTTTGTACGCTGGTGGAATCATTGGACCGTATTTTTTCAAAGATGCTGTTGGACGCAACGTTACGGTGAATGGCGATCGCTATCGTTCGATGCTAACAAACTTTTTGTTGCCAAAAATGGAAGAACTGAACTTGGTTGACATGTGGTTTCAACAAGATGGCGCTACATGCCACACAGCTCGCGATTCTATGGCCATTTTGAGGGAAAACTTCGGAGAACAATTCATCTCAAGAAATGGACCCGTAAGTTGGCCACCAAGATCATGCGATTTAACGCCTTTAGACTATTTTTTGTGGGGCTACGTCAAGTCTAAAGTCTACAGAAATAAGCCAGCAACTATTCCAGCTTTGGAAGACAACATTTCCGAAGAAATTCGGGCTATTCCGGCCGAAATGCTCGAAAAAGTTGCCCAAAATTGGACTTTCCGAATGGACCACCTAAGACGCAGCCGCGGTCAACATTTAAATGAAATTATCTTCAAAAAGTAAATGTCATGAACCAATCTAACGTTTCAAATAAAGAACCGATGAGATTTTGCAAATTTTATGCGTTTTTTTTTTTAAAAAAGTTATCAAGCTCTTAAAAAAATCACCCGATATATCAGTACAATATTTTAGTTGTGTGTAAATAGATAATCATAATTATTTAATTACGTGTTAGAATAATTTGTTAATGATTGAATAGAAGAAATCCATGTTCCTTGTACATTTCTTTATATAGTAGTTTTTAGTCATAATTATTGAATATCATCACTACTTATTTGCTCGCTTTTCGTTGTCGAAAGCTGACTTTTTAACATAAATTGTAATATGTTTTGCAATTTTTAGATTCAATGTTTTAGTTCTTAAGTGCAATTGTGTCTGTGGAGCGGCCCAGTTTTGGTTATTGTTCATCAAAAATGGATATTCATTTTTGAACCTACAAATAAACAGAGATCTATTTAAATTCAGACATAGATTTGACTTTGATCCTGTGCTATATTCAAGTCCTCTGTGTATGTGTTGTTAAATACATTTATTCATTATGTTTTCATATTATTCAGAAGCATTATGATGCGCATTAAATACACAAAACATTTACAATTCTTAATTACAAACAATGTTGGATATATAAATTTTAAATTTATAATAAATTCAATTTCAGCTTATTGATGTAATATTGTTGCATCTCCGCTACCACCTCCGTTATATTTGCGTTCAGCTTCATGTTTCTGAACACAATTCAGAAATTCGACTTGCATCAAAGTTATTTCCTCCTTTGAAAAACGTTGCATCTTCTGTTTGAGGAAAGCGAAAAATAAATCCAACTCCTCGCGCGATTGTCCATTATACATCATAGATGTTGGAGACTGTAACTGTAGAATGGACGAATTTGCCGTTTGTTGTTGCACCACATTAGGGTTATTAGAACTACTGCTCACTACAACGGGAGTTGTTACAATTGTTGAAGTGGTCAAATTCTTTAATTTCGATCCACCAATTACACTACTACTACTGCTGCCGCTACCACTTTCACCACCTCCACCACTTGTACTAGGTAAATGGGGTATTGACTCGATGCAAAAGTCATTCATAGAGTAGGTGAATGAATCAGCAGTAGAGTGCGTGTGATGATGATGGTGTGTACTTCTATAAAGAAATCTTTTTTTTTACAAAAATATAAATGCAAAAGTTTTATTTCTCATACGCAAAATTTTTTGAATCTGTCGACGAGCTGCGCACTACTCCCCCTGAGCCAATAATGGTCTCGCAATCTACACTAGGTCCGTTCCCTGCCTCTTCATACATGCACACCTCCTCGTAATGAACTTCGGTGCCAGTTGCATCGTCCAATGACGAACCGTGTTCGTTTTTAACAATTTCTTGTACATCTTCGACATCATCATCATCGTGTGTCAGCTCCATATGAGAAGATATACTTGGGTCATCATGACCACCATGATCAATAGTTGTAACGTCATCTGTGACACTCTCTTCGTAAGTGGTAAGTATGAATGCCTCATCGTCGTTCACTAGAGTTATGGCCGGATTTGAATGGTGCACAATTCCGCCATCGTTATGATCTTCTTTTAATCGAGTTGCTACGGTGGGTCCACCAAGGTCATGAAGGTCCGAACGTTGTGTGTCTATCATGTAATTCTGATGGCGTTGTGATTTTAATTTTGGCTGATATATACTCGATAAGAATTCTAATTCTTTGGCATAACGCCATTTTGATAAGCCATCGCCAGGTTTTGGTTTACGAAGTCGGTATTGGTGATAAGTGTCTCTTAAATTTTTCCACTTACGTCGACACTCCTCTACAGTATATCTGTCTAAAATGGAAAGAATATATCTTATTTGGAAAAAATACTGTTATCACCACCTCAACGTCACTACGTATAAAGCTCTGCTTGCAAGGTCTAGCATACGACAGGAATTTAAAGTTACTAGTACTTACTACCAATTTTCGCCGCTATTTCGGCCCAACCATTTAACACATCAATCCGCCGTCTTTGATTAGGCTCTAATTTATAATTATATAGCGCAGGATTCTGGCGTACCAAATGTATTAATGTTATTATATCATCTGCGGGTGCCGTATCCTTTTGATATCGTTTACGCTCACGTTCTAAAATTGACAATAACAGATAAAATGGATTTATTCTTGTGGGAAATCTTTTCAAAGGCTTGGATTGTATTTCTCACTAAGAGTTTGCATTTTGCAAGTCGGGATCCGGTTTTTATTTAAATAGTTTCTTTGTTTATCGGTTTTAAATTTTCCTCGCCAATGCAATGTAGCCACTCGGTACTCGCTGACTTTGTTGCGAGTTGGTCACCACACAACTTCCGTCCGTTTTCATTCAAATTGCAGCAAAGTCTTTCAGTTATAAGTAACACTTTGTTTCTTCTTTTTTATGGAACTTCAACACAATAGTTTTAATCATAAATTATAATATTCAACCGTAGCCACAAATCTTGGAGTGAATCTATCTTATTTGTCAAATGTGCATATGTCCGATGTTGACGTGAATAAAGCAGTGATTGTAGCTAATGCAGTGTTTTTGACAGTTCATTCAGAAGAAAATGTCAAAAACGTAAATGAGAAAGGTTCGAAGGGTTCGACAACAAATAAATCTGTCTTGCCGAAAACAAAATAACCCACCAATTTTTAAGTTGTGAATATCTTATTTTTAATTTTATAAAATTAAAATTAACTTATATTTATATCAACAACCCAATACGGAATCTTTAAATATTTTTCTTTCACCGTTATCTATTGATTCTACTTTTGCCAATATGCTCTTTGTTAGAAAAATATAATACAAAATTTTAAAATAACCGTAATTATGACGGTATCTGAAATAAATAATCTGAAAATACATTCTGGGGTAAACATTCATAGTATTTTTGATTATTATAGACCAGATTTCCTGTTGGGTTGGTTGATGTGAAAACCTATTAGGGTTTCGCTTATATTTGACAATTTACAAATTGACTCGAGTTTATGAGTTCTCTGCCGGCAACAATCAAAAAAGCGCAAAAATAAAAACAATGTATAGAACAAATAACACACGATAAGAAGTTAAAAATAAAAATTTTGTCTCAGTTAAATTGGATAAATTTTGAGAAGTTGATTTCAATTGAATAGATTTTACCAAAAGTTTATATCTAAAATATATAAATATATTTGTTTGGTTTAATGAAACTACTGAAACCAAGCTGGGTACATCATGACGGTAAGTACTTTTTTACTGCTATCACATGGCTTTTATTTCAATATCAATCTTCGTTCATTTTCTTTCTGTGTGTAATATCCCTCAAAGATAAACCAATATTCTCCGTCGATGTACACCAGGAATGCCTCAAATTTGCCACTGGTGGCCAAGGACTGGATTCAGGGCGTGTCGTGATATGGAATTTACTGCCGGTATTATCAGAAAAGATTGAGCAGGATGAAAGCGTACCAAAGATGCTTTGCCAATTGGACAATCATTTGGCTTGCGTAAATTGCGTACGTTGGTCACCAAATGGGCAAATGCTAGCGTCTGGTTCAGATGACAAATTAGTTATGATTTGGAAAATGTCCAAGGTGTTGTCAAATAAAATAGCTGCCATAATATATTTTATAAACACTCTGATTTTTTAAAAAGGGACCCAGTGGAGTGTTTGGTAGTGGTGGTCTTCAAAAAAATGCGGAATCATGGAAATGTGCAGCAACTCTCCGCGCACATTCAGGCGATGTTCTAGACTTGGCGTGGTCACCAAATGAACGATGGTTAGCCAGTTGTAGTATTGACAACACCATTATAATCTGGGATGTACAGTCATTTCCCAATATGGTTACTACGTTACGTGGACATTCTGGTTTGGTGAAAGGGGTTGCTTGGGACCCACTAGGCAAATTTTTGGCATCACAAAGTGATGATCGCAGTGTTAAAATGTGGAAGACATGTGATTGGAGTTGCAGTAGCACCATCACGGAACCATTTAAAGGTTGTGGTGGTACGACTCACATACTACGACTATCTTGGTCGCCAGACGGTTTATATTTGGTGTCGGCACATGCTATGAACGGAGGTGGTCCTACAGCACGCATTATTGAACGCGAAGGATGGAAATGCGACAAGGATTTTGTAGGGCACAGAAAAGCCGTAACATGTGTTCGGTTTCATGATTCGGTTTTAACACGACAAGCGTCCAACGCAGACCGAAAACTACAGTACTGTTGCATGGCGATGGGATCAAGAGATCGTTCGCTGTCAGTATGGATGACAGCTCTTAATCGTCCTTTAGTAGTTATACATGATTTATTTAGCGACAGTATTTTAGATCTTTCTTGGGGCCCAGCCAAGTGCATTCTCATGGCATGTAGCGGAGATGGAACAGTTGCTTGCTTACAATTTTCTGAAAGTGAGTTAGGCACACCAGTCTCAGACGAAGAAAAGGTTAGTATGGTTGAAGGTGTTTAGTAAATCATGCACATATAAATACAATACATTTCCAGAATTCATTGTTCCAAAAAACATATGGCAAAAGCGTAACTATTGAGAATGGATCCACAGGTACAGCAGACATACTCATTGAAAATCCAGAACTTCTCAGGGATGCGCACGAAAAGCCTAAAGCTCCTACACTGCCTACAGCAAACCCCACCAGCAATAATGCTATCACATCTCAACCAACAGTGCCAATTGGAACTTCAAACGGACTTATTGATTCATCTGCTCCTGCTTTATGTGTAAGCGGAAGCGAAGAAACAACGACTAACTTTAATGCACTTAGAAAACAAACAGAAACACGAACTGCAGACGGCAAACGTCGTATTACTCCAGTATTTGTAGCACTGAGTCAAGATGTCCCGTAAGTAGAAACTAAAAGCACTTTGTATTCGTAACTTATCTGTCTGCATTAAATTGTCAGTGAATCAAAAAGCGAACAAGACACTCCTTCGAAATCTTGGAATACGATCAATTCATTAACAACACCAGCTGAGGTAGCATCAAGCGAAATGAATCCATCCCAAATGGGCGCGTTTGCGAAGCCTATGATAACCGAAGCACAAGAAATGTATATTTTATGTTATCTATTGTATTATCAGAATTTCGCTATATAGATCATTTCATTCCAGATGCTTGGATGCGAGGCTTATTAAAACTACTTTATCGGCTGCCAAATTGCAGCCACTGAAGGCCGAAAATAGTTCAGTAAAGACTTTTCCGCTCATTGTTACTACAAAGCCATCTGCAAACTCGAGTACTGGTCCATCAGCTGTAACAACTAATCCATTACTCACAGGAGTTAAACCATATCAAGCCTCCACAACTGGTCCCAAATTGATTATAAACCTAAACACAAAATGTGAATTTCAAAAAACTGCCTTAGACCACAGAGTTCATGTTCACAATGGGTACCTAAGTGCTGGCAGTGGCCTACTAGCCAAAGTTACTGGTTACAATATAGTCAGACCAACACAAATAGAGAAACTTTGGGAAATTTTAGTAGGTACGTATAATTAACGCTCATAAAATTGTTCATATTTTTTTTAACTTTATTGTTATTTTCATTGGAAAAGGTTCCCCAATTGTCAATTTGAATTTCTGCCATAAATACGCTATGTTATGTAGTTTGGATGGAACATTACGCTTAGTTGATATGGACACAGGCAAAGCAAAACTTCCGGTCATAAGTTTAAGCACAGCGGCGGTGCAGTGTGCCTTTGTAAGTAAAATTTTAGTAAATATTTTTATAACGAATTAAGGAACCCTATTATTCTATTGATTATAGTGTCCCAGTGGTCGCTTAGTTGGTGTTGTGACAGATTGCGGCATTTTGAGAATTTGGCACATTGAGGAACGACGAATTTTTTTAGCGGTGACCTGCCATGAAATCGGAGGAAAACTCGGTACCGTTGTACAATTTGTAATCACGGAGGACGGGGTGCCAATGATTTTATTTTCCAATGGCAATGCTTATTCTTATTCCGAGCAGTTGCAATCTTGGCTTGTACTTAGCACTAAGGATCCTATAATCAGACATGGACTACAAACAACGATCCCTAAGGATTTTCAAAAAAATTACTTTTCGTATCCACTCATCTCGACTCAAGCTGCAACCAACACATTTGCTTCTAAGAGCACTTCCGTAGACATGTAAGATATCAAACAGTGTAAATTATTATATATAAGTATAAGAGATACTTTACAATTTTACTCAAAGTGACGTATTTAAATTTATAAATATTTTGATAACTCATCTTGTAGGAATATAAATGACTGGCAATCTAGTGCGAAAATAAGCTTCATAGAGAACCAGATTATGTTATCGGAAGCCATCAACTCTTCTCACGAATTGATATTCTGGTATAATATGTACGCATATCAGCTGGCAATAAGTGGAACGGAGCAAAATTTACGATTACTACTTGATGATTTGCTGGGTCCGTCGCCACTAAACGTTACACACGAACACAAAATACTGGTAATACTAAAATATTACAAATATTGATATTAATATCTTAATACAACGTTTTTTTATTATAAAAGTCTGTGCCAAAGCACCAACTGCTGGCAAATGTACTGGATGTACTTAAAACGCACATAAAGTGGCAACGCTTATACATGGAATACAATGAGCTGTTCCAGTTTTGTTCCAAGACGAGAACTGTTGTCGCTAGTATGGATACCGATGCCGTTATGGCAACACCACAAATAAATGCAGAGACGGAATCATGTGCTTCGAAGCCAGAGAAGAATAGTGCTTCGATATAGGCTCTAAGATGCCAGTGTTATTAAAAATTTAATGCAAGAAAAAACTAACGACTGCCCAAAAGTTAAATAGTATTTAAATTGCTTTTGTCAACAGGCATGTGGACGTTTTTTATTGTATATAAAAATATAATTTTTAAAAATAGAAACAAAAATTAAATATTTTGTGTAGTTACTTTATTTAAAAAATGTATATTATAAAAATTATTTAAAATCTACTGCATATAAGCCGGTCCTGGAGTGGGTACACTCTTTAAGGGCGAGTCGAAATCCACCTCTTGCTGCTCTGGAATTGGGCCTTCATGAATGGTTGTACCAATTCGTTCTTGTAGTGTTTCATACAATTTGTGAACTGTTTCGTTATGGCCTGTTGTAGGCTGTATAGCTTTCATGAGTGTAGCCAATCTTCCTGGAGGTAATTTATTGTGCACATACCACAAAAGTTTTAACATGTGTCGTGTAACATTATCACGAGTTAATCCAACGAAAAGAAACTCATCAAAAAGTGTTGTGCAGAAATCTTCAGCAGAAAATTCTTCAGCCATTGGAATTAGTAAAGCGATCTTAAAATACAAGATTTTAAAGTATAAGTGATTCTTGTGCATTGCCACTACTTACCAGTGAATGTAAAAAGGGATCCTCGTATGCTCGATCGTCTTTACATGCAGATAATATAGCTAATGCTCGTAAAACGCCAACTCGGTCTTTTACTCGTGCCGTGTGCAAGGTATAATACATAGCCAATATACTAGCTACGGAGCTTTCTTGTATATAGGCTTCAACTGCATCTGGCGCTGGGCCTGAATGTTCAATTGTACAAAGTGCTGATTCACGTTCATCTGGAGGTAGTTTCGAGTGCAAACTGCGACATTGATCATCTACCATGAGAGACATTAGCGCCGGCAGAAACTTTGTTACAACCTGGCAGTCGAGCTTTGGTTCTTTAAAATCTTGCGAATCGATCATTACCCATGCACTCAATCCCAAAGCGAGCATACGCAATAGTAAAATGAGAATGGTATTATCTCGAGGTAGTCCTTCGTTGTTGATTAAATGCTGTAAAATTTTTATTGCCGATGTTGCCAGAAAATTTATGGCGTATGGATCGCATAAAGTCATGGACAAATCACCTAAAACCTGCTCTTGACCACGTTTTATGTTATCTAGGAAACCTTGCAGCTCACGAGACCTTTTTATGTCCACATTTTTCTCCCGAATGCAGGCATCCAAACACCAAGTAAATTTATGGCAGGGATCTACTGATATAATTTCTTGTACCTCTAAGTCATGCAGTGCCATCAATAATTCAGCACGAAGAGTACAATAGTGAACGTTACGGGTACGCAAAAAAAGTGTTCGTAAAAACTGCAACACCATGTCGTACAGTTTGACACTTTGTCCAATCATGTTCGCCAACTTTTGCACTACTTCCCCCTGTCGACGAACCTTAGGCGAGGGATGAAAGAATAGATTGTTCAAATTGGTGTGATCAAATAATACATGCTCCTTTTCACGAATATATTGTGACAGAAGTGGTGAAACTTCATCACCAAACAGCGATTGGTTATCACGCCAAATTTGCCGTTTTACTTCTGTATCCGTATCCGAATAAAGTTCGCGATCCCGTACCAGTATTCGCAAATACTTGTCATCAATATGTTGGGTATTACGTAAAATTGCCATTACTACAGGCCGGAGCGCCTTAACTCGCACAACGGGAAAACTTTTAATCAACAATTCTCTCAATTTTTTATCGCGTTCACGTGGATCCTTTTGTCCCAATTCATTAATATGAGCAATTAGTTTTTCTCGCAGCTCCTACGAATAGAAATACTTGTTATCGCTTCAGCAATGTCTTGTTACTACTCACCTCCATTAGGGATGTGTGGAAGTCCAAACGGCGAACTCCATGTAGGTCAAGCAATGGCAGCATTGGACGCAAAGACGGCAATAGTACACCATTTTCCAGCTATTAACCAAAATAATTATTTCGAGTGCTGTCGAATTTTATCACACATACCTGAAAGCTTTCAATCGCCTTCAAGGGATCGGTACACGATGTGAGGGCTTCTCTTAAATATGCTTGCCCTGGAATATTCACTTCCTCTAGTCCGGTGCCAGCAAACTTCGGTGGTACTGACATTTTAATTTGTAATAGTTTTCAATAAACTTCTGTCATATGCAATTAATTATTTATTAACACACCAAACGCAAAAAATCACAATATATGAATCTAGGAATAAGTAGTTGCCAGATATTTCAATAAGACTGGAAATTTTGAGCAGAGAACGTATATTATATTATACGTTCTCTGTTTTGAGTATGTTTTAATCTGCTTTCAATTTAGCAACAAAATCATGAGTAAATAGGACAATTTAATAAAAGTTAATTATTATTTTATTTTAAGTGACTTAATTATAGCGTCATTGAAAATTCTATTTCGTTCAAAACAAGTTACCTATAAATACATAATTAGACCATAACGAAAAGAAACGAAAACGAAAACAAACAATACTAGCGAAATTAATTGGTTTTCGCTTATATATAGCTATCATTCTCGAGTACGCGAAAAGAGAATCCCAACAAATGTAGAAACGAACTAAAGCAAGGCATACACGTACCAATTATTGTATCAACTTCAACGAGTTGAACAACTGATTGCTACGTGTATGGGGCAGTTGTATGAGTTGTATCAACTGGTTGGATAAGCATCAAAATTTTTTGATATTTTGTCAAGTTGGTTGTGTTAGTTGGATCGTGTTTGGGTTGGTCGTGCGATTTCAAACGATTTCGCCATTTTATTTCGGCTGTCGAAGAGAGCGCGTCATATATAATAAGTAAGGCAACAACTTCCGAACTCATGTTTACGCTACGAATTGAATATTCAAAATGAAGTTGGCCTCAAAATTGTATTAAAAGTTGTGTCGTGTGTGGCGACAAGGGCAATTTCTAGCTCAACTCAATCAACCAACTCAATTAACCAACTAATTGGTGCGTGTATGCCTTGCATAAAGAACGTATTCGACAAAGTAGTAGTAAAGGAAAGCGATAACAAAAGAAACAAATAGAGATTGCGGTAGATAGGCAGCAGCTGATAAACAAGAAATAAAAGAATCCAACCAAATGTAGAAACAAACCAAAAGAGAGACGAAAATCAACAGAAAAGTGAACACGCATTGAGAAGAGTATATACTCTGTATTGAGTGCGCAGACCATTTTAAAAATTCATTCCGTAGTGAATTCCATCAGAAACGGCAGTAATTCCGTGTTGGTCGCGTATAAGTGTAATTTGTATATCTAAATTTTCAATTTTGATGACACAAAGTACATGTCACAAATTTTATTGTAAAGTGTTTTAAATGAACTGAACTCGAAATACTCAACAAATCAGTTATAATAATATTTACATAAAATAAGAAGTTTCAAAACCAAAAATTGATTTCGTGTTACAGGTGAGATTTTTATTTTGTGGTTTATGGCCAAATTATGTGTTGAAATACTTTTATTATTGCACTGACATTCGTTTTTGGTGTAATTTAAGTTATTATTTTCGGCAATTCCGGGGTACATTTAAAGCTAAATCCTAAGTGTCTCGTCATTTTACTGGATGTACCATAGCGTTGCTTTTAATTATAAATGCAAGTTAATGCAGAAGTTATTTGTAATCTTTAGATATTTTTAACATTATCTAAAATTTAAAAAATTACCGAATATGTACATACAAGTAGTTTTTACGAAAAAATGCATCCAAATATTTTTTATTATATACACCCGCCCTACTGAGCACCCTTATAAATATACATATACATATATGCACTTATATATATAAATGTGTGTATAACAGAGCTTGCCTACGAGTCTCCTTCTACGTACGTACAGGTGGGTGTGTAGAGAACGTAAGAATACGTTGCCTTGTTTATTCGCAAATACATATATGTATGTACATAAATGCGTGGCTTAATAATTTCTAAGTCACTATACAAAACTTAAACAAAATGCAATTAGTAAGTTCTGCAAATATTATGCATTACAGCCGGTTTAGTTTACTTTCAAAGGTGCTTAGTTTAAGTTTTACATAGCAAACAATTCAGCTACGTTATCCATACTTTCAATGTGATTTTCAATCTTACGTTTCCACTCGCTCTTCATAGTCACTTGTTATTTAATACATATTTAGTTGTATTGGCGTCAGCACTAGTTGGATACAGAGAGCCCCGTGTTATATGCTTCTCATTGACAGACTCGTTTGTTGGGTTGTTATGTACCTACCCACGTTTGCCTGTTGAAAATTGTGATCAACTGAATTTGAGTTTAATTTTTTGATGTGCATGTGTCAGACTACGCGTAATCTGCTAGTCAATATGTGTATGTTTTAACGAACTTATGTGACAATGTACATACTTACGTTTAGAGATACATACATATGTTGATATTTGCATATTTGTTTGACGTGCTCATAAAAGCGGTTGTTAAAGTTAACTAAGTGCATAATCGTTATATTAAGACCGCTGAGAAGTAGCTTTTACTTTTTTATTACAAATTTGCTTTCAATAGTTATACATGCGCATTGTGCAAACAAAAGTAAACTACGTGTAACTCACCAACTTAATGGTGATTGTTGTAGGCCGGTTGTTAATATGCACCTGTGTATGTATGTTTGTCGCAAAACTGGAAAGTGCCAGGGCCGTTTGTTACTGGTAGTGTTGCCGTTATACTCGACACGATATTCATGCGTATCCAAATATTTAATCAATAACATATGAATACATGTCCACATTTCCTTCTGTTAAAATGACATTGTGACTTGTTAAAAGTGGTTCATTGACAAAAAGGTTTATTTTGTACCCATTGACGGTGAACGTTATTTCTTTTAAATAATGTTTTTATTTTTGTTGTACGTATTTGGTATTTGATAAAAGTGCGAAATACAATTTTCAACTAATTGTTACAACGCGAATGTTGTGCATTGGCTAACATTATTAGGAAAGTTGGCAACACTATTGAAAGAAGAGTAGAAAGTAAAACAATACTTTGGCCTAAAAACGAAAACATCGGGCTAACTAACATTCACAACTGCTAATATTGCAAACACAGTTGAATGTTTAAATTCACTCTAGTTGTCAGGTCAAATGCAAAAGTGTATAACTTTAAAGTTCCCCTTGACATATTGATTAGTATTTTGTGTGTTTTCCGTTATTTAATTTAACTGACAAATGTGTGTGCATAAATGGCCAGAATTTCATATCAAATACAATACAAATAGACACCTCAACGGGCAAACGATGTTTACATGTATTTGTGTAGTAGCAAAGCTTAGTGTTTGTTCCGCCTTGGGTTGTGCGCAATAGTTGGTCGGTCGTGAATCGTCGCAAGTACAGTTTTTGCATGCAGCTGTAGAGAATGAACACGAGCCAAACAAAACAAAGTGAAGAAATGAATAGGTAAATTGCAAACCAAAAATCCGTGCCAATTACATTTGATATGGTAGATACAGTGGAAAAACATACGAATGGGATTGAAGGGAGACACTTTAATAAATGCCCATTCCAAGAGAATTATCGTCAAAAGCCACAATAGAATTGACAAAAACAAATGCGAAAACCGATAAAAAAAAACGAAGTGAAAAGAAAATGTCAATGAGCGCGCATGAAAACAGAGCGTAGAGCGTGGCTGCGAGAAAATAAATATTACATGTATAGTTGTGAGGTAAATATTTTGCAGGCAAATAGATATGTGCATATGTATTATTAAGAGGAAAGAATATAAACAGAAATAGTAATCGACTTATCAATAGCTTCTTTCCAAGATAGCCGGGTGTGTTGTTGTGGTGGTTGCAATTGTCAATGGTGAAAACCTTGTGAAAATAATTTTAAGGAATTCTGCATAGTTGACAGTCCTTGATCTGATATACATACATATGTATGTATGTATGTAAATCCGGGAGTAAATTTCGTGTTACGTATACCGGTCTGTTGTGGGTTTGGTTGTAGTTTCAGTCCTTAAGGGTACCACTCTACTACCATTGCGGATGAGAGTAGTATACCTACATACTTAAAACACAGAAATTAAATTGTTTTACTCTTATTAGAATATAATGTATGAATAAATACTTGAAATAAGTAGAAGACCACATATGCACAAAAATATATTATAGGGGCTACTGTTGATTATGGTTTTGAGCATTTGCTCCTAAAAGGTGTCACCATGGCAGCTACCTTCTTAGTTCAGATGCAAATAAATAAACGCCAATGATTTCTCAATTGAAGGCTGTTGATTGGTACAATCTGTACAATGGACATACATGTATATTTTAAATACGAACCAAGTATGTACATATCTATATAAAAAACAGGTAATCATGCGGATATGTATGCATGTATGCGAGAATAATAAATACTTGCAAAAGAGAAACCGATTAACTTGTTTTGACTTCATGTCATCTAAACCCGACTAATATACATATGTACATGTGCTCGTTTTTGCGCCATTTTTCTGATTCGTTTGTATACACACAATCTCTCCAATAATAACATATACATATGTACATATATACATAAATGTGAGGGAATGAAAGATTGCATTACATGTACACAAATAGTGATACAAAATATGCGGATGGTTGTAGGGAAGTGTATAAGATATGTGTATGTGTATATGCCTACAAATGTGTGTATTTGAAGAAACTGACATTGGACAAGTGAAAACCACCCAAAGGCCAAAAGTTGTCTATATACGTTTACGTTTTCCTATTGAAGTGAGTGAGTGCAAAGCTAAAGTCGAGTCTGCGTTGTTAATGCTTAATAGAGAGAATTCTCGTACGGCTACGGCATTGTAATCACGTACACTTATTGGTCGTGTATATTTCAGTGAGAATTCATATTGCTTCTTTGCTCGGTAGTATATTATTTCATTTTTTGTTATGTTTACCATTTTCGTTTCTTTATCTTCTCTGCCGAGGAAGAGAGAGAACGACCCCAAACTCTCCCTGAACAGCTGCTTATCAGTTTCATTTCTTGTTATTTCATTCTTTGGTGGAAGCACAAAATAAAACTTGTTAAAAGCGAATGCGAAAAAGCTGAAAAGAAACGATAATGTTTCGTGCTTTTCCACTCACGATTCTTGACATTTTTTACTGTCCCCGTAAATTCGTATACGATACATAAAATTGAGTTGGTCGCGTATTTTCCTGTTTCCTTTGATAAATATGCCAACTCAAAGTGTAAGCACAATGGCTACGACAGACTGCAAACTACATCTGTCAAATATTAAAATACACACGTTCTTATGGGCAGTGTTATTTCGACAGCTGCACGACTACACGACTGCAGGCCGACAGTTGTCGTTCTCGCTAACTTCAAATTGCTCCTATTTTTGCCAACGACAGTACGACGACAGTAGAGTTGACAGTAGAACGGAAGATAGAAAGAGGTGGTAGAGTGGTGATGCCACTAATATGTAAAATGTAAAATTATTCACAGCTCTAACAAACTTGATGTTATTTTACAAATAAAAGCATAAAATAGCTATATTATAGCTCTATTATATCATTTGTAATAACAATTGATAATTTAAAGCAAAAATATTGACCTATTTACTTATTTTTTGCATAAAAAATTTCACTTTGAACAAAATATTAAAATTTCATTGAAGTGAAAGGAATTAGTATGGCCACAACGAAATTGTGTATATACAAAATGGACAACTGCGTTGTTTTGTGTACATGCCGGCCATTGTGTTGTTGTTGCTTCTCAAAATGTACATGTAGTAAGATGAACAACGACGTTCTCAGTTCAAAGTGTAAACACAATGGCTACGACAGACTGCAGCGGCACGACAGTGAACTGAAAACGTCGTTGTTCATCTTACTACATGTACATTTTGAGAAGCAACAACAACACAATGGCCGGCATGTACACAAAACAACGCAGTTGTCCATTTTGTATATACACAATTTCGTTGTGGCCATACTAATTCCTTTCACTTCAATGAAATTTTAATATTTTGTTCAAAGTGAAATTTTTTATGCAAAAAATAAGTAAATAGGTCAATATTTTTGCTTTAAATTATCAATTGTTATTACAAATGATATAATAGAGCTATAATATAGCTATTTTATGCTTTTATTTGTAAAATAACATCAAGTTTGTTAGAGCTGTGAATAATTTTACATTTTACATATTAGTGGCATCACCACTCTACCTCCTCTTTCTATCTTCCATTCTACTGTCAACTCTACTGTCGTCGTACTGTCGTTGGCAAAAATAGGAGCAATTTGAAGTTAGCGAGAACGACAACTGTCGGCCTGCAGTCGTGTAGTCGTGCAGCTGTCAAAATAACACTGCCGATAAGAACGTGTGTATTTTAATATTTGACAGATGTAGTTTGCAGTCTGTCGCCGTCTATGTGTTTACACTTTCACTGTCGTGCCGCTGCAGTCTGTCGTAGCCATTGTGTTTACACTTTCAACTTCACACTCGCGACAACAAAGTACCAATTACATATGTATGTATGTATGTAAATCTGTTCATAATTTAGACACTAATCAAAAAAGAGTATGTCTTTCTATAGTAAATAAACCACTGTCAGTTGTTCGCTTTTGTGCCTTCATTTCAGTTTTTTACTCTTATAAACATATAAATATATAGCATATGTATATGTACGTAAGTATATAGTGAATTCATTGGAGTATTTTGTTGTTTCCGGATATTCGTATACATACATCTACCTGGCCGTCGCATAGCAGAGGCTGTGTAGTGAGTGCGCGCGTTTCATCTATTCTTTTTACGCGTTTCGTATTCACACATTCCTCTTTGTGCGACTTTTCGAATTTTTGTGTATTTCATTTTCTTGGGTCCGCAACTGCCGCAACAGTCTAAAACGGCGGTAGTAAAGTGGAGAGTTATTGGACGGACAACAGTGTCGAAGCAGAAGAGAACTTGCGTATAGATGCAAATATACGAGTAGTTTCTGAAATTCAGTTTTCCTTAGTAGCTGTGGTGTTCGGATGTGAATTTCTTATTCGTTTTAAAATAGTTACTATTACTATTTGCTTGAAGTGATAATTATAAAAATACTATAAATAGTATACAATTTCTCAAAAATAGTTAATTTGAATAATATGGTACGTAGTTTGTGTGTGCAATATTTTATGAATTTATGTGGAAACTAGGGAAAATCCAATTTTAGTTATGGCAATTCATAATTGTGTGTTAGTGACTATTGTAGCCGCTAAATAAAATAATAGGTATATATTGAGAAAAAAGTTTGGTACCTGTCGCGATATTTTCATTTTGAAGCGTACATATATTTTAAATATGCATAGATATGTATATATTTTACGCATATGTAGATACTTGAATTTTTTGCGGTGAAATTCATATTACATCAATTTGTTCATACATTTGTGCTAACATTGTTGGGTTCTCATTTTTTCTGCTGCAGATATTCGTGAGTTTATATATGTATGTACATACTTAAGTATGCATTCTCATGAACGTATGTATGTACAGAAAACCAGCTTTTCGTTTTTCAACCATGGTAACTTGCCAATCTTGTGTTGCACCGTTTTTCACATCTTGCATTACCACCTTTTTATGCATTGTGTATGCATTGGGGCTAATTTTAAACATCTTAACTTAAGAACTGAGAATTACAGCAAGAGACAAGTGATCCAAGAGAAAAGTTGGACAAAACACTCAATTTAATGACATCCACGGTGTGTATGCATAGCAAAGCGAAAACACAAGAGAATATAACCCTGTCAGTGCTCAACTACTATTTAATCTAACATACTGCACGCATGTGTGTGAATGTTAATTTACTTGTGAACTATTTCGAGAATAGAAATATGTATGTACATATAGTAAATACATATTTGAATGTATATAAACATTGCAAAAATGCTAAATTTAAAATTATTAAATTGTCAACGAAGCCTGGTAGTTTTATTGTGCTACTTGTTGTCCATATCAGTCGGCAGAATTCTAGCAATAGAAATAGGTACATACATATATAAATTCGAATTCCCGACGACAATTGTGAAAAATTCTGATGTGATTTTGTGATCAAAATATTATATAGCTGGATTAGAATGTTTTATTAACTAGTGTACATTTTCATTTACAATTTGTATTGTGCGTTTTAAAAGAGCAAAAGAGACAAATAGCTCAACAGTTTGGTAAGGAGAGCTGAAAATAAATGAATGAAGGAGAGAGAGATAAAAGCTTGATTGCGTCAACGCTTTTTGCAAATTGTGCTCTCAAGTTTTTTACACCTTGACGACAAACGGCACAAATCAAAACAAAGTTGCGATTTCATATTCAAATTTAAAAGCGAATGACAACTAAAGATACCTTTTTTGTATTTTTTTACAATTAGTGTGGAGCTTTTTCATGTCAGTAACCTGTTAGAAAAATTTACATTTATAGCTTTTCGTTTGTTAAACACAGGTTTATTTTGTTAACATTTTTTTATATTTTCTGCATTATGCACTAACAATAAGTCAAGAATTATCTTAGTTACTATTTTCACAGCATTTTGATAAAATTAATTTTGTGAAGTTTGCATTAAATCAACTTGTATAAAGTTTATTATTGAAAGTATCCCTTCTTGTTTTGCTACCCGTGCTTTTAAAAAGTTATTAAGAAATTTCTCTAATTCATTAATAGAGTTCAAAAATACATATATTCTAAACTAGAATACCACTGTTTTTCTGGATTTCAAATATAAAACAATGCTAATATGTGTATATGTATGTAAACTTATTTTTCAGTTAAGTAATTTTGCGAAAAGATGTAACTCAAAGATATCGAAAACATCGTAAAATCAACTTGTAAATCATATCGGGTTTCCGGAGGTTAAAATAAGAAAGTCCAATAAAATTGAAGACAAAAAAAACGGAAAGTATATAATAAAATGTTCTCGTTTCACAAACCACGAGTTTATCGCTCGGCTGAAGGATGTTGCATTTGTCGTGCAAAGTCGAGTAGTTCACGTTTTACTGACTCACGTAAATACGAACAGGACTCAATGAAATGTTTCAACTTGAAATATCCTCGTCATGGAGAAATTTGCAATGCATGTGTTTTGCTGGTGAAACGTTTTAAACGGCTTCCTGGTGGCAGCACCCGACATTGGGGACATGTAAGTTTAATATCTATTAATAAAAATTACTTATTTTCTTTTTGATTACTCAGTAAATGTAATTGTTTATCTAAAATTAATTATTATAGGTGGTTGACGCTCGTGCGGGACCCGGAACGAAATCCATTTCAAAACACAAAAAAAGTCGAGACGATTCGGAAACTACAGCGCATAGTGCTTCAAGTAATAATACAAATTCTCGACGAGCACCCAATTCAAAGTCCCTCATTCCCGAAAAATTTTCCAAAATATTTAAAAAGAGTAAAAAAAACAAATTAGGCGCCGGTGCCTGCTCCGAAAGGAAAGCTGATGAATGTAGACGATCTTCTGTCTCTGAGTTAAAAACATGGAAGGACCCACATTTGTTTTCTTCAACACTTGATTCAATGGATAGCGACTATGAAGATATCGGCGAAGGCGGAGATGTTTACGATTCGAAACGAGGAAATGTAAACGTAAATAATTCAACAGTGCAATTTCAAACACAAACTCGTGCATCTGCAAACCGTGCCTCCCGAAGGGCCAATAATATTAGTAATGTTTCCAATAATCACTGTAAGAGTCCACTAAAAACAGGAAGCCAACGACGTAAATGTATGCCTCCTATTCGAAATCGGTCCACATTAAAACTTGTCAATGATAAAACACAATTCTTTGATGAGACGGAATGGCAAGAACGTAAGACTTGCTGTGGCATGATGTATGTGTGCCCATCGTTAGCTGGAGCAATACTACTCGATATTGAAAAATTTGAAGTCTGCTCAGAACATAAACGCTCGCAAATTTTGCATACTGAGACCAAGTCATCGACCAATGAGGAGCTGTCATCTACTTTGCAAAAGACAATCATCGCTACAATGCCAGCCGTAGTTCAATTATCTGCGCCATCGGTGGCTAGCGTTTGTCCACCTCCATTGCCCAATCCAGTGAATGCAATGAAAACCAATCATACACCAGTATTGAAGAAGCATCATTTGTTCTTCAAACGACAGTCGGAAAGTTTTCCTCAAGTGGATCTCGCTGTTAATAATAATATTATAAATTCCTCAAATAAGACTGAATCTCTGGCAGTATCAACAAACACTCCCGTTATAATTAAAAGCAGCACAAACATTGCAAATCACAGTGGCTCAACACCGCATTCATCAGCAATATCGATTGGAAGCAACTCAAATATTGTTTCCACACCATTACCCCTTGCAATAAATACCACAAATGTATCTGCCATATCGAGCATTTCTCCTTCCAATGCAGCATCTGTGAGTGCGCAAATGCCACGGCATTCAACTGCCAAGGTTACTACAATTTCCCCACCCTTACCAACAACAAATATAATCGGGGGCAATAGGCTTTTACATAAAATAAAGGCGGGAAAAATTTTCAAGCATTCTTTGGAAAAAATTGGTGTCACGTCCACAGCCTCACCAGTCTTGTCAGCGACTGTGGAGCGTATTAAGGCTGGCGATTTCCAGGATATAAAACCAGTAATGCGAAACGTGACAAAATCATATGTGGTCTCAAAGCCAATAACTGGCGGGTCCAATCAGCAGAGTACACAATACTATCCCGTCGGTTCCTCACCAACATCCACATGCTCCAACTCTTCGGCTGCTTCTTCCTCATCATCCTCGACTGCACCAAAGTTTAGTGACAATTCCTCAGATTCTGGATTCGACGAAAATCTGCAGGATAGAAAATCGGCAAGTCCTCTGGTAAGTTCCATTTCGAATATTATATTAAATTTTTCATTAAGTCATATATGTACATATGTATATATTGTTACGAATACGGGTTGTCGCAATTATTATTAAAAATATGTGTTTAGCAGGAGGACACAGAGAAAAAACTGGCAGCTCGTGCAGCAATAGGTAATGTGCATACGATGTTTTTGGCAAGTGGCGTCCAGATACATGGTCAACCTCAAAATTTAATGCTTACTGGTAATGAGGTAGCTGCAAAATTATTGCAGAATCGCAAACAACATTTGGCTATGATGGCAAATTCCAGTGCTGGGGCTGTGCAGCAACAATTTCAACAACAACAACAATCAGCAACTAATGTATGTATAAATTATTTGGTATAGGGAAAAATCAAATAACTCAAAATTAATATTTATTTAAGGTGTCGCGTATTGGTTCGGCTGCACCATCCTTAAAAATATCTCCAGTCACCCCCGCTACAATATCTACCATATCAGTAGGAAATTCGGTTGCTAATAATTCTCACAGCAAGGTAACATCAGCGACATTAACTACATCTCGTGCAATCTACAATAACAATACCATACAACATGAAAACGGTGTGACAACAATCGTGCCGGCATCCTCGTTAGCTGCATCCACACAAACCGCAGCTATGAATGCACTAGCTCCTAGTACCGTAACAATAACACCTGCACCAACGCATCAATTAGGAAATACAGCATCTAGTACGTCGTTGGGTTTAACAAAAAAACTGACAACAAGTGGGGTTGGAGTAAATTTAATAGCAACTGGTGGCAGCAATCAAAGCAATATTCTACACACAGTAACGAACGCTGCTTCACATTTAATCAATCATGGCAATAGCACACTGTTGCACCAACAAGCACACCATCTACAACAGCAGCAACCACTTCAACATCACAACACGGCGAACAATTTGAATCAGAAGATTATTCTACTGAAGACATCTGGCCCAACGAAGTATAATAATTTGGCGAATATCGGCAGCAGTAGTCTTAATAGCGTTAAGCTGCCAAACGGCGCAACACCAATAGCCGCATCGCCCGTGAACACCGCCGGAGTTTGCAAGAATTGACAAAGCGGCAGTCGACAGAAATTCATGCGCTAGTGCTTTACTCAGTTCCCACTTCTTCATTTATAAACAGTTCATGTGGGATAGAAATATTGAGTTGCAATGATTGCTTTTATATATCTTGCGTCCTATTTGTGTTCTTTGAACACGTAACTTTACTGTTTAATTGCTTCGTCACGTTGGTGCTGAGCAATTTCAAGTTGCCATTTGTGTAGCACATAGAAAATACTCGTAAAAAAACTATATTTTTAAAGGGATTTAAAACCCCTAAATAATTGGAGAAATAATCTGGTTCCAAATTTGATTTTTATAATTGCAGCGATAACTTCACCAGCATTGAGAGGTTATATATATATTTTTAGATTTTTATTTTATGCACATATTGCCATTTCAAACCATTCTTAGTTTTATTCATACCGATTTTTACTTACTTAATTATAAATACACAATTTCATTACAAAATGCGCACACCCATACAGGTGCACCCCTTTACACTTAAAAGAGTTTATAAACATATGAAATATATTAAGTGAAGTTTACGGTGATCATATTTAAAAAAGATTAAATACGCCTACGGCGATGTTTATTGTATTTTGTAAATTTGTATTCTTTTTTTTGTATATATTTAATATACAAAGTAGTATATAATGTGTGAGCTATTTTAAAGAATTTCTAATTAATTTAAATTTTGTTAAAATTTTTGATTTATCTGTACATATATGTATGCAAGTAGTTTCTTATTTATAAATGATATCTACTCGTAAAATTAACTTTAAGTATTGAATAAAATTGGAGAAGCAACACCAAAAGTTCTTACCATAAAATCGTTTTACTGTTCTAAACGGGAAATTCTTTATATATATATACATACATATAAATAATATTTACTAAATTATTGAATAAGAAATCATTTAAATATAATAAACAAAAACACATACATATATGCTTAAAAAATATGTAAAAATTGCATTTCATCAATTTCGGATAGATCAGTTATCCATAGCAGCAAATTAGTTAAATAGTATCTATAATAAACATAGCGGTAGAATTTGCAAAATACTTCGAAAGAAACTTAAATGCAAGGCAATGAACGTTCAATCAAACTCGAGCGTCCGAGTGTATACACAAGATAAATCATAAAAAATACTATAATTCTATATTGTAGACGCGCTTGTATAGCGTTCCGTAGCCTTTGGAGCACCCATAATTGGTATTTAATCAATAATTGTTGGACTATGACAGATAAGAAAACTAAGCGTAAAAATAAGCAATGATTTTCTAAATAAAGATAAATGAATAATAAAAATGCTGAATGAAATAGTTGAATTATATATATCTTAAATTCGTACAAACGTATGTAGATCTTAGTTCAATTGCCAAAAAGTGAAAATTCATTTCTTTTTATTAGAAGTGAATAACCGCGGTGCACACAAGTCGAATGCACTTCCTAAAACCGGGAGAAGATATTGGATTCATAAAATTGGAAATTTAAAAACCCATGTGGTATGCATATGTGTGTATGTATGTATGAACACATCATGCATATATTGCATATTTTTAAATGCCTTCCTCAACGTTGTTTTCAAGTTATGCTGTTTGTTTTGCGAACCTGAAACCATACAGAGAATAGAGTAAATTGTAGAGTGCTATGTACTTGAAGATCGCGCAGTTTTAGCCATAGAAAATCTAATTCTAAAGTCTTCATGAATCAAATAAGGAGAATTTTAACGATAATCAAGCGTAGATATCTACAAGTATTCTTCTAAATATATCACATGAACCTAAAGAAAGGTAGAAAGGTGGATATTTTATAAATTAATATGCTACAAAGCTATATTATTATCGAATTGGAAATGCGAAATAACAAATACAAATATCCATACATATATATATGTATGTATATTTATATATATATATACATACATACACATCCTGTATAACCAATAAAACACAATAAAGTAGCGGAATTCAATTTTTGTAGAGTTGTTAATCAAACAAGTAGTTGTTAAGCAATATTTTGATGTTTTAATCGACATTCGGACAATATGCAATTAAATAAAAAAGTTCGGGTACAACCAGTAATGGGAGTACAAAAAATAACGGTACTCAGTTGAGCTAAAAAAAGTTTAGATGCATTGTAATTTGCCTCAGATGCGCATTTACCCTAACCTCCACACTTCTCACATACAACGGACCACCTGTATTGATGTTCTTGACATTATTTTTATACACTACAATCGATGTTCTTAATAATCGAATAAGGCGGCTAATATTAAATCGTCTATTTTATTGCTATGAAATATTTTCATTTTCTCAATTAAGACTAAAATTGTGAACAAGAATTGCGCAAAAGATATTTTATAAATTTTTTTATTGTATTTTAAGAGTAACATTTTATATTTGGCAATATGCCGATATTCATATTTGTAATAATACTATTTTTAAATGACATTTAATGTTTGTATGTATTATGATTTTTGTACACAAATTGAAGCGAGAAATTAAAATGAAAAATTGTATATTAAAACATCTACAAATGCGTATTTAATATCTTAACCGATTCCAGGGGAAAATATTCGACAAAATAATGTTACAATGCTTTTTGCTTACATTAACTGCATGTCTTATGCACTATATTCGAATGCTTTAGCAGTTATTATTAAATGCGCTCAATATTTTGGATGAGTATGTTGGACTGTAAGTTTAGCATGATTTCGGCTTGAGGTTTTCTTATAATAGGCAAAGAGCATCATTAGTTTTCGTGCTTGCGCTTTTTATTTTTCATCACTTTCGTTATGGATTTGGGAGGGTCAGTATTCTGCTTCTGTTGCGTTTTGAAAGTTTTTAATTTTGCATTATATTCTTTTTCCAACTCTTTGACAGTATGTCCCGGTATAGTCCACTCAGAGTTTTCGGCAGTTGGTGCTTTGGTGGGGTCTTCTGAAGCATTATAAGTGGATATTTCGATGCCTAAACGTTTACAGATTTTCTCCAAAACGTCATCCACATACATAGATATTATCAGATCAGCCTTTTTATCCTAAAATTAAATATTTAATTAAAAAAGGAAACAAAATAATACGTTTTATATATATACACACATGTTTAGTAGGTTGAAGGTTGCATATAATTACTTTGCCACCGTATTTCTTATTTTTCAGTGGCAAGTTCCCACTTGGTATGATTTGTAGAGTTGTGCCCAGTGCTATATTTACATCGGCTAGACTTTAACGACAAGATACGTATGTAGTTAGTATGTATTTTTACGATTTTAACTAATGTCTTACGTGGAATGCATGAAAGCCATATCTAAGTCGCGCTCTGGCAGATCAGCCTCCCAGTCAAGAACATTATCCAAAAGCAAGCCGCCACGACATGAACGGGCTTGACCAAATTCGCTTGATCGACATACCCCACCGCATGGCTTCTGGCCCACTGTTTTCGTTGCAGTCGACCGTACAAACTGCCGCCTACATTTGCTACATTGTTCTATAAACATATTGCCATGAAGTTCGGCTAAGTTCTGGCGTGACAAACCCGACTTCAAATGCAGTCCATCGATATTTTGGCTAATTACAAATCTCACAAAACCCTGTTCGCACAATGATTTCAACGCCATATGTGTTTTTGTAGGAATGGCATCTTCGAACGATACATTTATTTTAGGTTTTTCACCTTTTTTTTCTAAGGTCCATACTCCTTTTGGCCCACTGCAAAAATGTAGGTTTTAATTGCAAATGAAATAATGCAATTTTTGGACGTCTTACCGAAAATCGGGTATACCAGCACTGGTGCTTATGCCTGCTCCTGTGTGCACCACTACACGCCCTCTCGCCGCCAGAATCCAGTCCACTAATTCTTCACATTTTCTCTCCACCGATTCTGCACTATCGAATTCCTACTTTAATTAATGAGAATTATAAGAATGTATTTTTTAATGCAATTCAGACTTACCTCCGGTAAGCCCAAAATACCTTTATTACCATACGGTGACAGGTTATCAGCATAATTGCAGCTCATGCTTTGATAATTACAAAAGTAACAAGAGAGAAGCCCAAATGTAATAACATATAGTAAAGCAAATGTTTTTTTATTAACGAATATGCCTAAAGGGACATCAGCAAAATGTGAATTTATAGGGCTGCCAATTTTCTTATATTTTGCAATATTTATAAGTAACCAAATGACGTTAGCAAAATAAAAATGGCAAACGAAAGCGAAAGAGCGATGTAAACAAAAGTTTTAAATCAATAGGATAAATAGAAAATGGAAAAGCAAACACTAAAAAATAAGCCTGTTTGCATGTAGTGTGTGAAGTAATAAGAAGACGTATTTTCATGAAATGACAAGGAGCCATAAAAACAAAGAAAAAATTTATACAATTTGGGAATTTCTGGGACTGGGGAAAGAAAAACGAACAGCACAATATTTGGAAAACATACCGCGATGTGCTAAGAGCAGGTTAATTGCTGCGAAAAGTGACAAAATAATGAAATATTAAGGCATATTTTAATAATTCGGTGTTTTTCTACTAAAATCTTATAAAAATGTACACTGTGAAAATTAATAATAACCTTGACAAGAATTTGCTGTAATCATTGCGGACGTTTGAACTATCAAATTTTTATAAACAACGGATTTTTTTTGTAATTACGGGAGAGTGAAAATTTCGAGTGTAATAATTTATAAATAAATAAATATTTTATAAAACATTAAAAATTTAAATTTATAAAACATTATTTAAATTGTAAAAGGGTAAAATAATTAAAAATAGTTGAGGGCATAAACGTTCAAAATTGTAAGTATGTATGTATGTATGTGTGTATAGTGATTGGTCTTGAAATGTTTACCCGGGTGAATACATCTAAGATCTGCATGTTTGGTTATTAAAAGAGCAGGAAGCTACATATTTCAAATTTTTGTCGCCAATTGTTAAAATATACATATGTATGTACATACATATGTATATAAGCAAGTACATTTAGTAAAGACAATACGTAGAAACATTTAGTTCTTTACAGGTGCCTTTCAAAATTTTTCACAATTAATAAATACCGAGGAGCTTCTTTTTTTTTGCAAGATAAGGCCTTGTAAACTCATCTGTGAAATTTATATATATTATGTAGAATAATTTTTGAAATATACAGTCAAGGAACTTTCTTTTATTGATTAATTCTACATATATTTACATATGTACATTCATACTGTATGTATGTATGTATGCAAGTAAGTTTGTACAGCCATATTTTAAATATTCGAATTAGATGAAATTAAAGGCGTTTGATCACAAAGTATAATCTGAAACCTAACATCTTCCGTGGCAATCTTAAAATCCATATAAAAAACAACTCTCGAAAAAAAAATTTAATTAAGCATGTGTGTTCTAAGCAAAAATTGTTTCCCATTTAATGTGAACGTATACGTACTTATGTATGCACATTTAAGTTGTATATAGAAATATGTAATATTTGATTATCTTATTTCTTCAATTTCTATATATGTATGTATGTCCCCACATAAGTGCATAGAAACAAATATATGTATATTCCTAGTCACAGTTTTTGTTTATAGCAAAAGATAAGGTCTAGTTTAGATTCGTAGCGTCATTTGCACCTTATATTCTAAAAGTGTGAATATAACATATGCACTTACTTATATATGACACACATACATACATATGTATATTAAGAAGGCTATAGTGCTAAACAATAAAAGTTGGTAAAGTACGATAAAAAGACATTTTTAATAATCCTCTAAGTTATCGCATGGTTCTACTGCTTTAAGGATCTTTATAGCCCATCTCTTTTTCCAAGAAGTGCCTACATAACTAAAACGAACACGCAAGGTGATTTTGGTGACGCTACATAGAATGTCTCGCGAGCGGTTGAACAAGACCAGCGTCTTTAGAAGTGTTTATAATAATCAAAGTTTGAATTCAACACGAACTGCCACTCATAACTACATTGCGAGTACCAAAGGTACATATACATATATTAATAAATCATTCTATTTGCCAAACTTTCTAAAATGATCCAAACTTTCAGACTCGCTGGACTATGTGCAACGTTTGGGTTTGATGAGCCGATTGCATGTGCACTCTGGCTGTGTGAATACTGTTAGTTGGAGCAGCACGGGCGAATATTTGTTGTCGGGTAGCGATGATCAGTGCATTGCTATAACGAACCCACATAGTCAAGAGGTACTGTTGAAATATAAAACGGCTCACAGGGCAAACATTTTTAGTGCACGGTTTATGCCACAGTCGAATGGTCATTCGATAGTATCGTGTTCTGGAGATGGCATTGTATTGCATACCGAGTTGTTAGCTCCATATGTGCGTCGGCAGCATACACCGTTATTAAATAATGTTAACACTGTGATCCCGGGCGCTGATTCTACGAGAGAGACTGCTCCTATGCAGCCCTTATACGAACATAGTGAGAATGAGGCTAAATTGAGTTTTTTTAATTGTCACAAAAGTGGTACAACATATGAGGTACTAACCATACCTTCAGAGCCCAAGTCATTTTTAAGCTGCGGGGAGGACGGTACAGTTCGTCTTTTCGATTTACGTCAGATATCGAGTTGTCATAAGACATGCTGCAAAGATAATATACTTATATTCAGCCCATCAGCGGTTAATGCCATGGATTTGTCGCCCATCAGTAACTACTATGTAGCAGTCGGTAGTTCCGACGCGATTGTACGAGTCTATGATCGACGTTACCTGTCGGTCATTGACTTTAGCGATAGCTCTATACCCACTACTGAGAGGCATACTAAGCCGATTAAAGCCTATCCAATTCCCATGATGACGAAACGACAATATCGCATAACTTGCGTTACATACAGCCCCGAAGAGTCTGAACTACTGGTGAGTTATTCTTCCGAGTATTTGTATCTATTTAATTTGCGTCGTGACGGTGTAGACGTAAATGAGTTGTACGAAAAGGGGCGAACAGCTGACGTCAATAGATCATCTCCTCCTCCCACTTTAACGGCCGAACAAGTTACGCGAAGATTGCGCTTGCGTGGTGATTGGTCCGACACAGGACCGGACGCGCGTCCTGAGAACTACCCGAGAGGCCGAGTGGAAATTGGGCAGGTGCGTCCGCAATTGCAAGCGAACATAATGAGTCGGATGACAGAGGTTATATCCCGTATGCTTAACGATCCACGAACACGAATGGGTCTTTCCGGCCAAGCACAAGAGCTTAATCGGGAAAATCAAGCAACACTTTTGGCTGCAGTGGCAAGGGAAACATCAGACGGTACAAGCAAGAGAACTGAAATAATATTTGTTGATAACCCAACATTATTTTCTTTTTGTTTCTTTAGACTCGACACCATCTACTTCAGGCGCTTATTGGCGTAGAGTTGCTAGTCGTTTGCACAACTCTCGCACTATTAACTTAAATAATACAATGCCTCAAACGCAGGTGATTTCAACTCAACCTATCTCTACAACGGCTGTAGTCAATAATATTAGTCGACCTCCAGAAGAAAATACCATAGATGCTCCAGCAGAACTGACAAATACGTCCATTACCGATACGCCTAATATTAGCAGTGCTGGTCAGCAAGCCATACAGTTCCGTGACGATGAAGCGGATGCTCTGAACGAAGAACTTGCGGAACTCGACAAGCGACTTTTCGATTATCTGCGTATGAAATTTGTTGGGCATAGAAATGCACGTACCATGATTAAAGAAGCAAACTTTTGGGGTAATAACTATGTTATGTCGGGATCGGATTGCGGACATATATTTACATGGGACCGACGTACCGGGAAACTAGTCATGTTAATGCAAGGTGATCAACATGTTGTGAACTGTTTACAACCTCATCCTGAGCTGCCCTATTTAGCGAGCTCAGGCATAGATTATGATGTAAAAATATGGGCTCCCTCTTTGGAGCATGCCAATTTCGATGAGGCGGCAGCTGAAGATGTACGTATATTTAATTAATTATTACTGTAAAATAATTTTGTGAAATTAAAAAAAAAAAATCTTTAGCTCATGAAACGTAATGCAATAATGTTGGAGCAAACTAAAGATACTATCACAGTACCAGCGGCTTTTATGATAAGACTTTTGGCCTGTATTCATTCTCTGCGAAATCGCGAACGTATCCTTAACCCTGAAGGAAGCAATAATACCAACCAAACAGAAAATATAAACAATGACAACAATAGCATCGCAACAAACGAGCCTGAGAGTTCTAATTTGAATGCAGATGGTGGTGGTGAAGCTTCGGAGGAGACTAACAATGACGAATAAGTCAAAAATATGAAAAAAGTTCATGTCCAATACATATTGAAATAAAATCCGTTTATCAGATGGCATAATCTCGAAGTGTAATAATTACAAGAATGAAAAATTTAGAATTTCATACTAAAAAAAGCAATGCGTAAAAAACGGTTAAAAGCAATAAGTCAGAACACTATTATAAGAATCAATTACTTTAGCTTAGCTTTTGAGGAGTATATGCCTTTTAAATAAAAATCGATATTCCCTTCTCCAATATAGTGTATATGTATTGTACGACATAAATATATTAAATACGAAGTGGCTTATAGCACACTTTCAATCACTTAAACATTAACTGCGTTTTGTAAAGCAGTCTTATCATCGACTATTATATTAGCTGCTGTATTCGCTGGATTCGAGCTTAGTAGCTGCTTTGTTGACGAACTCGACGAATAGCTGTCACTAGAGCTGCGTGTAGAGGCTGTATTAACGCTTATCGGATTATCTAACATGTCTGCGTAAAAAAAGTAATTATGTGGATAATTAAATTAAATATATAGGAATGCCTGCAAATGAATACCTGGTAGAGAGCTCACATTGCTCTTCATATCGCCAGCTATAGTACTAGGTATGCCAGAGTTGGCTGTGGTGTTGCCTGGACCAACTATGTTACCAACTGATGTTGATTTTTTATGAAGATTCTTTTTGGTTAAGCTGCTGGTGCCTTTAAAACTCCCTGCGTTTCCTTTTAGACTACCCAACTTGTCTCCACTTTTGGGTCGTTCGCGTTCCCTTTCAGGACATAAGGGACTTAAAATGGAGTTCTGTGTGTCTTCGGGTGTGTAATAGTCCGAGTCATCTGCATTGACGACCGCAGTCTCAGCATTGCCGCTTGTCGCGCTCTTTTTCAATGAAGTGGTAGATTTCATTTCCAATACATCAGCAACCTCATTATCACTGTCATTATTAATTCCAATTACTTCTTTGTTTCGCGTAACATTTGTAGATTTGGATTTATTATCGGGAGTTAGTAGTGGCGATAATTTCTCGTTTTCACTGTCATCGGTGTCAAGTTCATTTTGCGATGGCGATGAATTTGCGCTATTAGAATTTGAAGTGCGTTTCATTTTTGGCACCTTTAAACTCTGACGTTCATTGACAATGTGTAATTTATCTTGTGAATTGCTAGAGTTCGTCTGTGTTTCTGTATCGGCCGGAAGTGTTTTTTTCTGTGCTGCTGCCCCAAATCCTGTATTTGCTGAGCTACACACATTACTCTCATTTGTTATTTCTACTACAGAGAGGGTAGGGTTGGTTGTGCTACTTGTAGCTGTAATTGTACCCACTTCACTCGTGTTTGTAGAAGTTGAGACATTTTTCTTGATTTTAGAACGTCGTTGGTTGGGTTTTAATGGAGAAGTTGCTTTATGATTCTCAACTACCATCGAAGCGGTGAGAGCTACCCCATCAGCCATATCACCGTCATTCGGACGAGGTCGACCCACAAACTGTGGGGGTCCATTAAGTGCTTCTATAAGTGATACTGGAATATAGCCGGGCGGTATGTGTTGATCACATGGAGCTGGTTCTCCTGGTCCCGAGGTGGGTGTATTTTGATGCAAAGTGTGTGAGCTTACCCCTTTTTGAACTGCACGTATCTGAAGAAGTGCTCGGAAAGGAGCACGGCAAATGGGGCAGTTATTAGCTTGATAACGTAATGAATCCGCACAAGAATTACATAGACACAAATGTCTACAAGGTAGTATAAGAGTGTCACGTGTCTCACTCATGCAAATAACACATTCACTGCCATGGTCATCGATTTCTTCATCGATTGAACTTTTGTTAACAGCCTAAAATAAAGTAAATTATCAGAAATATGTGAAATTTAGTAATTTAAATTCAATTACTTTATTTTCGATACCATATATTTCCTGAAGTAGGTAACAAAGGCCATCAACGAAAATTTTTTGTTTAAGAGCTCTTAATACATAACTGTTTGTTTCAGGATGGTGATCAATAACGCATATGGTTGTATGCGATTGCCGACAGTCTTCATTACCTTCCTCTACTACGCAGTGTATAGCAACTGGATATTGTTCTTTTGTCTGATTGTAGACTAAGTCATCCTCAGGAATTAATTGCGGATTGAAGGTGTGACTCGTTTGAGAGAAGAATTGGTTTATACCTTTTTCATAGTGGTACGTTTCGGATGTTAGTCCATCCCGTGGCACAAGTGTTACGCCACTAGGGCTTACTTCCTCAGTACAAAAGTAATAAATTGTTATGGCGCATTTGGCGTCCGAATCAAAAGTGAACTCGATATTATAAGAGAAAGCTCCGGCTTGCGCCGAACCATCACCACAACCACCAAGTTCGTTAGTGATAATATTACCATCAATATTATCTATGTGTGTATTGGCGGATACTATTTCTTGTTTTTCGGGTGAAACTCGTACAAAACGTACCGACTCTTTACGTATGTTTACTAGGCTTTTCAAAGTTTTAGTTGGCTCGCTGGCTTGAGGAGGGGGATAAGGAAACGCTGTGGGGCGACTGCCAAGAAAATTCAAATCGGCGTTCTCGCCAAATAAATAAGACTCAGGTTGGGGTGTGTCGAAGCGTTCTCCTCCCATGATAAAGTGGCTTCCAAAAAAATTACCCGATCGAGGAGGATATTTGTAGGCATGAGTTGAATTACGTTGTTCTGCCTCTTCCACTGCACCATTCTGTCGGCTCGTAAATGCACCCATAGATTGAAACAAATGTAAGTTGCAGAGACTAAATTGCAATTTTCGTAACTTTCACCAAACGGAAAATAGTTCCATAAAATCCAAAAAATTTTAATTTGAATCTAATAACTTCATATATTATTCTCGTTAACCTTCACATTAAAACGTATTTAGTATAACTTGTAAAATGTATATTCATAAATTCAGTGTATATCTTCCGCAATATGTATTATATTTTCTTTTGGATCGATTGAATAAATGTCAATGTGATAGGTGTGTTCAAAGAAAGTTGCTATACATATAGTGCTCGGTCACAGTAAGAAATGTCAAAAATTCATTACACACAGAAATCGGCAAAAATAAAGAGAACATTGCAAAAATAAAGACTGAAATAATTTAAAGAGTTTGAAAGAAGTGTTTAATTAGTAAATATGACTACTAACGAAAATATAATGGAAGAAATGTTAGGTGAGGTGTCATGAAAGATATATAACTGATTTGAGTGAAGATAGAAACTAATAAATAATCATTATTTGTATATTTCCACAAAAAGATCGAGCGACAAACCCCAGTCGCGAAAATATAGACGAACTAAGTTCACAGATGTTTTGTATGGTCGTGCGGAGTAACCCAACACTCGTAGACAAAGCGCTAAAAATGATTATGACGAAAGTTCGATCCAAAGATATCACTGAGTCCACAAGGGCGATAAACGTTCGTATTATGTACTTACATTGGAATAGTTAATATTTATTAAATTTGTTTTAGTTACTGGAGGAATGCATGAGTAAATGTGGTCCAGAATTTCAAGCCGAAGTCGCTAAGTTCCGCTTTCTTAATGAACTCGTTTATCTTGTTTCAAAAAAATTTCAAGGCGGTGAAACACCAGCAGCTATTAAAAAGAGGATCATTGAGTGTCTGTTATTATGGACAGCGGAGTATCCTCAAAAACTCAAAATACAAGAAGTTTATAAAAAGCTCTGCTTAGAAAGCGAAGTGGATCAAGCAGCTGCACCGGTTGTAGAGTCTAAGCGCGAAAGTACGCTCGGCATTGACGAAAAAATGTTATCCATGCTCATTAACAGTAAAGATCCCGAGAATTATAAACGAGCAAATTTATTAATACAAAATCGAGTGAAACAAGTAAGTTTTTGAAGTACACCCAACTCTTTTTTTTTTTTTTACACGGTAGATTCGTTCCTCAGAAATCCGTGTATAGTAAAATGGGGGATACGTTCCATGTCATCTGAAAACCGTTTAAGATGCAATACTTCGTGAAACCGTGTAAAAAAAGTTGAAAACTATAAAATTTCATTTTATTCAGCATTAAACTTAAAACTTCATACAGGTGAAAAATTGGTAGAGCAAGCAAAACACAAAATAAATTTGTTAATCCAGAAAAATTAAAATAGAAATAAAGAAAGAATATTTGCATAACTACATAATTGTTCGTCGCTACTTGATAACAAGCGCAATTGTTTGCGATGAACTGAACTAAAGTCGGCATCACCACTGGAGATATCCATTCCAGCAATGAAAATAACATGCGAACAGAATGTGTAGGTAAGAGTTATTGAATAAGGGGATTTCCCAGTTACTACTATGTATGTTCATTTCAGCAATGTTGCCAAGTGTGGCAAAAACAAACATAATTACAAAACAGTGATTTTGAAACCGTACTAGATTACATTTTTTTTTCGACTGTGTAACTTCAAATCCGTGTAAAAAGAAACCGTGTAAAAAAGAGTTGGGTGTAGTTTTTTACATTCGAAATACATACTATATATGATTGTTTTTGCTTTTACTTTACAAGGATGCCCGTCGAATGGATTTTATGATACAACATAAAAACTTTTTACAAGAAGTTACAAACACCGTCGAATTGTTAGTAGAAATGCTAAATATGTATGAATCGGAAGGAAAAGAAATCGACGAGCAGAGCGAAAGTATGTCGGTAATGCGGGAATTGTACCATTCATGCAAAAAGTATAAACCCACAATTGAGCGATTACCTACGTTATTGGAAAACTGCGACGAATCCTTAATTGGTAATTAATTTTGATTTAATTTCCAGAAAGATTTTGTAATTTTTTTTGTGTTTTTATAGTTGAAGCTGTAGAAATTAATGACTCCTTACAAAATGTTATAAAGCGATTCAAGACTTTGGTAGGAACGCCAACGAAAATACAGTCAGCCGGTGTTTTGTTGGACAGTAGTGCTGATGTAAGAGTTCAAAAAGACGCCTCAGAGAAAACCTTCAAATCTGGAAATACTGATCTGCTGTCAGATTTATTTGGGGAAGAATCAAATGTGCTTGCATCCTCATCAACCGCTGCTACATTTTCATCAATTGTTGACCTGGAAATGTTTGGTGCAACTGGCAATTCCAAAGAGAGAAAAGGGGAAGCTATTATCTCAAATCCACTTGATGATTTAGATTCACTATTAGATATTGGCTCTGCGTTAAGTAGTGATTTACCGGCAAAAGCTGAAAACGTCAATGATGTTTTTAGCAGTAATATCTTAGAACCCACACCTGTATCTAGTGCCAAAGCGGATGTGTCTAGTGCCTTGCAAGATATAGATATTGAGACCGAGACAAATTCTCATCGAAAAATGTCCACTATTGACAAATTGAGTGAAGATCTTTTTCAAGCGTCTTTGCGGGACTTAGAACGTGTATACAGCTTTAAAAAGTGAGTATACAGAGCAAACAAATATATTTTAAAATATAAAAACTACAAACCTGGTATAATTTTACATTTAAATGTAGATAATTAAAATATTAATTTTTGCAGAACTCCAGAGAAACAAACTTTAAATGCTTTGGCTGAGGAAAAATTAAAATGCAAACCGAATCCTTTATTACATTCAAAAGATCTGCAAAAAAATTGTAAAAATGTAACCCAACAGGAAAAAGCTGAAGAGGAAATATTTAACGATAGCTCTGCGAAAGGTGATGCTTTAATAATATCGTCGAAATATGAAGGTGTCGATGCTGAGACATTAGATCCCGAGATCTCAAAAGCTGTTAATATTGAAAATATTAAAGAGGAATCGCCCAATATATGTCAAACAATAGCTTTAGCTGATATTGAGATAGATTTGGATAAGGTAGAGCCTGCTCCTGGTGATCGCGTACTGTGGGACGATGACGATGTAAAAGTAATGTTGACTTTCACTAAAGATCGCCCCAGTAAGGAAATATCAGTAATAGTTATCTCCGTTAGCAACAAAAGTAAATTACCTATCCACAATTTTAGATTTGATGCCAGTGTACATAAGGTTAGCTAAATACCACTAATGATATATGCAAAAAAAAAAATGAATTATGTTACTCTTTTCAGCCGTGCAAAGTGCGCTTGTTGCCACCAACAGCTGTTACCATGCCTCCGCATAAACCATTTCGTCCGGCAACTCCAATCAATCAAGTTATGTTATTGCTCAATCCAACCTGTAAACCGACCGATGTTACTTGCTTTTTGGGCTACAATCTTGGCGACGACCCAGATCCGATAAAAGAGTGGAATGTAGCTAAAGACATTCCATATGTTGAATAAATATTTTTAATAAGGTTCTTTAAATAGTAGTTAGGTGCAAATGTTTAATTGCTTCCGATTTTCAATACATCGCGTAAACAAATTCCCATTTGTATTAAACATTTTATTAAATATTAAAGATTTTATTTCTATGCCTCACCATGTTTTATAAATATAATTAAATTTAACTTAATTAGTTATTGATTTAGATTTTAGTTTGTTATCTATGCATTTTCAATAAAATAGGAGAAAAACATTGTTATGTATAAAAATACAGTGCAGCTAATAATAAAACTGAGGGAAAAATGTTACAATTGAAAACATCGAATCCCACGTTCGAAAATAGTATATTACGAAACATGTTTTCTTTGTTCTTGTATATATTTGAGTTTCAAATACCATTAACGTACGCAGTGAATAAACAACATATTCCACCACTTCGACTACTTCGCTTTTCTTTGCGGCGATTATATTGATTTCTTGCTTCAGACGTGCCGCTCGTTTCACTCCCCTTCACTTCCTGTTATTCTGAGACGATCTCATCTTTAAATGACAAAGCTGTAATGGCTTTGGTGTGACCCGTATACTTTCGTTCCGCGTTTTTCGTTTGGAGCTTCCATAAGCGTGCTATTCCATCCGAGGACGCGGTGAATACATATTTGGAGTCGGCACTGAACGCTGCATCCCACACCCAATAATTTTCCACGCTCAATTCACGCCACATTGTAAAATGTTCAGTCTCCCATATTCTTGCAGTTCCATCGCCTGAGGTAGTTATAAGCAGTCGTGAGTCTGGACTAAATTTACAGCGCAGGACATAACGTTTATGTGCAGCTATTTTTAATTTGGGACTAAGTGTACTCAATTGTTGGTTTGGCGACGAGCTTAGAGACCAAATATAACAGTTCCCTTTATTGTTAACCGCTGCCATATATTGTCCATCTGGTGAGATTGCCACATCCTGTATGGATGCATCGACTTCCGGTATAAGTTGATCGTGTACTTCAGATTTAACATCCCATAAATATACCCCACCATTTTGAGAACCCATTGCGATTTCAACTTGATTTGGATGCAAGCACGCGGCGTTAACGGGGGCTTGACAGTCGAAAACACGTGAGCAGTGTGGTTGAGGTGACAGCATATCCCATATGCGAACACGGTGGTCTTCTCCAGCAGTGAACATCCATTTACCATCCTCTTGGAAACCCAAGCGTGTTACATTTTTTTGTACACCTTCAAAGTTTATGACAGGGGTCGTGCAACTAGTCTCCATGTCATATAGGCGTATACATTGGTAACCACAAGCAGCCAAGCGAGTTTTATCAGGGGTTCGGTCAAGTGCGTTCACTTGCTGCAAAAAATATTGGATATTATATTTGTGTAAAACGCCACTCTATCCAGCGTGTAAGAATACATAGATAGAAACGGCTAAAACATACATTTATATCCCTGAACTTACTGAGGTGTCCACAAAGCGCATTGAATGTATGCAGTGGCCGGTATGTGCTTGCCACAGTTTGATTGAATGGTCATAGCCACCTGTGGCCAAAATTAACTGATCTCCAGTAGCTTCCATTATGTATACTTTCACAATGAATGACTTAATAATTCATATTAAACAAATTCAATGTTACGAGTATTTAGAAAGGAAGCTAAAGTTGTCTATATTAAGAATATTGTCACAAAACCAAGATAAATTTGTTCACTTTCTTTACGCTTTGAAATTCCTTCTTATTGTGGGTTCTGTTTTTCTCATCCTTCTATGTGTCATTCACAATGAATAAATTGATTATTTTAGTTCCTTCTTCAACCTTTTGTAATGCAATATTTACATTGATTCCGATATGAAATTGCTAAAAGCGTACCGAAACTTTTATTGTTGTGATAAAAATGTAGAGACAAAAAATTGTTATTATATTTAACAATTTACTTTTACGATATTTCGACATATTTTTACAATATCAAACTTTGATGGACAATTCATACCTTAACAACGAGGTGTAAAAAGTAAAAGTAATAGTTATTTTGACCTTGCTAGGGAGAAAGCAATATGTTAACTCTATTCGGAATAACTTAACGGCAGGACCAGAAAACGAGCTGTTTCGGTGCTTTGCGTCAGACATTTGTTTTGAAAGAAAAGTTCGATGTACGCTTTTGTATGGGTACGTTCAAATAAAAAGTATTCGATGCGAAGTGTTGTTTTCTTCCCTTCATGGTTTCAGTATGAAATTTTTCGCAAAGCGAGGAAAGTTGCGTGCGAATGGGCTTCCAGAATGAAGGCTTTGCTATGCGTTCTTCTCTCTACCAAAATATGAGTGTTACACAACATTTTGCATGGTTTTGCTATGATTCGCCTCAATGTGAACGAACTCATACGAAAGCAGTTATCCGTTAACGCAAATGTCTGAAGAAAAGCGTTGCAAAAGTTGTATGTGAATCATCCATTACACTCTCGCAACGTGTTACAGTGTCTTGAATACTTTTGACAACTTGCAGTTGTATGCTTCGCGGGGAATCCGGGTGAATTACTCCATCAATTGTTGGAAAAAATGGAGAGAGGAATTGTCCTCGATCTCCTTCAATCTCATTGTCACTGCGTATAGGCGTATATCCAAATTAACAGTATATTTCGACGAATTTATTTCCCCCCGTGTGACTTGAGGGAAGGGCTGTTGGTTGTTGACCGATGACTTAACCGATAGATGGCGTGCAGGGAACCTTCCGTTTCCGTCAAAACTTAATTTGTGTCTCGCGGTGTTTCTTTTTATTGTCCGGAGTGAAAAAAGGGAGCATCTCATACCCAATATTTCAAGTAGAACATGGGCTACGCGGCCTTATGTTATTCTCTGGAAACCGTTTTTGGGATACCTGGATGTATCTAATCAAAAATCGTCGTGTGAAAAAGTTGAATTTCGTTAAAAGAATTTTTGACAGTCGTCATCGTAACAGTGTGAGGTATTCCATTAGTATTATGTAGATGTAAAGCCGCAAACGGTTAAAATCATTAGTTATGGCCATCCGGGACGTGGTTCGTCGGCAACGCGTTCTCGACTCTCTTTGAATAATTTGTACCCACCAAAAACCCTTGATAACGACAAAAAACTATAACAGAAGGGCTTTTCCAACATTCTGAACGTTTCGGCACCAGAAACTTGATTCCACCCACAAAATTTAATGGAACTTCTTTGTTGATTAATTATATTCACCGTAAAAATCGCCGAATGAACTTTATGTACTTCAGATGGCACAGATGTAACTGACAGTCATACCAACCTTGAAAAAATATATTTCGACGAATGGGATTCGCGAGAAATTTAATTTAACACACAGTTATAGTTAAATTCGTCGAAAATTGTAACGTTGCAACTTCTACCAAATATAAATTTTAAATTAATAATTATAACGCAAATTCGGAGCTAAATCGAAATAAATATATTTAAGTAGCTTGAAACAAAAGTTTTTACCTATTTAGGTGGGAATTGATAGTAATCATAAAAATGATATTTCAGGCTTAACAACTTTTTATGTTAATGGTATTAAGCCCTTATTTTGTTGTTGGTGCCAATCACATGGGGCGAACCCGGTCTAAAAACTTAGGTAAATTGACCGGCATGTTATTAGCGAAATCAGGTTGGCCTCCTGTTGAGGCAAGGACCTAGAGAAGTGTAGGGGCTTAGTCGTAACTCAAAGCGCCTACTTCCAACCTGAATTTATTTCATCGAAACTAGGCATACAGCGAACCAAAACACGGACACACACGATGTGTTTCAGCTGCGAGTTCTCCACCTTCTCCACCGTACTGTTTAAACGGACACTAAAAGCATAAAATATAAAGTATTATTTCAATATTTGTTGATTTTTCATGGCATTCGAGCTATCCTTCGATTGGTAAACAAAATTACGCCCCTCGGAGTCGGAGGACTAAAGAACTATTTCTGCTTTTCATGTATTAAAATCCGAATTTCTTCTCCTAATATAGAGCCTTTGAGATCTCGTTAGGCTTTAAGAGCCCTCGAGGTTAATTCGAAGTTTGTTTCGTGTATCAGAGATGTCTGTAGTTGGAAAATTTACATTGAAAGCTTACCTCACGCGAGAAATCCATTCACTTCTGTTAATGACGGTTAGGAGTTGAAAGTGTGTGTGAAAGAATGACGATAACATCGAAAAAGGTAAAAAAAAACTCCTCGTATTGGCATCAAAACGATAGTAGAGTATCAGAATATCTCTTATGGATCGACTCAACGATTGTATCGGGTGATTTTTTAAGAGCTTGATAACTTTTTTAAAAAAAAAACGCATAAAATTTGCAAAATCTCATCGGTTCTTTATTTGAAACGTTAGATTGGTTCATGACATTTACTTTTTGAAGATAATTTCATTTAAATGTTGACCGCGGCTGCGTCTTAGGTGGTCCATTCGGAAAGTCCAATTTTGGGCAACTTTTTCGAGCATTTCGGCCGGAATAGCCCGAATTTCTTCGGAAATGTTGTCTTCCAAAGCTGGAATAGTTGCTGGCTTATTTCTGTAGACTTTAGACTTGACGTAGCCCCACAAAAAATAGTCTAAAGGCGTTAAATCGCATGATCTTGGTGGCCAACTGCCCATGCATCCCGAAAAATGCACTGTTTGGTGTGGTTTGTACGCTGGTGGAATCATTGGACCGTATTTTTTCAAAGATGCTGTTGGACGCAACGTTACGGTGAATGGCGATCGCTATCGTTCGATGCTAACAAACTTTTTGTTGCCAAAAATGGAAGAACTGAACTTGGTTGACATGTGGTTTCAACAAGATGGCGCTACATGCCACACAGCTCGCGATTCTATGGCCATTTTGAGGGAAAACTTCGGAGAACAATTCATCTCAAGAAATGGACCCGTAAGTTGGCCACCAAGATCATGCGATTTAACGCCTTTAGACTATTTTTTGTGGGGCTACGTCAAGTCTAAAGTCTACAGAAATAAGCCAGCAACTATTCCAGCTTTGGAAGACAACATTTCCGAAGAAATTCGGGCTATTCCGGCCGAAATGCTCGAAAAAGTTGCCCAAAATTGGACTTTCCGAATGGACCACCTAAGACGCAGCCGCGGTCAACATTTAAATGAAATTATCTTCAAAAAGTAAATGCCATGAACCAATCTAACGTTTCAAATAAAGAACCGATGAGATTTTGCAAATTTTATGCGTTTTTTTTTTTTAAAAAAGTTATCAAGCTCTTAAAAAATCACCCGATATATACATATGCAGCGTGCCAATTCTAAACTCGTACCAAAAGTCTGGAAACTTTTGCAAAATCGAAGTAGAGTAGAGGACACAAGAGATATGCTTTGAGGGCGATAGTAAAGATTTGTAATAAAATACGCGAAAGTGAAATTGTGTTGCTCGGCTCGGGTCAAATATATGTATGGTATATAGGCCACTGTAGTAAATATTATAAATCTTTCTGCAAACTCTCTGTAAATATCTATGTACAGGTATAAACAGTTTTTAATTTCGTTTCGATTTAATTATAACTCATTGCTATTAATAGGGATGTTATTTTAAAACCAAATTAGTGAATTACGCACTTATGCGTTTCGTTTATTCAATCGGCCTTCAACAATAATTTGTTGCCAAAATGCTTAGCTGTTTGGTTAGCCACAGGAAGCGAGTGCGTTTATTTGGAAATTCAGTACATGTTTGTATGTGCATATACTTGGATTTTATTAAGTATGTCGATGGTAGTGTGCGCGGTGGCGGGGGTCCAGTGGGTGATGACGACTGCAGAAAGTTGAGTTCAATGTTCAAGTTGCGAAAACAAATTGCTGCAATGAATGTAAACATATTAGCTAGTGTTTTTTTTTTTTACTTTTCGTGGTTGCTTAATGAAATGTTAAAAGGTGTGCGGGACGTATGAGCAATGGCAGAAATTGTCTCATGTGCCTTGGTTTGTTCTTAGCTATGCAAAATATGTACACATGTACATACATATGTATATCTTCTTCTTTATTGGCGTAGACACCACTTACGCGATTATAGCCGAGTTAACAACAGCGCGCCAGCCGTTTCGTCTTTTCGCTACGTGGCGCCAATTGGATATTTCAAGCGAAGCCAGGTCCTTCTCCACCTGGTCTTACCAACGGAGTGCTGTGCGTCGAATACTTTCAGAATTGGAGTGTTTGCGTCCATTCGGACGACATGAACTAGCCAGTGCAGCCGCTGTCTCTTAATTCGCTGAACTATGTATGTCAATGTCGTCGTATATCTTATACAGCTCATGGTTCCATCGAATGCGATATTCGCCGTGGCCAACGTACAAAGAAACATAAATCTTTCGCAGAACCTTTCTCTCGAAAACTGGTAAACATCAGATGTTGTCATCGTCCATGCCTCTGCACCATATAGCAGGACGGAAATAATGAGTGACTTATAGAGTTGGGTTTTTGTCCGTCGAGAGAGAACTTTACTTCTCAATTGCCTACTCAGTCCAAAGTAGAACCTGTTGGCAAAAGTTATTCTGCGCTGGATTTCGAGGCTGACGTTGTTGTTGGTGTTAATACTCGTTCCAAGTTAGGCGAAGTTATCTACGACTTCAAAGTTATGACGTTCACTGCCAGACCAAAATGCTTTGCTTTCTTATCTAGTCTGGAGAAAGCAGAACTAACGTAGCGGGTGTTGAGGCCAATGATTCAATGTTATCGGCATACGACAGCAACTTATACTCTTATAGAAGATTGTACATGCTCGATTAAGTTCTGCAGCTCGAATTATTTCTCCAGGAATAGATTGAAGAAGTCGCACGATAGGGAGTCGATCTTCGTCACATAGTTTTACGTTTTTGAGGTTATAATCATAAAACTGATAAAGTAATAATGTTCTTCTGTAGCAAAATGGAGTTTAGTATCTTGTGAGTTTAAACCTATTATATTATGTAGTTCGTAAATGTTTTAATGCCATTGTTTTGTGGATGTCTGAAATCGTCTGTTTGCCATAGCTGCTGTTTGGAGACGAAACATAACACGAGTTATAGTTTTCTCTTTCAAGCATTATCGTTATTCTTCCCGTTCTAATTTATGTACACTTACATAACTGTATATATAAATCCGAATATTTTAAGTAGCAGGTTAACCCTAAGGAACCGATAGGTATACAAAATTATGTCCTCCATGCATTCATTTTTAATGTTGACGTTTTGCAATTTAAGTGCTCTTGTTAATAAAAGTAATCTTTGCAACCATATACCTAGTTGTTGAAAATGAACTTAGGCAATTAATTGTTGTGAATATTTCCTGGAGATACCAACAGTTTATTGGAGTTGAAGGCGCTACCTTTTTACGCTCCTGGTTGACATTGTATGTGGCTCGCGGTTCATCTGGAAAATTGCTTAAGTTTTTATACGTCAATTGACATTCGTAGCAATTAATCATCCTTATTACTGATTGACAATCACATTAGAAATAAATCACTATGAAAATATATTCTATTTTCACCTGATGACATAGTGCGACACTATCGCTATTTGCATATTTTAGCGTTTCGTGTGACGGCCAGACCCCTGCTTTAAAATGTGCCATGCACCCAATGCATCGAAGACGGAGAGCGACGAAGGGGATGATGATTAGTGCATTTGATAGATTAGTGAAAAGATTAACGAGACTTGTGAGGGTGTGGGCGATGTGATAATTGTGTTTGACATGTGCACATTAACTGACTTATGTTTACACACACACACATGTATGGACCGCATATGGTAGTCATTTGCGAGCAATGTACACACAGATTTATTATAATGATTGCATAAAAGTCATTAGAACTTCCTCGGCGTAGTTATATTGCATATCAGGTCATGATTAATTGCTGGAAATATGTTATAAAATATAAAATGTATAATTCTCATCACGATCAAGCTTTATTTATCACAGAGCCATTAAATATCAATGTAAGGGCAATTAAAAAAAATTAACATTTTACCCTTATTTTTTGTCTATGCACGTAAATATCACAAGCCGTTGTATAATTGATCCTTGCTACATAAGACAATCTTCATCCGATGGACTCTTCCACCGCTAAGCGGAGATGATCTTCTCTGTGCCTAACACTTTGACAGAAAGCTTCTAAATATTTTGCGCAATCCATCTCTACTCCGGGGTTCGCCCAATCATTATTCTCTGCACCAGTTTTGGTCTGAAATATATATATTTTTTATTTTTTTAAGTAATAAATACATATACATATTCCTAGTTAATACAAACACGATGGGCTTTAAAGTGCTTAGCAAGCCTCAAGTTTCAATGCCAACTTTTATGTATTATGATAGTATAAAAGTTGGTCGAGTTAACCGATTCGAGTAATAAAAGTTCGGATTTGGGCAGAAACTACTGGCGCTTAACGGCAATGCACTTGAACCGGCGCTGTTAGAAAACGAAAGTAATTAAATTTGCCAACACTCAATTGAATTTTATTACAGAAGTTCCAGTTCTCTTTGTGCATTGAAAATAAATTCACAAAATTAATACGAAAGGAAGCGGTATGTACATACATACATACATATGTATGTAAGTTAAAAAGTCAAGCACTATTCAGACTGACTTCGAACTGTCAGCAGAAGTGTCTTTTTAAAAATAGCATTGGAAAGCATTAATTTTGCGTAGCTGATGCCTAGTTCCGCTTTTCAATCTTCAAAAATCTTCAAATTCAGTGTTTTTATTCCAGGTTTGTGGCATTTCACGCAAAAATGTATGCAAACAAGTAAATTAATGATGTTTTTATGATGATAGAAGGCAAATAGTTGCTGATCGAATTAGCGCAATTGCAGCGCAACGAAAGTGCTAGTGAAGCGGAATGGTTCGAGCCATAAATTCTCACGGACATCTGGCAATTCGCTGCGTAAATCATTGAACACACTGCTGCCTGCTTTGTTTTTAATTGAGCTAATTGCCGAAAAAATCGAATTAATTGTATCGAGATGAAAGAAAATGAAGCTAATTGCCGCGAAAGTATTTAAAAGTTATTGCCTGCGGAACTAGGGGCCACTGGTTGTGTATGGATGAAGGCAGTAAAGACCGGTTGCAGCCGAAGTGCGGAGGCAGTAATTATTGAAACGCTTCTTTATTTTATTATGTAAAAAATTATGAAGATTTATTATTATTAATCCTATGATTATTGATCTCCTCCTCGTTATTAAGCAGAACAATAAAGATATGTGGTTCGCTTCAACTCGCAAATTTTATTTCGAAGCGTTTTCGATATCGAAACTATTATGTAACTAAGAAGTGGGCGAAAGCTCCAATAGCAATTATTTAAAAATCATTGATTCATCTAAACTGAATAAAGAGGCAAAATGAAAATTTTGTAATTTTATTGAAATGACAATAAAAGCAACAACCCTAATTCTGTTCGAAATTGAATATCTATTGTAGTATTTATGTACATATGTACATATGTATTTCCAATAATCATAAATCACCGTCTAATAATAATGGCTAATTGAATTTTCAAAAGACTGGCGCCAAATGAGTAAAGTCAATATTTTGTTAGCAGTAAAATTCAACAATAATTATGAATTTTGAATATAACCATTAAATCAAAGGCACTTTATTGCCTTCCCTCGCTTACAAACAAACATTATCCATGGCTTCATGGAAAACCGGAGAGCAATATCGCAGACATTTATACAAATAAACAGACATACATACATATGTATATAAGAATATATGTATTTGCGCACGTAAACAAATTAAGATATGAACAAGTGGCCCATTTGTAATCGGATATAGCGTATATACATACATATATGTATATGTACGTACGCGTAAATATTCAATTTGGCATCGGTGCTAATTATGCTGAAAATGGGTGTATGACCAATTGAAGATTCAGTGCCTACTTGAGAGTGGAAGGAAATAATGTCGGATACATAGGTATACACATCTACATATATACTAGATGTATGTGCGCACATATGTATACTCTGAACTGGAGCGCACCTATCAGAGCTGCCCCTGCCACGATGTCAAAATCGGTGGGCAAAGGAGGTATCTTTGGCACAACTGTCGGTAAATTCAGTCCCCACGATGAAATATCCTCAAATGGGTTGAGGCTGATCGATTTCGCCGGGGCCCGAAATATGGTTATCTGTGGCAATAGATTCCAGCATAAAAAAATTCATTAAGCTACCTGGCGGTCTTCGGATCGAAGAGCTACCAACCACATCGATCATGTTGTGAAAGACGGAAGACACGTTTCCAATGTTTTAGACGTGCGTTCGCTCCGAGGTCCTAAAATTGACTCGGATCACTAGCTTGTTGCAGCCAAGATACGCACCTGCCTGTGTGTAGCAAGAAACGTACGTCAACAAACACAAGGAAGGTTCGACGTCGAAAAGCTGCAATCACAACAGACAACTGAACGATTTTCTTCTCGACTTGCACTCCAGATCTCTGAGAGCACTGATCAGCAACTCGGTATAAGAGAACTGTGGGACGGCATTCCAAGCTCCTTACGTACAGCTGCATAGGAGACCACAGGTTTGTGGAAAATGCAAAAACAGCTGGTACGACGAGGAATGCTGTGTTGCAGCGGAGAAAAATCAGACTGCCTTCTTCGCAACGTTACCATCGACCACAACTCGTGCGAGATGGGGTAGATACTGAGAGTTGAAGAGGGAAGCGAGGCGCATTTGCAGACAAAAAAAGAGAGAGGCCGAAATGTGTGAGTTTGAAGAGCTTGACAAGCTGACCGACAGGGGTAGTGCTCAAAAATTCTACGAAAAGATGTGGATCAGATATTCACCTTGCGCCAAATCTTGGAAAAGAAACGAGAAAAGAGGATCGACACACATCATCTTTTCGTCGATTTTTTAGCTGCTTTTGACAGCGCAATAAAGAACTGCCTTTATGCCGCTGTGTATGAATTTGGTATTGAGCAATACCAAAAGCTCCGTCAGGATCGAGAAAGACCTTTCCGAGCCGTTCGATGCTAAATGAGGTTTCAGACATGACGACTCCTTATCGAGCGACTTCTTCAATCTACTCCTGGAGAAAATAATTTGAGTTGCAGAACTTAATCGAGCAGGTACAATCTTCTATAAGAGTATACAGCTGCTGGCGTATGCCGATGATATTGATATTGGCCTCAACATCTGCGCGTTAGTTATGCTTTCTCTAGACTGGATAAGAAAAGAAAGAAAATGGATCTGGTACAACAAACAGTCGTCACACTCGCGACTTGGCACCCACGTCTCTGTTGACAGTCATAACTTCGAAGTCGTGGATAGTTTCGTCTATTTTGGAACCAGTATTGATATCAACAACAATGCCACGAAATTCAACGCAGAATAACTCTTGTCAATATGTGCTACTTCGGACTGAGTAGGCAATTGAGAAGTAAAGTTCTCTCTCGCCTATGAAGGTCAAACTCTATAAGTCACTCATTATTCCTGTGCTGCTATATGGTGCAGAGGCATGGACGATGACAACATCTGATGAGTCGACATTACGAGTTTTCGAAAGAAATGGTCCTTTGCGCTTTGGCATCGGCGAATATCGCATACGTGGAACGATAAGCTGTACGAGTTATACGACGACATTGACATATTTCAGCGAATTAAGAGACAGCGGCTACGCTGGTAAGGTCATACCGTCCGTATGGAGGTACCGTCTGTATGGAGGTATTCGACGCGACGGGGGAACAGGAACACCTCTTCCAAATTGCAAAAAGAAGAAGCCATATACACTGAACGATCGGAATCAATTTCTTCTAAAAAGTCTTATATATTTGTGAGGGTATTATAGCTTCAGTACAACGGTTTTTTCTTGCTTAAGAAAAAAATATTTCTCTACTTAAACGTGATGTCCGATGTCACTAGACTGCCAATTTATAAAATGGCGAAATTTTTATAATAAAAATAAGTTTTAACCAACGTATTGGCCGCATTTTTGATCAGATCAAAAAACTGGTAATTAATTGTATAGAGAACCATATACAGAACACGCAGAAAAATATTGATAGTGATCGGATCATTTGTTTTCGGGTAATCACTGCAGATAATTCGAAAAATGCTGTTTGAAGAGAAGAATAAAAATATGTAAATGGTCGGCTATACTTTAGAAACCTGTACATATATAAAAAAATATTTGAAATAATCATCTGAATTTTAGTACGGTATTTTATATGATATCGATTAATATGAAATTAATGTTTTATAAACTTCACACGCGATATGCCTTTTAAGCCTATGCATATGTAATTGACGAAGCCAAAGACGGCAAAGACTTTACTTAAAATAAAATTATTCCACTTGAGATCCCAAAATGTAAGTACATATGTACATACATATGTATTGAACAACTTAGGCGCCAGGAGAAAATCAGCCTTGGACAAACTGCTCATATAAAATTTCATGGCTTTAGGGTGTACATAGTACATACATATGTAGTTCGTTGCTAAATCTTAATTGATGTGTAATGTACAAGGTCTGTCGCAAAAGAAATAGAACTTTTCAAATATAACTGTTTCTGGTGGCGCCACCTATTGGTGGGTATATGAAATAAAAAGTTTGATCTCTTGTTGACATTTGGTAAAAATTTTAAGACAATTGGTTAGCTACAATCGATGTTATCCATCAAAAAGTGACAGAAAAGGTGACGGTCGTAAAATGCAAAGAGCAAATATTAAATTTTGTTTTAAACTTGGGAAAACGTTTACTGAAACATTTCAAATGTTGGAAAAAGTCTATGGTGATCAGTGCCTATCCCGTAGTAATGTGCATGAGTGGTTTAAGCGATTCCAATAAGGTCGTGACGTGAGGACCTCTGTGACGATCAGAAGTCGGTCGTCTTCAGAAGTCAAAAAAAAGACAATGCTGATTTGTTTTTACGATTCCGAGGGTATTGTACACCGAGAGTTCGTCCCACCTGGTCAAACGATTAATGCTGTGTTTTACCTCGGTGATAATGCGCCGTATCATCGGTCGACGCTTGTCACCGATTTTTTGACAAAAAACTTCCTCCATTAATCACTCACCCTACTCGCCTGATCTGGCACTCTGTGATTTTTACCTATTTGGAAAACTTCATTTGCCCATGAAAGGAGACTGGTTTCAGGACATTTCAGCTTTCCAAAAGGCGACGACCGATATTCCCAAGAGCATTCCGAAAAATGACCTTAAACACTCATTTGAAATGCTAATTGACCGGGCTAAACGCTGCATCGAAGCACAAGGAAACTACTTTGAATAAAAAAATATAACTTTTGAAAAATATTAATTTTTTGTTGTTTTTTTTAACAGTCCTGTTTCTTTTGCGACAGACCTTGTACTTCCACACAAGAGAACATACCATAAGTCGTCAAATGTGTTTATAAATTAAGCTTTTGTTGAAAATAGGTTCTTAAGTATAATAACAAAGTAAAAAGATTAAATGTATCCATCACCTAGTCTATAATAACCGAATCCATTAATAGTGAGGGGGTAGCCAGTTTGGAGGCGTTCTTCTCTCTTCTTACTAAGCTTCGAACGGGTTCAACATCGTGATTCCTAAAAGATAAAAATCTCATATGTTTTCAATATCTTTTGTTTTCAGGTCATTAAACAAAACTCCGAGATGACATTTAGCCTGTTCCGTTTCACATGTTTAAATCTCTTCTACAAAAAATAATCTGGTCAATATCTTCAAACAAGGGAAATGACTCAATAATACGTTGACACCAAACTGGCTCTGCTCACGTGATGAAAATTCGGTTTGTTAGAAAGTATGAAGTTTGAAGTGGTCGATAACAAAGTGGATGATCATGAGGACTTTAAAATAGCTGCTCATTTTCGTCAACACAATTTCAGCAACAAAATACTAACTAATAATGAAACTTCAAAAAAAAAAAAAACTAAAAATCAGCGTTATTCATCTTGAGAATATACTTACATTGTTGTATTAAATTAAGGGGCATACCTTACTAAAACATACACATCTACGTAAATATTGTATCTATGGAAGCATAATGTCTTGATTTGCAGTGGAAACCCCCATTGATCGAAGAATCTGTGAACGTTTTGTTTGAGCATTGCGAAATCTTTAAATAGCACTGTGTTCGGGATTTCCCTAGGGCGATGGCGCAAAACATGCAAATGCTGTTATCTCTATACATACATACATACGCCTTATGTTTGAGTCCAACATTATTCAAGGAAAAGGTAAACGACTTTCTAACGGTGACTGCGTGAAATCGCAAAGCCATTTTTCGCACGATTTTTCCGCAAGAAAATTGCGTTCGTTAAGTTCGTCTTCGAGTTCCACATAATTTTCGTTACGGCGACAGCAGGTCTGAAATGCACCAGACACGAAAATCACAGTGTGTGTGTAACGGAAATTCCCGTATCCCGTCTCTGTGAGGGTGCTATGTCTACGTATGTATATACATACATACATACATACAAGTGCGCACACCCACGCCAACGGTCATTGATAATAATGCGATCAGTTAGCCAATGACCATGCGGCGTGCGGACTAGTCAATGACTGAACAGCAAGCTTGACCTTCTCTCTTTCTGCTCCATTGTGATCACTTACTATTTAGCCTCTAAAGAGGTGAGATAAATACAGAGTCAGCAATGTTGGTCTACCTGCTGTTTAACAGACGGTTGTGTGGAATGCGATTTCTATTTATTCGACACGCTTCCTCGCTTCCTTTCACACCTGAGCGATTTTCTCGCGAAACTGCAATCCGGAAATTCCAAAATCAAATTTTAGTAACATGTGGCGCAGGGGAATATGGGAACCTCACGTATCATTCGAGAAAACCTGAATGCGAAAGTACTGTTTGGATGTATGTATGTTTATATATGTATGTATATGCGAGAATTACTGAGACAGTATTTTCCTACAATGTCGGCTTCTACGGAAGCTGTTATCGCTTTGCATTGTTGGTGTTAATTTCATCAATTTGTGTTGCTTGCGCTCCTCATCCTGCAAACACGGAGCCAAACAAATCAAACATGGCCTTATTCGGCGAGAAGGTTGCTCAAAAGGACAATTTCATTGTTTGACCGCTATAATATGTGTTTGCTGAATGAGTACAACGCCTCACCTTTTGCATACTCGTATACATACCTATTTATGTATATTATGAAGTAAATAAGTAAAACAAAGTAATTGAGTGAGCAATCTGTTTGTGTGTATTTGTGTAGAAAATAAGGTTTAACTCTCTTCAGAAATTGCACGATTACAAGTATGTAAGATACACGTACCCGAAATCTACATGGTTTGAAGAAGGACGCATTCTTAAAATTATGCGGATCAGAACTATCTTGCGCTTAGTGTGGAACGTTCCATTAATGCCACCTTTCTATCTATGTGCGTACGAATTAGCGGCATTTAATAGTTCGATTGTCACATAGAACATGGAATTAAATAAGCGCAAAAGTTGTATTTTGTTATTGACAACATACATAACAGGCAGTTAACTGCAACACTTTAAAAACTTCATTAAAATACATATGTATATGTATGTATGTATGTTTGTCATAATTTATGACAGTTTCAACGAATAATAAGCGAAGCTTATTGAACATTGGGAGTGTATAACGGCACTCTGATTTGCATAAGCGGAAATAATTCATGCGTTCGATTGGCCCGTGGCGCCACCAAACCGCCAAGCCAATAACCAATAAAATAGTCATTTGAAAGACCAAGTGCCCAGGCTGCAATTGCAGCTGCCACACGCTCTCAGCGACTGTGAATGTCATTGTCACTAACAACTTTGTTGCTTTAATTGCCATAACTGCCATAAATTCAAATCAAGAAAGTAGCGTAGAAATGATGCTTGTCGCGTGTGCATGTACATATGTACATATGCATGTATTATAGGTATGCGAATGCGTGGCCTACTACGCGCATGCGTAAAATTAATGTATGGTCTAGTGAATCGTATGTATGTATGCATTTCAGCATATTTGTGTAGATTTATATTACTCGAAAGGTATTACTTCAAATAGTTTAAGAGTGAGTTTCTGAGTTTCGGTGAACCACCGATGGCCACAGCTTTATTTAATACGGTGTAGCAAGTATAAATTAGATGTCTTCGATACGCCAAGCTTTGGAGAGTAGTGAATCGAACAAACTATACAAAACGGGCAGCACTTGAATTGGAACTCTACGCTAACATGCCTTCTGACGCATGCGAAATTCTGCTCCGTGAGGAAATTATTTTTTTCATGTCAAAAAAGTTTTAGTATGTTGAGCTCAATGGATTTAGCCATGTCCGTCTGTCTGTCTGTCCGTCTGTCTGTATATATACGAACTAGTACCTCAGTTTTTAAGATATCGTTTTGAAATTTTGTAAACGTCATTTTCTCTTCAAGAAGCTGCTCATTTGTCGGAACTGCCGATATCGGTCCACTATAACATATAGCTGCCATACAAACTGAACGATCGGAATCTAGAGCTGGTATGGAAAACTTTCACATTTGACAATGTATCTTCACGAAATTTGGTATAGATTATTTTCTAAGGCAACAAAGTAATCTGCGAAGAAATTGTACAGATCGGTTAACTATAGCATATAGCTGCTATACAAACTGAATGATCGGAATCAAATGCTTGCTCGGGAAACTTCCTCATTTGACGTCGTCTTCACGAAATTTGACATGGGTTACTGCTTAAAGTAATAACATAATCTCCGAAAAAATTGCTCAGATCGGATTACTATTGCATATAGCTTCCATACAAAGTGGACACATAGTTACTAAAAGAAATGCACCTGTGAAGGGTATATTAGCATCGGGCACCCGAAGTTAACAATTTTTCTTGTTTGACAAGACAACAGCGTGAGAAGGTAAAGAGCAGGGAATTGGTGAGTTGAAAATAGCTTTATCTATTTTCCAATATACTCGTATTTACACACATTCATTTCAATTCTGTCATTGCAGATCATTTGTACTTGCACATACAGTTATTATTAATCATTCTACATTGTCATGCGCACAATACTGTAATCAAAATTAAATATGGTCATCATGTCATCAGCTGGATTGACCGTAAGCGACGCACAGACTTTTGCAATGTTTCTCTTCAGCGGAGCGGTAGGACCCTTTCACTAGCATTTACATGAGAAATTTAATATGTGGATGCGCGGAAATGTTTTCCTATTGACATACATAAATCTCAATTAAGTATTTTTTACAGTTTCCAATATTATTTCTGAGTCTTCCTATAAAAATTACAAATATTTGTTAGGCTTGTCATAAGTACTTGCGGATGTACATCATTAAAAATACCCTTTAGACGAGCAAATATAGTATACAATGTGACACATTATTGTATATAAATATATATAAGTTCACATTAAGGGGCTATACTAAGGATGGAAAGATTGTTTACAGAATCGATTCTCGATTCCGATTATTTTTGTATATTTTTCGATTCTAAGAATCGATTAATCGAGCGCAAGAATCGATTCTTTCGATTTTAATCGATTTTAAATTAAGAGGACAAAAATTTGATGTACTACTGAATGGAACTAGTTCAGTAGAAGCTTCTGATAAACGAGACTGTAAATAAATGATAGTTGAAAGAATAACTTGTTAGAAATTAAGCATTAAATGATATAATACAATAACTGGCATTTAAATATACATAAAGAAAAACAGTAAAGATTTGAAGGTTATAAATATAAACCGGTATATTTACCATTTTAGGTTGTGAGACACTTATTATTTCATCATCACTCTCTTTTTCACTCAATGTGCGATTTTGATTAGGATTAGAAGCAGTTAAGGAAAGTTTATGTGATTTTTCGAGATGTTTGATTAGTGACACTGGGCATTCGACCCGTTATTTATTTTTTTAAAGTAAATCCATACAGCGCTAGGCGCCATTTTAATAAATTTATCGTCAAGAATTAAGAATCGCGAGTTTTCTTGTACTCGTATGTAGTATGTATAACTTGAAACTAGTCACTTAATTAATAGTAAAGTCGAATGTCAAGAATCGATTCTTAATCGACTTCGACTACTGAAGATCAATTTCGAAAAATCGATTATTTTACGAGAAAACTCGATTCTCGAGTAGAATCGGAATCGAGTTTACCATCCCTAGGCTATACCAGTGTGACACTTTCAAAAAAATGTTTATTTGCTTTTTCGATAGTTTATATTTCCAAAAATATCCTGTGAAATCGGCAAGGTCGTATTTTGAATAGTTATTGGATGACAGTGTTCTAAATAGCGACCGCTCGCAGGGGTAATCATATATGAGTGAAACTTTAAGCGCGTTTTTCTCGAAATGACATTTTTCAAAATTGCTGACATCATAACTCAACGAGAAATTAACCGATCGACTTCAAATTAAAACTGAGTATTGTTGACTACATTTACTATGACCTACGATCTTTTTGATTGGGTGAAAATTGTGAATTTGGCTTTAAAAAAACCACAATTTTTTACCTAAAAAAACGAAATTTTTCCATGCTGCAAATATTCAATCGCGTACTTTCTCTTAAAAAAAATCACGAAAACCATCTAATTTTTCATGCGTTACAATGGTATAGCCCCTTAACTCAAATTTATGTAATAATTCCTCATGTGGCAAGTAGGTTGGTTAAACGTTAGGTTTAGAACATAAACCTTCACTTCATCGGATATTACAGGCACGGTCAGCATCACACTTAAGTATATCGATCAAATTATTTATTCCAGCAAGTAACATTCCTTTAAACGGACTATACATATAATGCCTACTGATCATTTGTTGGTGGCTCAATCGTATCTGAATGATGATGCGACTAGTGACATTGTTGCGATATCAGTGATCACGCACTTCAATTAAAACATACATACCCACTTCTCTTCATACATACTATATATATTTGTGTAGTGTGTCTATTAGGCATGCAGTCCAGTCTGATGAACTTACAAAGGCACTAAGCACATTGAGTTTGAATCCACTTTAATTGGAGCGAAGTGGCATGCCTCGAATCTATCTCAAGTCTAGGAATAAGTTAGTGCAAACGCCTTTGTCGTATGAATAAATATATACATATAGGCATACAGTGATGGTTACATAATTAAGAAGAGGCTAGCTAGATAGCGCTGCCAAGGTTTTGAGGTTTATGTGTTTGAAAGATGCTGTTGTTTATGTAAGCGAATCTATGTAGAAGTTAGTTTGGAGCTTACTACAATGAATGAACAACCAAAATAGCAACTTCAAATTTCCTGAATTTTGGTACCCCCATTGTCTTTAAAAATTGCCTGACATTGTGGGAAAACACTACATAACATTTTCAAAATATGTTTTAAACAAAGGTCGCGTCGTCATTTCCACGTTTTGTGTACCATTTTGCAATGTGTCCGCATGATCCCAATAAAATTTAATAGCTGTTAAAGAAACTAAGTAGCATTCGCAGTACTTTTCTACTTTTCATGTTACTTCAGGTGCATAGTGTTGCCACTCCAAGCACTTTGTAAAATATTTCACTTTGATCTGCAGGTCGATGGTACTTTAATATCATGCTAATTCTTTTAATGATAAACTTGGCAGGTTGAAAAGTTCATGGGCTTTAGTCTCGACGATTATCTTTGCATCATCGCTCAATTTCTTCTAAAAAGAAATTTCCTGAAGGCTGAAAACAGAAAATGTAGCTGAGGACCAGATCTGAAAACGGTAAATCCGAAAGTAATTCTAAGCAATTAACACATTGTTTACCATGATTTCTGACCTCATTTTCACCTTATTCATTCAATTAATTTTGACTATTACTATATGCTGAATTAAAGAGTGTTATGATTTTTAGAGACCGGATTAGTCTAGTGGCTTGTGTGCGTTACTGTAAGCATCAAAAGTCTAGAGTTTAACGGCAGTCGTGCCTCAGAAGACAAAGACAGTTTTTATAGAGAAAAGCGTAAAACATATTTTAATCTTGATACATTTTTTTAACCAGATTGCTTAAAATATATAAATAAAAAATTGCCTCGAATACCTGATGGATAATCTAACAGAAAATGGATTTTTTTAAGGAAACTTGCATACACTAAATACCATAATTCGTTCAGATTTGTCAAGTGTCTGACTTCATCATCATCACAAGGTCTCATTTCTATTTAGAAATTAACTAAAAAGTTCCCAAACGGCTGATACTAGTACAAACAATACTTATCTCCTTCAATCGAATTATAAGTACAAGTTCTTATCGTGTATTCCTATAACTGTAACCATACTGCAATAGAAACGTATTTGAGTTGGTATGCTGTTACATGCTTTGGCAATTTTTATATTAGCGAAGAAATTCCGATTCATTGTACGATTAGTGTCCTCACAACTCTCGCGCATTCTCGTAATAGCTAGCGTTCTCTCCCATCCCACCCAACCGCTTCCATACTTCATTAGCAGCATGTTCTTTAGTTGTTATGTGCTTTTAACAACCTTTTTTCCTCTAGGGTAAAACTGCATAACACAAATGCCCGACGCGAGGAAGCAGTGTCACTTGTTAAACGTTTGATGAACTGCTCAGTGATGGTAACGATGAGTTACATTATATATGTATGTAGATGTTAGTAAGTTGGCCAAAAGAATGCATGGGGCATCAAGATCTGATGACCGAAAAATGGTATGGGCTTGTTAGTTTCGCCGATGAGGTCACTATTAAGATTTTGTATCGGATTTTTTTTTACTCTAAATAGGATGAATGAACAAAAGTATAGATGGAAATCAGGGGCCGTGACTTCAGGAAACGTGTTTTTTGTGCATCGGAACCCTAAATGAATACAACTTACTTTTTTAATCGAAAATTTCTGGGAGCTATAAAAAGAAATGGTTGTAAAGGTGTATTCCTACAACTCGTTTCTTCTTGCAGAAACTTATGAGCCATCTGAGCGTGTGGATCGCTACCTTTAATTTCCTTTCTGAGTGAAACTCAGACGTGAGCCTTAAAGTGGTGCAATACCTTGTCGAGATGTGTAATCACGTAGTGCAACAGCTGAGCCCAGCTCATAAGTCACCGCGCCGCATAACATTTCCTGCATTGTTTCCATGAATTCCTTTTTGCTGGAGCATTTCTGCCCGGCTTATTCACACATCAATCAATTAATTTCTCACTCGTATTCACCAGCACTTCTTGCCACAATAACCTCCGCAGCCACATTGGCTGCCACATCAAATATGTATGTATATAGCCCTATGTGTCCGTGCGCCGTTCTCGTTGCGTCCATTTGTCTGCCGGGCTGGCCTCTGTTCGCACTGCGGCCTTTGGTGCTCCGGTGATCAGTGTGTTTGAGCGCCAAACGTGAACGTGATTATCGATCACATCACGTAACTGAATTCCGCTGCAAAAAGTCGGCAGAAGAATAAACACAAAGCGACAGCATGTCCTCAAACATTCATATGCGTATCTGTGCGTACTATGTGTTTGCGCGTGATATCAAAGCATAAGTGAAAAAAAATTAAGGAGACAACTACAATGAAATTCTTGCAAATATTTTTGTACTGTTGGTGGTAAGAATGCCAACGTATTTGGCTGCGTAAACGCGTTCACAAACATGTCCATGTATTTATACTCTGTAGCAAGAACTGTTGCAAGTTCGCCTTCAAGTTCTCATTCGAGTATTATAGTTGTATAGTTCCGAACTAAGCGAAGAAGCTAAAAGCTCTGTAGTCGACGATGTAGGGAATTCGCTCGCCTGACGGTCACCAGTAAAGTCACTCGTATATGTAGGTTATTATAGCGTTCCCTTATATTCACGACGACTTGGATTACAAAGGTGTTAAACAAAAAAAAAATAAAATTTTAAATATGGATTTATATAGCAAAAACCGTCTTTCTTACATGGTATCCACTCACTCACTACACGTGTACAAATGTATATTTCATTTAATGAACAAGTAAGAATGTGTCCTTATATTTATTGCATATCGGCCTGACAAATATTTTTAGTTATAAAACAAAAAAGTTGTTTACGGAAATACAACCCAGTTTCTTAGTTCCTTCTTTTAATATCACTTATTTTTTAATATCGCTCTTCGGGTACTTAATGACCACCCTAATACCAAAAGCCATCTAGCCAGTGCAATCGCTCACGCATCGTTTTTCTTTCCTTAAAAACACTCTCAATTTATGTTCGTTGGTTTATGTTCATCCGTCAGGTTTACATAGTGTGAGCATACCACATATACATACCATATGTATGTGCATACATAAGTGTATATGGTACAGTATGTAGGAACTTAAGCGCATATGAATGTGTTACGTGCATTGTCTGCCTTATTTTCCATATTTAACTCTGCTGCCTACTATTTTTTAAGGCATTAATAAATATCCATTTTAAATGCACATACTGTAGACACACACGAGCATATAATGTATGGATGCATGCATACGTGAGTGTGGCGTGATGACATTTTGTCACGGTCACGCAAACAAATTATCGGATTTATTATTTGCGTTTAATTTAATGGCTAAATGAAGCATGCCGCTTGGTGACTATGTCCCGCAACCTTAGCTGAGGAGTTGAATACGGTGAGTCTATGAGGAGGCAGAAGAAGAGCTACATAGCAACTGAAGCTCCTTTTCAGGTCGTCATAATATGTATGCATGTATGTATATACTATGCGTCTGTATGTGTAATTGATATAATTTATTTGTTAAATGAGCTTATAGAAAGTTCAGTTTCAGGTAAACACTAAAACCTCAGTGAACCCTTGCGAGTGGTAGGCACCTTGCCGTGGTGCAGGGGCTTAAGTCGCAAGGCATACTCGGCACCCCCCAACCGGTGTGGGTGGTGTTGATTGGCACTGCCCAGGTAGGATGTCGGGTGCCGCATGCGTGCGGCAACCAAGAGCTACCGCCTTCTAATCCAGGATGTTATGCGACTCCCGTGCCCATTGTATGATTTGAAGCCAGGAGGTAAATTCGGCTGTATTCTAACGGAGCCTTCTCAGCACTAGGCCGAATTGGGAAATAACGGTGGCCTTACCGCGTCATGGGGCTCTGGCCCGGCAGACCTTTGAGTTCCCCTTAACACACATATACATAGACAGCTCACCTAGTTAAGCGAAGTGTCGTACGAACAAGATGGACAACGAAAGCATATATAAAAACATAACCAGAACTAGGCAAAGACCACAGCAGACGACCAAGGACAACGCAAACAACAACGGTATTGTTGCAGGCAAAGGAGCTCAGAAGCTAGACGCAAGTTTAGTTTCCTGGACGCCTGGCGCCTGAGGAGCGGGCGCTGTTTGAGGAGCATGCCAGGGAGGACGATGATGACATGCCCTTATGCAGCGGCGCTCAACAGGCGGCATCTACTGTTCCCGCGAATAACGCAGCGAACTCCTCTGCAACTCCCCAAAGCAGGATCAGCTCAGGGGAGTCGCAACGAACTTGCGCAGCAGGAGGCGCTGGCAGAAGAAAGAGGAGGCGCAGGGGAAGACTGCCCCTCTACCACCAACAGTTCGTCCGGGTGGGCAAGATGACCCTCGCAGGAAGGCTATGAGTGGTGCTAGCCTAAAATGGTACCTCCAGGAGGGAAGAACTCCGAAAGGTTGGCGAAGAACAGGGTTAGAGGCAACGGTGTCTCCCCGGCCTCGAAGGCGCGTAAAAGTGCAAATATCGCATCCAGCAGTAAGAGGAGCAGCGGGGTTCGGAGTGGCGGACCAGTCAACGCTAATCCAAGCGGGAGGACTGGAAGCGTAAAGAGCCAAATCAAAGAGCAGCCAAATAACATCACAAGAGCCACCAAACTTCAGACAGCGCAGATATGCGGATGCATTAAAAGTCATACAGATGGCTGTGCTGCCACTAAACTGTCCGGCGGAGACTCTTGGAGCAGAGAAGCTTACCGCCTTGTAAGATTTCCTCATGGAAGAGGTGTATAGGGGATGTGAGGTCCCGGTAGCCTTCCATGGGGTTTACTTCAAGGGCGGGTTCATGCAGGTCGACTGCAAGGATGAAGCTAACGTCAACTGGCTACGGGAGATCGCTCCTTAGCTAGTGGGCTGGGAAGGACCCATTCTATGCGTGAAGAAGGAGGGAGGACATTCCGATCATGCACTGCATGGCGGTACTCCTCCCAAGATGTGAGGGGAAACCCTACGAGTTTACTTTGGGGCTCGTCAGGGACCAACACAGAGGGATCAATACCTCGGCACGGCGAGTGGTCGACAGCAAATTGGAAGGTTCCGGATGGAGGTTGAACTTGTGTGTGGACAACGAGTCCTACAAATTCATCCGTAAGGAGGACTTCCGTCTGAGCTATCGGTTTGGCACGGTAGTCATGAGACCCTGCAAGCCGAAGGCTACCGAAAAGGAAGACGAGAGGATGTAGGTAGACGAGGAGGCCACTCGTCCCAGCACCAGTTTAGCCGATCAGATTGCAACTGCGGAGGCCACAGCAGAAGACGGTTTTCGCTATTGTAACTAACTATTAACAGAGTCAAGTAATCGTTCGGGTTATATAGATTATCCCCGAATTTGAAATAGTACGATTTGGGCTCTATAGACAACCCGTTAGCTTTCTGATTGCATACTTTAATCGGCATATCGAGTAGTCGACATTTTAGATAATTTTAGTTTTACGAGTAGCCAGTTTGCGTCAATATTTGCCGGTGGTCCATTTTAGATGTGGAGCTACATTTCTAATACAGAATTTAGATATTGCGACGTTAGACAAAATAAATGAACCACTGACTAATCAAAGTAATCTACTTGCAGCAAGTAGTTGACAACACAAAACATACAAAAAGTGAACTTTGCAATTTATATAGTTGAAGTTTTATTTTGAATAATAATTTCCTCTTAATAGTGACAGAAAATTCGCCTTAATGGCGCTAAAGCTGGTACTATTTATGTTCATCAACACATTGCTGAGTGTCCGCGCGTTGGCGGGGCAAAAACTGCCAAAGACATGATCATCAACAAATTTACGAGCACACAGACTACATACATATGCACAAATGTTTATACAGACAAATTCACAACAGACTAATTCTCAGACAATAATAATATATAAATATGTATGTACCTATGGGTGTATATTCCTGCATCAGTGCGTGGCGTGTATAAAATGTTTCAAAAGAAATCAAGCAGATTAGGAAAATTCCAAGGGAGCTTCAGGCGGCATTTAACTAACGCCACAGTTGCCGCTGTTGATTTGTATACACATACATACGTATGTATGTACATATTTATGTGGTACATGCATAATAAGTATGCGTGCGTGTGCTAATGAAGCGAGGTTGTTTGCTTCATCATGGGACAAGTGCTATGGCGACGAAATGTGTGATCTCCGCAGATCACACAACAGAAGACGCCGCCGCCATCAAGCAAGTTGGGCGGCGACCAATCAGAGATCGTTTTATTTGGAGGAGACGGTGTGACCGCACTACTACTCGTAATAAGTTCCTACAGGCGAAGTAATAACAACAACGTCGCAGAGAACGGCACAGATTTGGCGGCAAGACCCCAAAGCGTACGGTAATCTCATGAGAATTTAAGGAATTTAAAAATAAACTGCAACTAAAGTAAATGCCAAATAATAAAGAAAAATTAATACAAAACAATCAACTTAGAACGACTCACTCGGCGTCGAGTTTTGCGCCTGACAACAGCAGTATGTTTGAAGCTGATCAGGAGTTGATCAGGAGAGCGTTTTCTGTTGCCAAATTTTGGTATTAACTTTTTTTGGGTGTGATGTTTACGAATGCATAAGTTGCAAATCGACACAAAATTTTAAACGGATTAAGTATTGGAGTTAATCGCCGATCACTAATTCAGAATGTTTATATGTATACTTAGTTCAGATATATCTTCCTTTACTGGCGTAGACACCGCTTACGTGGTTATTGTCGAGTTAACAACAGCGCGCCACTCATTTCTTCTTTTCGTAATTTGACGCAAATTCGAGAGACCAAGTGCCACCAGTTCCTTCACCACCAGATCTATGCAAGGGAGTGGTTTCTCTTCAATTTATAGGTGGAGAAATTAATACGAGCTGAAGAGCTAAATAGAGAAGATACAATCTTCTATAAGAGTGTACAGCTGCTGGCGTACGCCGACCTCAACAACCGCGCATTTAGTTCTGCTTTCTCCAGAATATATAGGGAAGCGAAGCGCATGGGTCTGGTTGTGAGCGAGACAAGACGAAATATCTCCTACAATCTAACATACAGTCGTCGCATTCGCGACTTGGCTCGCATGTTGAAAATCATAACTTTGAACTCGTAGAAAATTGCGTCCGTCCTGGAACCAGCATCAACACTAACATCATTAGCAGCCTTGAAATTCAACGCAGAATCACTTTTAACACAATAGGTGCTACTTTGGACTAAGCAGGCAATTGAAAAGTAAAGTCCTCTCTCGCGAACAAAGACCAAACTCTACAAGCCTTTCATCATTGCTATGAGCCCGTCTTGCTATGAGGTGCGGAGGTATGGACAAAGACATAATCTGATGAGTCGGCTGTAGGAGGGTTCGAGAGAAAGGTTTTGCGAAAGATTTATGGTACTTTGCCAATGGTGAGTACCGCAATCGACAGAACGATGAGCTGTACGAGATGTACGGCGACATTGATATAGTTCGAATTAAGAGACAGCGGCTGTGCTGGCTTTGTCAGGTTTTCCGGTAGAAAAGAGCTCTACAGCTTTGAAGGTTTTCGATTTAGTACCCGCCGGTGGAAGCACAGGAAGACCTCCACTCCGTTGAAGAGATCGGGTGGAGAAGGACCTGGTTGCTCTTGGTATCTCGAGTTGGCGTCAAATAGCGAAGAGAAGAAACGACTGGTGCGCTGTTGTTAACTCGGCTACAAAAAACGTAAGCGGTGTCTACGCCAGTTGAGAAATGTTAAAAGGCTCCTCCAGAACCGTTCACTGGCCAAACAGTCAGTGAAGCTATTACTTCACTTTTTATGATGAAACGATCAAAGATTAAGCCTGTGAGCGGGACATCTGTAGGGCTGTATTTTTGTAGGGTCAATGCATATAATAAATCCAGACATTTGGTCATTTCATTCTATTTTGAGACACCAAAAACACTCTTTTATACGCAGAAATGCACATGTGACTAAATTATATTTGTATATTTAGAAATGATGAAAAAATTCACAAATGAGAATGTAGTATGTTTACTATTTATTTTTAACTATAATACTAGCACACGAGAAAGAAGAAACAGATACCCGTACACTACGATAAACATACGCAAGCGAAGAACACTAACTGCACAGACGTGTTGATCGCGCCGATAAAAATTTGATGCCAGAAAGAAGGATCCCTCGATCATTTGCTAGACAAGCCAAATTGGCCAGTAGTTATTTCCGCAATTTATGGCTACAACACAGTTAATTATGAGAAAAGTAAACAAAAATAAATAAAAAAGTGAATCACGTTTTTTAATGAAATACGCAACTTGTGATCCGATGAGAAACGAAAATATCGATTTCTTATTATCGGAAATACATGCGAGGAAATGATCTTAAAATCGCTAGCTTTTTAGTGTGTGTAATTACGCAAGTTTTTTGCTTTCCGGCTCGATCGGTCCTCAGACCTGATTATACATCTTCTTTATTCCTTTAAATAAAAGTGTTGAGTTTTTTTCATACCATTATTATCTCTTCGAACTGAGTGGGCAATTGAGAAGTAAAGTTCTCTCTTGACGAACAAAGACCAAACCCTATAAGAACATCGTTCCTGTCTTACAAAATCGTGCAGAGGAATGGACGATGACAACATCTCATGAGCCGACGTTACGAGTTTTCGAGAGAAAGGGTCTGCGGAAGATTTATGGTCCTTATGGTCGTATTTGCAACGGCGAATATCGCATTCGATGGAACGATGAGCTGTACGAGTAATACGAGGACATTGTCACATTTCAGCCAATTAAGTAACCGCTGTAAGCTGACTAGGTCATGTCGTCCGTATGGATGAAAACACTACAACTCTGAAACTATTCTACGCAGTACCCACCGGAAGGAAAGAGGAAGACGCGCGTTGTTGTTAACTCGGCTATAGCTTTGTAGCGGTGTTTACGCCAGCAAAGAAGAAGAAAAAGAATTAGCTTTCTAACATTTACATAAGAATTTCCTATGTCAACTTTAGCGGTTTTGATTTGGCTTCTTAGCAAAACTACATCAATATGTTGAAATATATAGAATATCTAATTCACACGATTCGTTCACTTACTCAGCGTTAGATGTGTGTGTGGTTTTCGTTTAGGTGACCGGGCCACCACCAGCGCGTTTCCCGCGCTCGGAGCGAGCCGGAGGCAAAACTCGGTGCGGCTCGGTTGCAAAGCACTTTGCGCGCCAATTCAATTTCTAATTTGTATCACTGCGAACGCAGCGCGTGCGCAATACATTCATGCTAATAACAACAACCAATAACAAGCGTCAACCAACGACAGTCGTTCAACGCAGTTAAGTCAACAAAGTACGACCACGCAATAAACGACGGCAAATGCAAAAGTGCATTGAGGCGAGTAGGCGCCCAGCCACACCGCTAACCGCGCAACGACTCTTTAATTATGATGTATGATAATTGCGAGATAATTGAATGTTTTAAATAGAAATGAAATTAAATTACTCTATGCCTTAGATTACGTTTAATTTATGCGCGACTTCGATGTAGTACAGATGCATTTGCAATATTGCAGCGGCGACGCGGTGTGGAGAAGGTGGGGCACTCAGCCGGTTTTTGTATTTATAATTTTTGTGCGTGCGTGTATTCATGTGTTGCAGACGCTTGAGCATTTGCACATTTGCACACTTGCACACTTGCAATTAATGCAATAATAAATAACACAAATGTGCAATAAAAATTTAATAAACACTAAAAGCGCGCAAACAACACGTGGACCCGTCGCGGACGCGAAGATCAAAGCAGGGTTATAGATCTTCCTGTGGCGTTGCAGGTGTCGACAGACCATTACGCTACACTGTTGTGTCACTTAAATATTTTTGGACGCGTCATACGCGATTGAAAGGCATATCTAGGTGTCAGCTTAGGAACTTATTTGGAGAAAATTTACAATATTTTTTTTGATCTTTGATGTTTTTTTTACTTGTTATGTAATTTTTAGAATTTAGCATCGCAATAGTTTTTTACGCAGATTTATCTTAGAACGCTAGCACATAAATTAGATTAGTAATGAAATTAATTAAACTGGCTTATTTTGGTCTATGAGAAATTGAAAATTATTTTATTTAGGATGTTTTATCTTATTATATCAGTTTATTTATAGCGCTGACATTATCTTCAGTTAATGCCGGAAATATCGGTAACCATACATCCCTAAGCTCATCCGGGAACTACACATTTACATATATTTGCAAAAGTGACGGGATCGTTTAGTGTTTGTATATATTGCAAATATGTACATATGGGATTGTCCGTCCAAAGTATTCATTGTACCTCATCAGTAATTTATATACAAGATTCGTAGATGTATTTTGGATATATTCACAGCATTTATTATACTTTTGCAACCTGTTGCTACAAGGTAAAGTAGTTATGTTAACCTAACGGTTGTACGTGTCACCTAAAACTAATCGAGGTAGATATAAGGTTATGTATATATAAATTATCAGGATGACGAGAAAAGTTGAAATCCGGGTAACTGTCTGTCTGACCGTCAGTCCGTCGTTCCGTGCAAGCTGTAACTTGAGTAAAAATTGAGATATCTTGATGAAACTTGGTATGTGGATTCCTTAGTACGAGTTTGTAGATGAGCGTAATCGGACCACTGCCACGCCCAGAAAACGCCCTTAACCGAAAACCTATAAATTGCCATAACAAAGGGCCAAATGAGGATATAAAACTCTTATTTGGTACAGGGGATCACAGTAGCAAGGGCCACTAATTTGAAAATCATATATTTCGGCCCCCGATTTACCGATTTAGACTAAATTCAGTACATTCCTCTCTTATTCCTATGTCACAGTGTGAAAATGGGCGAAATCGGACCACAACCACGCCTACTTCCCATATAACACAATTTTAAATTCTACTTGATTTTTTCACTTTCCAGTACATAAATCAGGAAGTAATTAATATAACGGGATAAAATTTAAAGTATGCCACCTCAAGACCAAAAATTGTTAAAATCCAACCAAAACCAATATCTATAGTTGACTTTTGACAGAAAGTATTGGTCGATGTGTGAGATATATAATTGAAATTCAGACAGAATCCTTTTCTGACAATACTTATTCTGTGTATCAAAAATGGGTTGAATTGGGTCAATACTTCCTTGAGCCCCCATATACCTAACATAAAGATTTTCGAACTTCGAGGTGACTTTATGCTGGATTATCGGCTAATATTTGAGTTTTCTCAATGAAAATTACACGCCACGTTTTACTCAGAAGAGTGTATCTTTGTGCTTATAATGTATGAAATCGGGCGAAAATTTGACCTAGCCATACGAGTATAACTATTACCGAACATCCGGCTGACCTTTCTCTATTTGATTGGTGATTTTATGTGAGGTATCTTATTGAAACTCAAGGAACATTTTTTTAGTATGTACCCCAGTCAACATTTATTCTAATTTACGACAAGTTGCAAATAACAGGTGGAAAAACATTACAAAATGCGTCATAACTAAACAATTATGGCCAACATATGACAGGAAAAGAACCAACGACTTATTAAATAGGTCAAGAAAAAGTATCTACAGAGTAACAGCTACTACAACAGGGCACTGGCCATTTGGGGAACATGCGTCCAAAATGGGTATGCCCTACAACGACATATGCCGAGGCTGCGGAGTAGCAGGGAACAAGGAACAATTTTCCACTTTCTCTGCGAATGCCCAGCTCTAGCACAGATCCGACACAAAACACTTGGAATCCATCAAGCACCAAACCTTGAATGGATTTCCACTAAAAGCATATCAGACATAAGTAGTTTCATCGAAACCTCAAAATGGTTTGAGAGAGAAGGTGAAACGTAATAGCAGATACAGAAAGTTCTACGAATAGTGTATCAAAATGGCACAGTGCTAATTGAGCCCGATAGATAACAGGGCTGCACTCCTCCCTACCTACCTACCTTCCAATTAGGAAAAGTTTTTGCTATGAATGATGAATTTCCGAAATAATTTAGTGAACTAAAAAGCTTGTGCTAAAACATAACCTAATCAAAATAACACATACCTATGTATGTATTCATATGTATAGAATACATGAATGGCGATCGAAAATGCCGAAATTCTTGAATCAATAAGCTTAACTATTTAAATGTATCCCCGTAACAGTCGAAATCAATTTAATGATGCTATTAAAAGCAACCATTCATAGTGGTCGAATCTTTTTAGAGTTCGATAATAATATATTTATGTATGCATGTAGATCATTTCCATTTTCGGCCAATGCTCGTTGGCGACTGGTCCCAACCGTTGGTGATGGTGTTGAAAGTGAGTTACCGTTTTGGGAGTAATAAAATAAATTTTGATTGCACTACAAAACCAAAACTGCTTCTTTCAGCAAAGTTTCAAAGTTGATATTTATAACAAAATAAAATTAAATTAAAATTGCGTCGAATTTTTATTTGCCTAATTTCCATTTAGCCGAACTTGATTGCAGCTTTACGACTTCTTGTCGATCGCTTGATATACTTTGCAAAAACAAAAACAATTACTCGGGTTCGTATGGTAGAGCTGGTGTTGATGATTTCGCTTTTGAATGCGAGTAAAAGCCGCTTAATCATTTGATGATCGATTTGAATATATTAAGTTGGACGCTGAGACTACAATTTGAAGAGATGGTGTCATAAAATAATTAGGGTACTCACGCTTAGATTAATGCAATTGGATACCTCTTCTCTCAGATAACAGCAAGAAGTAAACAAATGTAGAAAAATATTTTGATTTTAGCTTTTAACAACTTTTTATTTAAAATTTCATAATTTTGGAGTGGGTAATGAGGTGATTTTAGACCGGAGCATACTCTTGTAGAACCCCCAGAGTTGATCTGGTGACTGATGCCCAGAGCATACTAAAATTATGGAAGGAACACTTTTCCAGGCTGCTGAATGGCAGTGAAAGTATATCATCTGGACATTGTGAACCCGATTTACCAATCGATGACGATGCAACAGACGTTCCATTGCCTGACCATGAAGAAGTTCGAATAACAATTACCCGTCTAGAGAACAACAAAGCTGAGGGGTCGATGCATTGTCGGTCGAGCTTTTCAAATACGACGGCGAAGCACTGATAAGGGGCATGAATCGGATTATTTGTAGAATATGATCGGATGAAAGCATGCCCGTCAATTGGAATTTAAGTCTGCTTTACCCAATCCTCCAAAAGGAAGACCCCACAATCTGCGCCAACTACCGTGGGCAGTCGATTTCAAAGCTGCTTTTGACAGCACGAAAAGGTGCTGCCTTTATGCCGCTATGTCTGAATTTTGTATCTCCTCAAAACTAATACGGCTGTGTAAACTGACATTGATCAATACCAAAAGCTCCGCCAGAATTGGGAGGGACCTCTCCGAGTCGTTTCCTGCCAAACGAGATTACAGAAAACGCGACTGCCTTTCGAGTGACTTCTTCAATCTACTCGTGGAGAAAACAATTTGAGCTGCAGATCTGAATAGAGAAGGTATAATCTTCTAAAAGATTGTATAACTGCTGGCATGTGCCGATGATATCGATAGTAGACAATTGAGAAGTAAAGTCCTCTCTCGACGAACAAAGACTAAATTCTACAAGTCACTCATTATTCCCGTCCTGCTATATGGTGCAGAGGCATGGACGATGACAACATCTGATGAGTCGACCATACGAGTTTTCAAGAGATTTATGGTCCTTTGCGCGTTGGCCACGGTGAATATCGCATTCGATGGAAGGATAAGCTGCATGAGATATACGACGACATTGACATAGTTAAGCGAATTAAGAGACTGCGGCTGCGCTGGCTAGGTAATGTCGTACGTATGGACGAAAACATTCCAGCTCTGAAAGTAGCAGAAGAAGAGGAAGACATCCACTGCGTTGGAAAGACCTGGTGGAGAAGAACCTGGCTTCGCTTGGAATTCCCAATTGGCGAAACGTTGCGAAAAGAAGAAACGACTGGCGCGCTGTTGTTAACTCGGCTAAAATCGCGTAAGCGGTGTTTACGCCAGTAAAGAAGAAGAAGTTGAAACTGGATACGTTAATAGTATTTTGAATTAGTTTTTTTGTTTAATAACTTTTGAAATTCTTGACGGTAACAAGCAAATTCGTCCGGAGTAATTTAAATCCATTTATTACGGTTGTTATTATGTCGCTAACTTAAGGGCTGACCTCATCATTGAAATGTGCTCGTATATGTATGCATAGAAGCTACAAATATGCATTAAGTTAATCAGATTTCACACACCTTTGTTGTTATTTGTATTCCACTATGCGAGATGGGTGTACTATACAGACAACTTTACTTATGCAAAACAGCACAGCTTTTGTCGTAAATATTGGCGGATCTACTAAAAATGTACACAACCGTTGCCGAAAACCCAGAAGGCAGCAACAGCACACTCTGTGCATTTTAAAAGCAAAACACTTAGATAAGCAATACGAAAGTTTTTATGCGTGCGTTGTCATTCGATGGTGGCGTATGAGTAATATTATACCCTTCACGATGTGCCCTTGCGTGTCTGGACCTCAAACAGTTCACACAAAAAAATTTCTTGCCGAATTCTATTAAGTTTAGGTTTAACTAAGTAGTCGATATTAACAAAAATCTCTATAATATGGGCTCTGTCCTTAATTTGAAAATTTTGTAAAGAAATTAGGTGCCCTTCTGAATAGTAGATGGGTATGTTTAAGCGCAATAGATCTCCATGATCTGACAAATATTTTTATTTCCAGGCAAATCTTCTTGAATTGTCGGACTGTAAATTTTGGGACAAATGGGAGCATTTATGTAAAATTTTAGTTGATGCAGACATATCCGAAGATTAGAACGAAGATTCTTCTTCTTATAACTAAATAACAAATGTGAACACATATCACTTTTGTATAATATTTCAAATTTGCGTTTATTAGCAACTAGTGTGTATATGCAATAATCATTCGTGCGTGGTATAAGTTCAGAAAAGGGTGACCGCATCGCAGTAAACGCTGCTCGGTGCGCTTGAACCGTTCCGCACTGATAATATCGGCTGATGATGTGATGGTATTAATGATGATTGTTGTGATGAAAATGAGACTTGAAATAAAATGAATAGCTGTGTATGTCGCGTACTTTTGAGGCCGGTAAAATTTGTGCAGGCGTTGAATATGCGAGCGTAAGGTGAGGGAGGACGGGGCTCACAGTACGAGGTGACTAAAAACTGTGTGCTGCGTACTACTAAAATCAAATATATGAAGAGATGCGGTGCTGTGCGCGCCGCGGCATGAGAGTTCGATGAGCTTTTTGCGAAGCGTTGCCACTGCTCCTTCTAACAATGACATCGCGGCGTATTCATACAATATTTATACGTATTTTCCTAAGTGAATAACTACATATTATACATACCCATGTGTTAAGGTTTATATTCTGCTGCTCTGAGAGTTGTCGTTGCTGACGATAGTATTCAATGGGGCTACTACCAACATATACATACATATATACATTTATATTTGTCTTATTGCTTTGTGTTGGCGCCGCTCAAGCGAGAAGATATGAAATGAAATACGACAACAATTGGTGGACAAGTGTGTTGGTGAGCATACGGTGCGGCGGAGCGCGTACCACACGCGAGCGATCGCACGCGTACTATGACGCTGTACTGAGCTGCGCGATCACCTCAGCCGGACAGCAGAACGGTCGGTTGGCAGGCTGGTTGGCTGGCTAGCTGGCTGTCCGCCTAGCTTGCTGACAATTGTGTCTCACCGCAACTTCAGTTTGTCCAAGATCGTGCTTACCAACGTTAGTGGTGCCGTGAGTGCGCTAATTTCCCGCTGTGTCTTTTTGCTTATTAATTCTAAGTGCGAAATAGCTTATCCACCGTGTTTTTGGGCGCGAATCAACGACCTTACAAATTACGCGTCTCCGAACCTTCGAACATCTGACCTTTGCTAACTGTTGCCAAGTGTTTGCGTTCGCTTTTAATTCCCCGTCTACGAGGGTGTGCGCATTGCGATTTTAATCATACGCGTAGTCAAAGTGCAACGCGGCGCAGCGAGTGATATCAAAGAGCAAAGGTTTTAAAGGCATTTGTGAGACAATAATTGCAAAACACAGTGAAAGAGCCATAACAGTGCAAGTGGAAAGAAACGCGAAAGCGCAATTGGCAAGAAGCGAATATCCGAAACGAAACGAAATATACGAAGTGAAGAATAATCACCGGCGCAGGCGGTTGCGACGGCGTCGGTGACGTCGACGGTTTAGTTGTTGTCTGCGGCACAGTGTATGTGGAAAATGCGCGCGCGCGATTTATACAAAACAAACAGAAACAGCGACAACAATCACGAATTCGAAAACGAAAACAACAACTACAACTATAACAACAATTGCAGTCACAGTGTCAATTGCATTGCTAATACGAGCAGAATTCGAGTGCGTCCGCAAGCGAATAAACGCAGAAAGTGCAAAACGCTAGATCAACAACAAAGCGCTCTACGCGAACCGCATCAACACAAAGTGGTACTACCGCGACTTCTACCCGCGTAGTGATGCATCAATTGAGCTATCAAAATTGATGCAACGTAGTTTTCATGCGTTGTGAGAGCCAATTATTAATATTAATAAGTCTGATTGAATTCTTCTTCTTCTTAATTGGCGTAGACACCGCTTACGCGATTATAGCCGAGTTAAATTGTCTGATTGAATTAGAGTTCGAAAATTTATAAAAGAAAATTACAATAATATTATGAATTGATACAACACTGTTACTTAAGAGATTTCAATTTCGGCAGCAACGATTAAGGTTCGTATTAAATGTACTGCAGTAGTTTAGTACTAAAGTAAGCCTTCGGGTCAGCGCTGTTGTTGATTTGCTGAGCCAGTTAATTACGTATACGCTCCGGGAGTCGATTTCATGATTTCTAAAATAATGTAAGGATTTAGGGTTGTACGCGTTGGTGTTTAAATGACGATTTTATTGCAATGCCACATGTCAGTCGGAATATTCAAACTTTTTCGGAATATTGCTCAGAGTCATAATATTTATTTTTAAGTAATTGTTTAGAACTACTAACTAATTCCATTAAATCAGGGCTTTAGTGAACTCCCTCTAATTTGTGCGAAATGTAAAAGTAGTTGGGGCTGTGGGCTAAGGCGATACTAATTGATTCAACATTTATCTTGTAATTACATTAATTCGTAATAAGTTGTTCTTGGTCTTGATTACAAGTTAGCCAGTGTACAACCACACGCGGATCTCCGAGAATTAGGCGAAAAGGTTTGATTGTAAAGAAGCCATGAAGATTTAACTTACGGTAAAAACAAATTATGTAACACATATACAGATATATTTCCATTAGGTTCCATAATGCTTTGGAATATTTAATATTTTCACTTTGGTTCTGGATTGAGCCTAAATGCATATAAAGAAGTACATAAACAGTGTGAATGGACTCGATATCGCACACATTTGTTCAGATACATTTGTATTTTTAAAACTGAGCAAATAAACACCCTTTTCTCTACCTTCAACGGCTGAATGAGTTCAATTGCCATAATTTATTTATTTGCAGTTTATTTACCTAAGCCTTCCATATGACAATATTTGCCGCATATCCAAGTACACACACTTACATATGTATAAGTGTTTGTTTATTCGCAATAATTTGAGTCAATATTGATATTGTATATCGGAGAATTTTGTAGGCTTACGCGACATATGGCAAACACACACCTTTACGCATTACGTTATGCAGCACATTTTATGGATGAACTCTAAATGAATATGAATATATGTAGTACATTAAGAGGTAGGTAAGTCGAATGTCAAATAAAAATAAATGCACTGAATGTGTGTATATAATTCATTTGTATGTGGGTATGTGCGTGTGGCATATATTCAAGGCAAATGCCCAGACAAATGGCTGCAATTACTTTGGCAATGCGATAATTCCAGTATTACGTTTTTTTTTAGTCAATTGATCAGCTTACTATAAGCGGGTGAAGTTAGCGCTCAAACGGGCTGACATACTTATGATTAGTATAAAGAACTATTTTTTTTCAATGATGTGATACTTACCGAAATACATACATATTTAATATGGTATTCACGGACTTAATTGAAACAACTTACTTGCCTATGACCTACTTCCTTTTAGTGCTGTTTGGAGAATGGGTTTTTGAACTTCGCAAGCATATGGAATATTGTAACCAAACAGAAATTTTCTATTTTGGTCGTTATTTGCTTCCATTCAGAGGAAAGTTATACCTTTCATATTAATTTAAAGAGGATAACCTAGAAACGTCGATTTCTGGAAATTTACAAAAAAAACTGGTGTATGGATTGTTTTAAATTTTCAGAGTATCTTTATACATATATACAAATTACGTGTCGCGTCGTTTGTCCGCGATGGACTCCTAAACTACTGAAACAATTTCAACAAAATTTAGCACACTGTGTCCAGTTCGAACCAACTTTGAAGCTAGGATAGTAAAAAAAAAAAATCATAAATAAAAAAAGTGAAACCAGACAATGAAATTTATTTGTATGAACATATTCAAAATTAAACTTCAAGTACAATATTTTGGATTCTTATACCGACACAAACGTTTTCGCCTTTATGCGTAAATGAAATTTTACTGTATTAAATAATTTATTATATGAATAATAGCATAAAATGTATATCACAGCAACGTGTGGCCGGATCCACTAGTATTAGCTTCAGAAATACACAGTGAAATTTTTGAAAAAAAAAATAATATTTGAGTTAAAAAAAAAATATAATAATATTCTCCAATGCTGCAGTTATTATCGGCCTTCTCCGTGGATAAAACCTAAAACTAAAAAATTCTCGTTTGACTAGAAAATATTCTCCGCACAATTAACAAAGAAATCAGAAAGTTTAATTTTACACCTATTTTGGTCGTTTTTGGCCAGCCAAAATTTGATAGGTCATTGTATGTAAAATTAGATACAGAACGAGCAAAGAAAAATTGCATGATGATCTGATCATTTGTCTTCGAGTTATCACTGCAGCAAATTCGAAAAATACTGTTTCAAGAAAAGCGAGTTTAAAGATAAACAGATTAAGCCGGTTGAGCTGAGTGGGTACATTTTAGAAGGCTGTAACTCAAAAACTATTTGAGATATCGCTTTTAGTATGTTATTTTAAAGAAATAAACTATCAAAATGTGCAAAAACAAAAAAATCTTGTTTTTTTTTAAATTTCAAACTAGGTGCGCCCCTTAAATACTGCAACATTTTATCCTATCAAAAAAATGAAGAGTATTTTCCAGTCTGTGCAAACAAAACCTTCCCAAAAATAATAATCAGAGAATACTATCCACATATCTACCTGTGACTGTATTTTTCATTATTACATTACTTTTTATTGCTTATGAGGTTAATCGTATTCTTATCGGAATATTTCAAATAAATTGTTAGAGAAGTTATTTATAGATTTGAATACATAGTTTGGTTTTATTATAGAATACATATATACCGCGTTACATACAAATGTACATATAATTTGTCAAACTTCTACAAAACATACAAGGCGTTTTCCATCACCGAAAAAATTTATGGCTTTCAGGCTTAAGTATTTTCTGCGGTCTAATCTCAACGCGTTAAAGCTATTTTTAAAAAATTTGGGATGCATGTTATTTTAACTACAATTATAGGATAAAATTAGTATTTTTGTAGGTGACATTTTCAACAACATATGGTATAGAATTCAAATCAGTTTACCAAAAAATTCTAACCTCAAAAGTTTTTTCACAACTACATACGTTCCAAAAAAGCTGAAAAATTATAAAAAAAAAATAAATAAAAATATTATGCTTATAGAGAGATATTAATAATATACAACACTAGTGTGTTTTTTTTTTTGACTATTCATTCAAACACCCTAATACAATACCATATATACTATCCGAACTGAATTTTTGTAAATTTTTCAGAGGCGAACAGATCATAGCGAAAATTCAGTTCCGATTATTTATTAAAATTATTTTATTCAGAGTAATTGTTAGAAATAACCAATCTAATTCGTACCAATACTGCTAAAATTTTTGCACCACCGAAAGGAAATATTTACTACGATTTTACAAAACATGTTATACTTTATGAATCAATAAATTTGATATCTAACGCTTGCAAACAACATTTTCCTCACTTCTGTTGTTAGTCAACCTTGTTTGACCCAGTTTACGTTATCATATCAATACTCGAGTATTTATACGACTCAACGCAATTACCGCAGCGCCACAGATATACAAACAGACACACATAAATTCTGTAAAAGTATGTTTCATGTCTTTTGTGTACAATTTATTTTAAGGAATATAAAATAATGCGGTCTTAGGTCATTACTTAAATACTCACTGCTTAATGTGCGCTTACATACATACATATGTGGACATGCATTTGTAAATATCTAAACACTCACTTATGCTCATACATACATATATCACCATACTCATTCGATTTCTTCTAGTTTGACTTGCTCAATGGGCTAGCAAAGCGCCGCAATGCCAGCTTGTCAACTCGTTACCTCGCAAGTGGTGGTAACAGCAATGCGTCGTCGATCGCCGCTTGCAATAAGGGGGCGATGACAAGAATAATGTGAGCTCTTATCGTTCATTCCCACAAAAGTATCAACATAACACGTTCAATAATAAAGGGAATAAGCAAAACAAACGCATACACATAAGAGCGAATGCACATGCATTCCTGTGCGTATACATACATACATATGGACGTCCAGTTGCCGGAATAGTCCCCAATATTCACAATATTCATTCCAACAACCTTGCGTCACTTTGCACTTGCTTGTTTAACATACCACTTAATTACAAGTATTGTAAGAGTTTTTGGTGTTTTTGTTTTCGTTTTAAAATTTACAGCTTTTTTATATAGTATTTAGAAATTTAAGTATGCCAGAAAATGACTTCAACCATTGGATGCGAGTACTATTTACTTTACTTAAAATTTTTGATTTTTGTTTCATGTGATGGTTTTCTCTACACCAAAATTATCAATCACACGATGGCCGATAGTCATAATTTCTATACAACTGATAAAAAAATGTATTTAATTGAACTGCCGATGGAACGTATTGTCATGAATCTAGCACTTACTACTATGAGATGTTGAGGTTGACGGAAAAGAAAATTAAATGAAGCTTGGATTACAGTTACAGTTTATTTTGCTCATAAAATTTATATTCTAAATTAATAATTTGTATTAAAAAAAGTCTACAAAAATCGTTCAAAAATATGTAATCATAAAGATATAATTTGTGCAATTTTATCCCTATTTGATTAAATTATAATACCAGTCGATAGTATGTATACCTGTTATTTGAGCGATTTGTCGTATCGAAGACAATTTGCTTGCTAACGGGTGATCCAAGTAGAAGTACTTTTTTAATAGCCTTTTTTGACAGATCATGCGTGAGTCGTGTCAAGCTGTCATGTTATTTTTCTTCAGTATTGTGCAAGCATTGAAGCCGCTCGACCTTCCCAAGAAGTTCCAAGAAGATGCGACGTTTTCGAGCCAAAGTTTGTTTAGCGATGGAATCAATAACTGGCTCAATGGGTATGTTAACAAGCAAAAGTGCCGCATTTGGGAAGAAGAGCAACATACTATACATTCAGAGAAAACAATTGTTTGGTTTGGTTTTTAGGTCAGTGGAATCATCGGTCCGTATTCCTTTAAAAATGATTATCGCGCCATGATAACCGTCTATTTGATGCCTGAAGTTGAAGCTCGTGATCTCGGCGACATTTGGTTTCAACAAGACGGCGCCACTTTCCGCTCGTCACATCAATCAATGAATGAGAGAACACTTCGGCGAGTAGATAATTTCAGGTTACAGGCCGGTCAATTGGCTACCAAGGTCTATCATACGACCTTTTAGACTTTTTCCTGTGGGGATATGTAAAGCCTAAAGTCTATGCGGACAATCCCAGAATTAATAAGCACAAGGCTTATAGTATAAAAAATTCGTTTAGACATCTGAGTTGTGATCCTCCTGTATTTATATTAGGCTGTCAAAAAAGTCTTGCGGTATTTTCGCTAGTTGGCGCTGAAAGCGCGTAGTGCTAGTTTTATTCGTCGCATCGGCTAACGCGTGTTTGATTGATTGTCGTTTATTTTAAGTCGTTCGTGAGTTATAGCATCGCAAACATGGAACAAAATAAAGAGAAAATACGGCATATTTTACAGTACTACTACGATAAAGGCAAAAATGCATCTCAAGCCGCCAATAAAATTTGTGCAGTTTATGGACCCGATACAGTTTCCATTTCCACCGCACAACGATGGTTTGAACGTTTTCGTTCTGGTGTAGAGGTGGTCGAAGATGCGCCACGCTCCGGAAGGCCTGTCGTCGAAAATCGCACTGCCAAAACTTATTTCTCATGTATCATCCAAGAAAGTACCAAAAGGTTCCTATAGGCTTTTGTAAATTCAGTACACTAGTAGATACTCATTTGCATTGTTAACTTGTTAACCTCTTTAACTTTCATAGCATGTTCTAATCACCAGTGCCATGTGCCAATACATACATATGTATATAATGTGTGTGTATCTACAAGAGGGAATAAGACTTGAATTTATTTTCAACATTCCGCCTATAAAACTGTTTTCAATATTGCTTTGTTGCTGTTGTTGCAATATGTCTTCACCGTGTCTTGTTGCCGGAGCAACAGTTGACAATTAGTGTTACCAATTAACTCTATGTTGTACACAAGCAAACTAAGACCAGAAAAAGTTTTTAACAAGGCAGAGTTTAAAACTGCGAAAGACGTGGTATAAACAATGAAAATTGGAAAACGATTAAGGTTGTGTGTTTATTGCATTTTGGAGTAATTTTTAAATTGGAATACCAGTCATAACCTGCTGCCAAAAATTCGAGAGCGCTGCCTGTGTGGAGCTGGGTGTAACCCACTTTAGGTCTTTTTTCTTCTTCAATGTCTTTAGCCTCATAAAATAATGATGCAAATCGAGTTTGTTTCTGGTAAAGAAAATTATAATTAAATATATAATTAAATTATAATCCTTCGTGTCTTCTGCGGGTTGCTATTTGCATCAATGTCGCACTTAGATAAACACGTTTAGAAATAAATATTATATTCATGTAGTATGTAAGTATGTACCATAACATTATATTATTCACACGACCACACTTTGCCGCTTACTTCTGTTTACTTTAGAAATAGTTAGTTAAAGAGAGAATTGTTCTATTTATAAACTTACTCGAAAGGCATTTAAACCCATATACACACAGGCATATCGTTAATCGTATGAGCGCATTGTATTCCATAAAGGTAGCTGATAAGGCGTTTGCTTGCGAAAATTTATTCCAATTGCTTTGTTAATCACTTAAAATATAAAGTAATTTTATCGCATGAGATTTTGGTCAAGTATTCAAAGAATTTTCGCAATATGCTTAGTTTATAGACTTATCTTAATATATTTAATATAATTACAATATCGCTTTTGAATCAATTTCTAAACTTACATACATATATCTATGAAAGAATGCTTAGCCGTCTTCGATCCGCGAATTTTCTAAGCGTTATGCTTAATCTCTGTTATTTTTTTCCATAAGCGCCAATTTGTTTATTCCATTCGCCGCTCTCCAATATTTTTTAAGATTTCCCAAATAATATTATTTTGGAAAATTGTCATGTTGACCTTTCTTGGGTTTGTTCCCAATTCACACATTCAATTCATTAGAACTTGGCTAACCTTAGGTATCTTTCATTTGTATTACATTTTATCATTTTAATTTTTATCCAATATTTTCCATTAACTCTATCCAATTTTGCCATCCTATTTGATTTATACCAGTTGTTTGTTTGACACGTCATTCGTATTGGCTTTAGCGAATAGAAGAGAGTAATTATGATCATTTCAATAATCTTGACAAACGATGTAGTTACCAAGCCGTTGAATACCTGCATAGATAAACACATACTTATGTTCAAATGTATATATACATATATATGTATAAGTAGAAATGCATATCTCAAATATCATCAATGACTTACAATGATTTGTATCGCTGTCACACTGCTAGCACCTGCACTAATTATTGTGTTTTACTACATTGCAAAATACGTACAAACGAGTGTGAAATTACATATGTATCTCTGTATATATGTATATGTATATATGATGTAAATACTATATGTGTATGTGTGTATACACGCATGTTTATTCTATTAAGCTACTTGAATTATTGGTAAACAGTTGCGCCGCTTAAACTCGCACAAATCACTTAATCCAAGGAAAACCAGGGGAAATCAACGTCAGTCAAGTCAGGGAGATGTCAATGGTTAGCTCGAATTTCACTTTGAATGTGTTATGTATTTGTTTGTGTCATGTGTATATGTACGTATATGTTCTTATTGCTGTGTGTTAATTGAGGAGCAAGCAAAGAAGTAACTAAAAATAATAGCGAAAGCACAACAAAAGCATTTTGAACAAATATTAATTATATAATATGTAATAAAAAAAGAGGTAGGTGTAAAATGTTTCATCGGCTGATACGTAAAACAAAAACTAAATACTAAATACAACCAATTTCTTTCGCAATCGCTAGCATCTAACCACTTGGTGCAATTAGCAGATACATTTATCAATCAACGCTGTTAAAAACAGAATTGTTACCACAAAGTAAATGAAAATATGACACCGATAGCGGCTTTGGCAGCCACAGCCAACACGCATAAGCGATGATGTCAAACTCAATACAAACACATATACATATACATATACATATATGTACGTATAACTGCAGAACAAAAGATGTAAGGATGTCAATAGGCAATATTTCAGAGTTGTGTGGGCGGCATTCCAAGTGTTACATTTTATCCGAATCCGAAGATATTCATTAGCAACTATTGTTGATATTTATTTATGATGCTGCGGATTTTAATACACACACACATGCATACATATTTCTTATGAATACTCGTCTGATGCGTTGATTGGAGTTTTATCGGGCTTAGCAACATAGTCGAGCTTACAACCGAACCGTAATCAATTTAAACATTGTCAGCGTTCACACAGCCGCACGCGGCAGCAACAGCCAGTCATTGGCGATCGTCGATTGAATGTAGTCTCTTGTGGTTACATTGTCATTGAAGAGTCGGCAAATGAAATATTGAAAGTGCAACGGCAGAAGCTTTGGCGGCGATCAGCATTGTCGTCGGTCAGGCGAACCGCATATTTATTTATGTATGTATATATTTATATATATATGTGTATGTGTGATACACACACACATACAAATAATCAGTTTGTTGAGATTGCTATCGTTCTCTATATTATGGCTTTTCAGTTAATTGATGATGCGATCATATTTCCCACAACATTACGAATTCTGTGACGTGCCCCATAAGTTGTAATTCGCTTTCGCAATACATACATACATATTCTTATAAGCAGTTATAAATTGGCGAATTTGATGATAGTAATTCACACTTTGGTCTAATCTTCATCAATTTAGAGATGGAAAACGTTATTTGATGTATGAAGTTGAGGTGGCTTGAACAAAAAAGGGGCGTAATGTCGTATTTATATTCATTATACATATGCAAGTACATATGTATGTCTGTAGTCATATCTATGGCGAAAACGCTTCTACTACTAGAATTTAGCGCGAGTTTGTAGTGACAAATTTAGAATTGTTCTCTTCCTACTTACTTTGTAGACAAAAGTGACTAAAATCATTTTGACTTGTGTTTTTTGGTATAAAATCACAGGATTCTCATTTTATTTTATAAAAATACCTACAATCAATCGATATGTATGTTGAAATTAATTGAAAATCATTTTAAATCAGATTAAACGCTAAGGAAAATGTGGGCTGATCTCGACAATTTTTGGTAAAAATTTGCATTAAGTTTTGTTTCGTTGTTCACACTTCTTCAGTTATTTCTAAGTGGTATTCGTTGTGGTCGGCTGAAATATATTTTTAAACTGTTCTAAGAATGTATCGCAAAAACTTGACGTTTGTTTGAAGGTTATATTTTTATTTCGAATTTTTTCACTCACAGTATTATGTAGTCTTTTCGTTCTAATCAAACTTCAACTTATTTTTTTTTTTTATATTTATGATGAACTTCAATGAATTTATGTCATTTTTCCGCTAGAGATATTATTCCATCGGTGTAAAACTTTTCTGGTTTCTCGGTGAAAAACTGCGACAAGTAATTTTCACAGGCTTCTCTTGAAGCCAACTTTACTCCATTAAGGGAGTTCTGCATTGACCGACATTCCCTCGTATTCCGAGGGTGCAGTTTTTGCCGAGTCATCAAAGATCTGTGTGGTCTAGCGTTGTCCTGATGGAAGACGAATCGCTTTTTGTTGATCAGTTCTGGCCGTTTTTTCCGATTACTTGCTTGAATCTCATCAGTTGTTGGCAGTAAAATGTAGAATCGATCGCTCGACCAGGCGGGAGCAGCTCATAGTGGATGGTTCCTTTCCAATCCCACCAAACACTCAGCATAACCTTTCGCGGTGTCAATCCTGGCTTTGCGATCATTTGTTGAGCTTCCCCACGCTTGGACCATAATCTTTTTCGCACATTAGCTGTTTAGTCGTATTTGATGCGCCTTTCGTCTCCTACAAATATGGCGAATTTCTTCATTATTTTCACTAATTTTTGAACAGCTGTAACTTTTTTTCAACTTCCCCGAATTTAATTTTTTTTTTGCATTTTCTGTTTCCTTATACCCTTAGAATTAATGTAGAAATCCACTTTACCATTGGAAAGTTTCGAAAAAGGCCCAAAAATAATAATACCTCATGATATGTAAAAAAAAAGTTCTATTATAGAATAAAAATTTCTATGGAAAAAAATGTTTAAAAAAAATAGGCCAGATTACTCTACTGACTCCTTAAGATCTTTCCAATTTCATATTGTGAGACACAATGTGATTGGTAGGACTTTAGATATTCGACTGCAACGGCATCCTTGACAAAATACGAAAATACTTTTTCGACTACCCAATACTTTCCCGTCTTGTCTGTAGTGAGAACTAAGCCAAGACTTCGTAGTCATTACAAGTAGAATCTCTGAACGTGCCGCCCAGATCGTATCAGCAGATATAAACTTATGTTTGTATGTGCGATTTGCGCTTCTAACACAAATTCATTGGTAGTCTCGTATTTGCATTCACATTCATTCATCAATTGCACTCCATATATCATTCGATATGTTCAATAACAAACAGTAATTAAAAATGCAACAACAACAACAGCAATAATCAAGTCACAGCTTTCGATTTTACTGTAAGTGGAGAGCAGAAATTCTACTTTGTAAGACAGTAGCAGCAACAAGTGTTCGTACATAGGTATGTATGGTTGTATAGATGCACATATGTACATATGTATGTACATATATATTTATTTTGTAGTCGCATAGTTGACTACTCGGGCAGTCCTAAGCATGAAAGTACCTACATACATATCTACATGTGTATATGTACCGTTCTAGTCGTGTGTGAGTAGCTCGTGTACGCCCTGAAGATATGTGCATAAATTTCATTTGATTCCAATTCCACATGGAACTCGGGGTAGCGACGTAAATAGTGCTGAAAATAAAAATGACTTCATACTTCCTCAAGTCAGAGCGTCACCGGCCCAGTGGACAGCGCCGGTGGCAAAAACAGCAGCAGTCGCCGCAGTCGTAACGGTCAGTTAATCAACCGGCCATGCAAACGACCAGTTAGTCGATGGATAGGAACGCGTTCACCGCCGGTGTTGATGCGGGTGGAGTCTCGGTGCGAGGGTGCCAACTGGCAGGGTGGCACGAGTGGGTATTTACTTAGGCATTCTTACTTGTGGCAAAACAAATGTTATGCAAATTGGAAATCATTAATGTTTCCGATAAATAAATCTAATAACAATTTTACTTAGCCTTTGTTTTATTTTCAAAGTTTATGTAAACCTAATAAAACACTTAAGCAAGCGTTAAGTTGATCGTGAAAATTCACAATGTACGCTCAACATATTGAGCGGCTGCAGTTGGTGGGGGTGGTCTTACCTCTGCTTGAGGACACTTTAAATATTCCAATCAGATTGTTGAAAGAGGTGATCAATTAAAACTGTCAATCTGTTAGAAACGAAGCTATAACTAAGGTTGTATGAACGATTTATTAGATTTCAATATTCCTTATGCACGATTAATTCGTTCCACTTAGTAAGCAATTTTAGATGCAATGCTACAAACGGCAAAAGGGATCTCACTTGAATATCTTAGAATGCCGGTCTGTTGTGATACCTAAACTGTTACACAAAGGTATACTAATCATAAATGCTCTCAGAAATCGAAAAAGCACTTTGAGCCTTTTATCAGCTTGAGCTATCTCTGCTGGTTTGCCGAAAGTATGACTGTCGACTATCTTGCAAAATCTGTAAATGGCGGAGGAAGTGCCTGAATATTTCCATCTCACCTTCCTGTATTTACAGCAAAAGTATTTAATGATCTCCTGGTGGTAATTTGATCTTCTTTATGTTAAACTCTGAAGGATGAAATTAGGATATTAAATATCCTTAATGAAGTATAGTGTTTTATACAATCATTCTATACATACATACATACCAAACATTCAACAAATAGCCTTCTGTATCATTTGCGCCTCCAAGAGAGACCCATTGGACATGCTGGCCGACCATTTGATGGACAGTTCTTGGCCGAAGTAGACACAATAAATTGCCTTGATATGTGATGAAATGCATAACAAATACATACATACATACATACATATAACATACGAGCGTGTTTTTAGCTGCGAGTGGAGCTGGTATGATCAATGGCTATGCAAAATCGAACAAATTGAACAAATCTCACACATCAGGCGAAATCGTGTTCATTTTTAATTTGCTAACTTATTAATTTTATGCTTTGCTAACATTTGTTGTTATAATCTGCCGTTTCTTGTTTAAGGGGTGGTGGCAGGGTGTGGTTGTAGGAGAAATTGATTTCTCAAATAGGTCGTGATTTGAAAATGACACTTTATTCGTATATGGTCGAGTTCTCGTCGGGCGGATACCCGCATACTGGGGCAGGTATCGTAAAATTTCTATTTTGGGATATACCGTAATCGAGAAAATATTTCAAATTACGAAACGGGCGCTATTTCGTTCTGAGCAACATTGTTAATTGAAGGGGTTTTATTCAAAGAATTGCTTGTTAGTGTTTGAATTCTTATGACTGTAATGCATTTAAAACTTATAGCTTAGTAGAGGGACTTTCTTAGAATCTTCTTAAACTATTGGTTTAATAATTTTATTATTTATATGTTATGAAACTACTTCTTTATGAATGTTTACAGATCTTCTTCTTCTTTATTGGCGTAGACCCCACTTACGCGATTATAGCCGAGTTAACAACCGTTTCGTCTTTTCGCTACGTGGCGCCAATTGGATATTCTAAGCGAAACCAGATCCTTTTCCACCTGGTCCTTCCAATGGAGTGGAGGTCTTCCTCTCCCTCTGCTTCCCCCGGCGGGTATTGAGTCGAATGCTTTCCATTCGGACAACATGACCTAGCCAGCGTAGTCGCTGTCTTTTAATTCGCTCCAATATGTCAATGTCGTCATATATCTCATACAGCTCATCGTTCCATCGATTGCGATATTCGCCGTGGCCAACGCGCAAAGGGCCATAAATCTTTCGCAGAACTTTTCTCTCGAAAACTCGCAACGTCGACTCATCAGCTGTTGCCATCGTCCAAGCCTCTGCACCATATAGCAGGACGGGAATTATGATTGACTTGTAGTATTTGGCCTTTGTTCGTCGAGAGAGGACTTTACTTCTCAATTGCCTACTCAGTCTGTAGTAGCACCTGTTGGCAAGAGTTATGCTGCGTTGGATTTCTAGGCTGACATTGTTGGTGGTGTTTACGCTGGTTCCAAGATAGACGAAATTATCTACAACTTCAAAGTTATGACTGTCAACAGTGACGTGAGAGCCAAGTCGCGAGTGCGACGACTGTTTGTTTGATGACAGGAGATATTTCGTCTTGCTCTCGTTCACTGCCAGAGCCATTTGCTTTGCTTCCTTATCCAGTCTGGAGAAAGCAGAACTAACGGCGCCGGTGTTATCAATATCATCTATCCCATCGCGAACGAGTTGTGGTCGATCGTAACGTTGCGAGATAGGCAGCCTGTTTTCTCTCCGCTGCAACACGGCATTCCTCGTCGTACCAGCTGTCCTATTGCATTTTCCGAAAACCAATGGTTTCGGTTGCAGCTGTACGTAAGGAGCTTGAAATGCCGTCCCACAGTTTCCTTATACCGAGTTGTTGACGAGTGCTCTCAGAGAGTAGGAGAGCAAAACGAGTAGAATATTGTTCGGCTATCTGTTGTGATTGCAGCTTCTTGACGTCGAACCTTCCTTGTGTTTGTTGCGAATCTTGGCTACAACAAGATAGTGGTCCAAGTCGATGTTAGGGCCTCGGAGTGCACGCACATCTAAAACACTGGAGACGTGTCTTCCGTTTATCACAACATGATCGATCTGGTTGGTGGTTTTTCGATCCGGAGACAGCCAAGTAGCTTGATGAATCTTCTTATACTGGAATCTAGTACTACAGATAACCATATTTCGGGCCCCGGCGAAGTCGATCAGCCTCAACCCATTTGGGGATGTTTTATTGTGGAGGCTGAATTTACCGACCGTAGTGCCAAAGATACCTTCTTTGCCCGCCCTGGCGTAAAAGTCGGCAAGCACGATTTTGATATCGTGGCGGGGTCAGTTCTCTTAGGTTCGCTCCAAGCGCTCATAGAAGGCATCTTTGGTTACATCGTCCTTCTCTTCCGTCGGGGCGTGGGCGCAGATCAGCGATATGTTGAAAAACTTCGCTTTGATGCGGATTGTGGCTAGACGTTCATCCCCCGGGGGAATGACAGTACTCGGCGACGGAGTCTCTCTCCCACCACGAATCCCACACCAAATTTGCGCTCCTTTATATGGCCACTGTAGTAAATGTCACAAGGACCTACTCGTCTCAGTCCTTGTCCCGTCCATCGCATTTTTTGGACGGCGGTGATGTCAGCCTTCACTCTAACGAGGACATCAACCAGCTGGGCAGCGGCACCTTCCTAATTAAGGGACCGGACATTCCAGGTACATACCCTTAAATCGTAGTCCTTATTTCGTTTGCCATGTTCGTCATCAAAAGGGGGTCTCTCTTCCGAGGCTGTTTATGCTTTTTCATTGGTATATGTTTTTTTACGTGGTGGGTCTCAAACCCAGCGCACAACCCCGTGTAGGGGATGTTTCGCCTTCTCACTTTATCTCGCTTTCAAACGGATGTTCTTGGGCTACCCAGAGGATATTTGGTCAAAGACCAGAAGTCGTGAGCTGCTTGAGCCATATGTAAAATAATCGTTTCTGGCCACTCTCAAGTGAATGGCGATCAGAGAACTTTCCTCACTTGTGTGAACTTCTACACATGACTCCATCGTCCTTACTGTTTACAGATCACGAGTATTTATTTTACTTTTAAGAGGATCGTTAGTTGTTTATAGAAAACGTCTTTAGCCGAAGGCAAATATCGGGAAAGTAATATGGTAAAGACTGGATCCCTCTGATCGCATTAACTTTAAGACCAACTATTAAGGTGTGCTTAATCATAATTTTTAATGTTATTTTAAACTAAGAATACATACTTATATTAGTGGCAAGTGAGAAACCATAGAAAAATTAGCAATAATGAGGTTGAGGTCCAACAATAATTAGTTCCCCGGTTTTCTCATACATCAAAGGTAAGAAGAAAAAACTGAAAGAAGAGAGCAAGAGAAATGCACCAAGCACCAACAAAGTGTCCTTTGCCAAGAACGGCTGCTTATCCATCGCTTCTATCACCATCTTCGCCACCAACACTGCCATCGGCAACAGCATTCACGGCGGCATACAAATATATGTACATATGTATGACACAATAGCGCCAGCACCACTGCCATCACTCGCACCAGCAGCATCTTGAGTATCGTGAAAATCTTCAAAGCCTCTTGCAATTTGCTTCAGTTTTCGCGTCTTCTTGCATTCGCGCCGGGAACTCGGTCCTTTGTGGCAAATTAGTCAATTGACAACATGCAACAGCGTTACGCCACTGCAAGTGGCATTAACTCCATGTCTGTTGGACAGCGACAACGGGTCGGGTACGTGCCACAATTTGCGCATAGTCGGCAATCAGTTGGTGGGTACAACACCCGTATCCGTGCACATAATTGAAGCACCAACAAGCGATGTGTTGCAAAGCCGCATATAAGTCAAAAAGCGAGCATAAGACCAGCAACAATTGTAAATAATATGTATGTATGTATGTATGTATGCACAAAGATAACAGTGGGCGAGGTGCACGCTGCTGTTGCACATTTGTTGGTGGTGTTGCATTGTTGCCACCCGATTAACGCGCACATCGAGTGTGAGTAAGTGAGTGTATGTGTGTGTGTGTGTGTTTGTAGTTATGTTGTTTTTGTAGTTTGCATACTACACTATGTTCTTATTATTATTGCTGTTGCTATTCGCCAGCACGTCGCGACTGTTGCTCTCTGTTGCTCCCCGACTTCTTTCAGCTGCTGTTGCTGTGATCAATTTGTGTTTACATGCAAATTAATTGGTGGTGCAATTAAAAACTGTCGTCGTGGTTTTCGCTGTCGTTGGATTTTGATGGCAAACAGTGGTGCGGATTGAATCCTGATGTACGGACTGACATACACACATGCAAAATTCATGCACACATGTACATTCATACATTCATACACATGTGTGCATGAATTGATGATTGTAAAAGTGGAAATAATGATGTTAGCTATTACAGTGCGTAACTTAATAATGATGTTGTCTAACATAAACAAGACTTGCGTGATTCTTATGAGTGTTTTCGTACACATACAGATATAATGATATCAAAATATGTATGTAAATACGCTTATTAGTGCATTGTACTCATTTAACTAAATTGAATTTATTTCATCAATTTCATAGTAAAGTCATTCTCAAGCAATTCATATAATCATTATTTTATATAATCGTTTTTAAAGTCTTTAAATACATACTCTCCTACTGTCAATATTGTTTTCGTACAATATCTTTATGCCATATTAATGAATATAAAACATAATAAATATCAAAAAGCTCTGGTATCGATCACAGGTAGTTACATTATGTATTCCTATTAATTGAAAAAACATCAAGTCAAGACTCTTTTCACATACAAATTTGCATTAAATTTCATAAACTATAATTTTTATTAAGTATAAATATGTAAAATTTGTGTTAATACAATTACTTTATATTTATATATTCGTTTAAGAGTTTAATTAGAAAATAAATTCGATTTAAAAATCCAGAAAAAATAGTAGCAGTTTGGAAGAAGATACTTTGCAATAATTGAACATTTTTGATCGACGGTTCAAATTTTAATTAGCTTTATTACTAAATTACAATTATAGTTATTTCCGAGTTCGCACTTGGAGTCTTATGATAAAATACATGATTAAAAAGAATATAATCAAAAACAAAAATTAAATCAAAATAAAAATGAAATCAACCAAAGTGTATGAAATGAACATATTAGCAACATGTTGCTGAAGTAGAGGATGTTGACAAACATTTCAATGACGTTTGTTTGAGCTGCGAGGTTGGCTGCGGCAGCGGCGTCAACGTCGGGGTGTGCGCGGACGCACTCTTGGCCATTACAAAATTCCGTGAGTCTATGATTTAACAGAGATCGATTGTGAGAGAGGGAGAGTGTGGGGAGAGAAATGTAACATAAGATTTACAGTATTTTGCAGTTGAGCTCCTACAAGTTGTATTTTTCGTTTGGAAGATGCATTTCGGAATAATTGCAGCACTTTAATGCAACTTTTTATTTTATTTTTAAGTTGAAACTAAATCTGGAAACAAAAAAAATATGTATTTTTGTGAAAAGAACTTACAATAACCTCGATATAATGTTAATATTATTAATTATTATTAATTGAAGCGATAGTTCAGAAATTTTCACATTCAGGAATCTCACTAAAAACCAAAAATGTTTCTCCTTTTTTCGTGAAAGCACATATTAACATTGAGTATTTTAACTTGCTCGTTGGCAACACTGCAATCAGCATTTATTATTGGATCGTTTCTGGTTTCTCATTCGCCACATTTGCTTGTAAATTTGTTGGTTTGCGCGATGACTAAAGCGAACGCGAATGTAAATGAGAGCGTGAGCATAGCCGGCACGAGCGCCAACACTTCGGTTATCTACGGTATTCGTGGCCGTTGGCTTTAGCAACACGATCATATTGTTGTTGACAACCAAGCGCGCTGCAACGGACGTTAGTCGCTGACGACGACGCGTATTTAGTCGACGTCGACGCCACTCTCTGGCATAGGAAGTGGTTGCATTCGACAGTGGCCACTACAAACACAACAACACCAGCAAACGAAATGAATACAGACGTGTTCAAACCCAAGAATTGATTGCAATAACAGCCAAATTAGCTCTTTTGGTTAAGTCGTCGGCAGCTACAGCTCACCGCTTTAAGATAAATGTACAATAGTGAGCCGTGCACGGCGCAGAGCATAGCCGAACACAGCGGCGCGAAAGAGCAGAAATAGCGCAACATCGTGTATCTCACGGTGTCTGTGTTTGTGTATGCCATACCCATTCGTAGTATCTTAATATCTTGCTTGCTTTTGAGCAGAGTGGGCACACACCAACCGATCGACCGCTTTGAGCGACCAAACAGCCAGCCACCAGACAACTAAGTCAAGCAGCAGCGACGGTAATAGCAACTGTAAAGACTAAGTGAATGAAAAAAGTTTTTTCTTTCCATTAGTGCGCGCTCGCTGAGGGGTTTATTTATTCAACGACAGATCCCGTGTGTGGACATTATTTTCCGAAACGTTCGCTAAGGAGCACACGACGAACATAACGCGACTCAGTATCAAATGAAACAAATCGAATCGATGATTACGGTCCGCATATTAAAAGTTATTAAAACGAAAAGTTCCGCGTTGCATTATTTTAATTGAAAGTCATTTGACTTGTCGCAGATTCTTTTGAAATGTTTCGCGAGCTACGCGAATTATTTGCATGCACAACAACAAATGTGAAGTGTAAATTGTTATCACATCGCCGCGTAGCAGTTGTTTGTTGTTAAGTAATAATCGCGTGATTCCAAAAGAGCCTTGAGCTCCGTGGGCTTTGGGAGGAAACTTGTGGGTAAAATACCAAAGTCATAAATAGGGATTGCTAGGCTAGACTAGAGCACAAATATATGGCGCCGGAACAATAGTGCTAGCAATAAAAATCGTCATTTTGCACAACCAATCGCATGCCAGCCAAAAACTGTGCCATCAGGGTGTCAGCCATTCAATCTATGTATCTTTGCTCATAGATAAACGTGTTTTGAAGTAAATTGTTACACCAACGCTTTTCCACCAATTAACTTTTATTTTATTTCGGTTGTATTGCAGCTGAAGTGAATATATCCGATCGAGGAAAACCTCAAGCAGTGACGACAATATACATTGTGTTTAATCAAAGAGAAAATTTAAAAATAAAGTGTGTAAATCAAAAAACTGTGTTAGCGAACGAGCGAGCCAAACAGAAGGAGCAAAATACGAATTTTTACATTACAAACCGCCGAAATAGCGACGGCTAGACGGCCATAATAGAGGCGGCACAATACGCGCAAGATAAACGCTTTATTAAAAATATTAAAATTCAAAAATAGAATTTTCACGCAAACTGCACTATTCAACCGCATCGAACACGGCGAGCACCAGATTTGTTTGTACGTTCATAAACGAGCGACGGCGCCTAAATACACGGTAATCCAAATTGTAGAAATTCATTGATAAACGAACGACGGAAGAAGCTCATAAGCGCCAAGCTAAGGACCGACTGCATAGCCTGAAGAGTACCATCTAAATAAGGTCGAAAGTGTAGAACAAAAAAAATTAAAATAAAAGCGAAGAAGATAACGTAGAAAATTAATAATTTTTGTATTCGGCAAAGGTGTTATCTAATCTAAGCGTTTGCTCGCTTCGCACTACTTACCCACCTACTTACCAAACGGCGCAACAAACAACATCAACAACAAACAATCGCAACCTGCTTGCTATCCGCGCTCGATACGCAACGAAGTGTATTACAGAGTCACAGAGTCGCCCAGCCACTCACTACACACAGTTCACTCGCCGCCGGCGGTCAGTCTGTCAGTCGGTGTCAGAACGCGAGCGCGTTTGTTTGTCAACAGAACAAGTCAGTTGGTTTAGTTTCGCTGTCTGTTGCTTAAATTTGACACAACCAAGTATAACGCAAACGCCAAGAAGCGTGTAGGCTTGCTCATTCTGAGTGCGTCTAATAGCGTGTAATCAACGACAAAATAGTGGAGAAGTAAATTACCGCAACAATACTGTCCGTTTCATAGTCCTAAAATAAGCGAAACAAGTGAAAATATCGTTCTAATATAAAAATAAATTTTGCGTATATTTAAGGGCAATCGATTTTCAAAATAAAAATAATTTTGTGAAGTGCTAAAGTGTTTCGAGCAGAAGTGTTAGTGAAAAGAGAAGAAGTAGAATAAGTGCAATCTCCACAACTGCGAAGTAATATCGGCTGCTGAAAATTGAGTGTGAAATAATAAATTCTTCTGCAAAACCAAGGGGACAAACAATAAAATCGAAGTAGAGTATAAGAAGCTCAGCGAACCACATGAAAATGGCCATCAACAACAGTACAAAAGCGTCGCGAACGACAGCAATCAGCAACACAAGTGCATCCAGTTCATGCCGATCCACGACGTGTGTCAAAAGTTGCGAAACATTGGTCAAAGCAACAGATATGCATAAATCAGGAAGCACAGCAAGCACAACGACAACATCGGCATTAACATCATCTCCAGCATTATCCACAATATCGGCAGCAACAGCGGACGTTACTGGAAAATTAGCGCGACCAACGCCACCGTCAACATCGACAACTGCAACAACAAGAGCAGGGGTCTCTACAACATCACTCAAGCTTCTTTACAAATTCATTATATTTGCCATCTTGATTTGCACAGCGCCGTCGCTGGTTAGCGGCCGACGGCATGCGCCACTCTTGCTGGAAGAATCGGAGGGTACGCGCCGAAATAATAGACCAGTTGGTAAGTGTAACACACCACTTTATTCATATACGAGTACATAATTACATATTCTTAAGTTTATAAAATTATAGGATATACACTAACATTTTTTTAGCGAAAATATTATTATAATCAATCGTAGGAGGAGCACACATTTTAGAAGTAACTTAGCTTATCGAACAACATAACTTATATTATACAAAAAGCGCACACAATCTTCAACTCATGCGCTGTGTTTTACCGAAATCCAGTTGGTTTTCCCCGCAGCCAAAAATCGGAAAGTTTTGTCATTAAGTCAAAACGCCCACAAAACAATCGAGCCTTCAAAGTAAACGAAGGCATACTTTAGTACGACAAACACACACACACATCCATGCATACATCGGTGTGTTTCTACCTGGTCGGCTCAACCTTTCTTTAAACAGTTGCTGGGATTCCCGTGCTCGTCCTTATTCTATGTACTTTGTTGTTGCTTTGAGCATAATTGCGGTATTTCCCACATTTGATGCCACACAGATGCTAGCGCAAGCATTGATTGCACATATTTCGAGCCAAATACCTGCGCACAACACACTATCACGCCCGGACATATGCGCATGTACACAAACAAACACACGTACAATCGTAGACGGGAAGTCCTGAATTTGGACAATAGATGGTTTCATTGAAAAACGGTCACAAAGTTGACCTGTGCCACTGCTAGGTCACAAGAGCGCTCACCATGCGGATATTTGGGAATTCCCTAATGATTGTGCATACGCAGCGGGAAGTCGTACTAACAATGCATTGCCGCTTACCGGAGACGCGAGTACGGGTCTGCTCACGCAGCCATACGGACAGTCATATCTATAGTATGTGCTAGTACACACGCGTATGTTTGTTGTTGTCGGACTTGACAGACAGTTAGTCGTCGGCATGACAGGTTTTCTAATGTTCACCAAGAGCGGTGATTGCTTTTTGTTATTGTTATTGTTTCTGCTTACGATGCAGCGGCTGTGCACAGTTCCACGACGGTGCCGCACGTTCATTAAATGACTTATTAATTTCATTTCCGTAATGTCGATTGTGGCCACGCTGTCTCCAAACTTCCAACTAGAGTGAGCTTGACAAACACATACATGTATACCCGCGTGGATAGGAACCACCAAATGGGCGATTAAACGGGGCTTTAAGTGCGTGTTTGTCACGGCGACGGTGCGCGGCGTGCGATGTGCGGCGTCTCACCACATTTTTATGTTCTTATGCCAATGCACCTTCTGCATTGTGTGTGGTTTGTGCGCGGGCGCTTTGGAGAGTCATTATTTTGTGCCCGATTTTATCGAAGTTCGTATTGGCAGCGGTCAAACGTGTGTGGAGCAAGCACAATATTACCCATTTGCAGTTCTCGTCTTCCTCGTGTTTTTCTTTATTTCTATAACTACTTAATGGTGCCAATTTGTCTACCTACAGACAGTTTTTCACAGGTTTTTCTTCTCCTCACGATTCGTTATTCTTCGTTTTTCTAAACAAAAGAATTCTTTTGTTTCCACATTCCACCAGCACGTATCCGTTTGTATATTAGTAAATATTTATGAACTGGAGATTAGCTCTGCACGTAAGAGGCTTTTCGGACAGACTGACATTTGTTTATAAAAGCGTGAGGTCGTTTGTTCGTTTGTGCGTGTGTAGGAACGCTCGCCTATCTCCAACAAATCTACGGTTTCTGTGAAAATTCATGCTCCGAATAGTCTTTAGATCATTGGATTGCATTCACATAGCTTCGCTATTTGCGCACATTTCCGATTTCAGCCGTTATTCTGCCACACACTCAGAGTGTTGTGGCTAAGCGAAGGAGCCAGGGCGTTGCAGTTCAGGCACATGAAATAAGTGTAAACCTATATACATATGTATGTATGTACATACAAATCAATATATATGTACATACATATACATATGTATATACGATATTGTGCGCAATTAGAACAGCTGTCACTTAATATTTTGTTCTCATTCGGCTAATGCCGAGGAAGTCAATGAAGTGCGCCTTACCTTTTCGTGGGATACCCTGACCACCCACCCGCCGCATCGATTCGAATTGCCATTGGCGGAAAAATGGGTGTTAAATGGAAATTTGTAATCTGCTCGCATTTCAATTATAAATTCATTTCGCAGCTATGATTTCCAAATGAGGCTGCACACTTGGGATGCGTCATCGAATGGCGTCACTAACACGACTTCCATGATTACAATGAATCAAACGAACGGTATCCGCTGTTTAACAATAAATAACACTACCATCGTTAGAAAAATGGGAAAAATAAATGTACTAAATCAGTTTTAAAAGTCTCGTCTGTTTTCGCTGATGGAACAAATATTCATCAAATATGCTGTCGTCTGTTGTACGTTCTCCTACCCTGATGCTGGGTAAATTCGACATGAGAAGAGTATTTCATGTTTTCGCTGTAGGCGAACAGGTTCCACAAACGCAAAGTGATTTCTTCGGGCGTTAACTTCCTTTGTGGGCTAATTCAAAATTTCGTTAACATACATACATACATACATATATGTATGTATATGAATGAATGGATCAATCAATGAAATTGCTCGCCCAAGCAATACACACAGGTATTATAAATAATACATGTGCGTGCGTGTATACCGCTCGACCGACTAACTGCTCGTCCCACTACGCGTTCGCTTTAGTTTGGACAAACCAGATTTAATGAATGAAATGATATAAGACAATAAAACGAAAAACATATACCTAACATATGTATGTAAGTATGTGTGTTTGGGACCGTAATAATATATCAAGCATTAAAGTGCCAAGCTACGGCTACGCACTTTTCGATTTCATTCAATATTTTGGCCGCATTTGCTCCATGTTTCGAACATTTGTTAAGTTGTTGTTGTTGTTATCGCTTTAGTTGTTCGGCTGTTGGTGTTAAATTAATGAATTGATTTTGGACTTTTAGTAGATGTGTTTTTATTGCGACTTTGATTTGTTATTTGGCGGTACGATCCGCCGATCCGTGTCTTACCACGCACTTCGCTCGGCTCATTAATGCAGACCTACATACTATATGTACATATAGACATGCCGTAAATGTGTGCGACGGCGTGTACGAGCATTCATTCATGCAGACGTGCTTTTGAGTGGTCGTGCAGACAGACAGTCGACACCCAAACACACTGCGCCGGAAGGGCAGACAGATAGGCAACAAACCATTATTGGTACGCACATACATACAAACTAACGAAAGGTATAGTATGTATGAATACACATGACTATTTACTTAACTGGCCGATCCGACCGGACGGATGTTTAGACAGGCGACAAGCAGCCGCCATTCAACAATCGTCGGTGGTCGTCCGGCAGGCGGCAATTGCAATTGAGGAGGTGTTAAAATGTGCTTAACTGATTTGCAATATCTGCGGCAGCACCACCAATGGCACATACATACATACATTATTCGACGCTCACATGATTATGCGATTTTCAATATTTCGTTGTCTTTTTGTGCATTGCAATTAAAATTTCGCAAGCAACGCCACTGGTGCAACTGTTCAAACATGGCAGTCGCCGTCGCCGTTGCCGTCATCGTGGGTCTGTTATACTAGTACTCAAACCTGTGCTAAGGCGTGAAGCACGCGTCATCATTAAGAGTTGTTCGCTGTTCACCTATGCCAGACCTGAGACGGCTGATCCAACTGCTTCAGCGTTTAACGCTACGGGCCAACGGACTTGAGGTCGCGATCTCTTGGGCTGATTGCGGCGGAAATTCGGCGACTTTGGCACGCTCGCTTTCAAACGGCAGCATTTGGTCACCACATGATGGTAGGCGGTTTAGTGTCTTATGCATATTTTTATATGTTCACTGATTAATGAGTTTAGCGACCAGACCAGAGGCCACAATTTATTAACTAATGCTTCCTTGTTGCCAATTTTTGGCGTCTCTTTTCCATTTACGAGTACATCTTGGTTTTCCGATTTGCGTTTACGTTGGTTTCCATATGGTTTTGTGCAGTTGCTAAACGTTTTACGCCAGTTTTGCCACAAAGTCTAACAGTTAGTAGCTGTCGCTAGGGTATGGGGGTTCAAGAGCCCAGCGAGCTCCAAGTTGGCGTTTCTCGAGCGGTCGGCCTACCTGTCTTCAAGAGACTTGCTGCCTTCTGCGTCTCGTTTGTCATCTGATGGCTGCTAATGTACATATGTATGCAGACGCGCCTTTCGGCAGTGCGTCGCTACACTTGACTTTCGGTACCGCAGTCAGCCAATTCTTCGTCGTGTACATGGCGACCCATTAGGCCATGCTCCCACATTCGCGCTCCATCTTCAGCCTCCTGTCAGCCCGGTTCCATTGGCCTTTGTTGGTGTATGGTTTTTGTTATTTGTTTAGTGAGCTCAGTTTTTTCTTTCGGCTGCTGCCTCACATGTGTGGGCAGAGGAAACACAAAAGCCCACAAGGTGTCGAATTGCAACAGACTTTGCTGTTTTTCCTTTTTAGCTTAATGCTCGTTTGTGTTTTCGTTGACTATAATTTTTAAATTTTCTCCTCATTTCGTGTTTACCTTTGTAGTTGTTCATTAGCATTGACGAATTTTTTTATATTTTAAATGGTGACATTTTTATTTCGTCACCTCAGAGTTGCATTCTGGTAAAATTATATTACAACCTCATGTTTGCGCCATCTAGAGCTTCTGACACACTTCTAACACTGCTATATAGAGTTGTTTACGAGAAATTAATTTTAAATTTTATAGCTTTATTTCGTAACGTATTTGCTCTTTGGATTATTTGCGTTTTATTACTATCATGGCTCATGACCCAAATTATGCCCTTAATTCTAGCAGGCAAGCCTCCACTCTGTTGGGCTGAAAATCTCCACAGTTTATGCTGATATTTATAAGTATTAACTGCCGTTTCAAGTGAAAGTAGCCACTGTGGCATGTCTTCCCTGTGCAACAGACTCACCGCCATAATGCCATGAAAAATGCATGCCGCTTTACTCCTCTTTTTCTTTTATTAGTTACTCGCGTATTCAACCATCCATCCATTCGTCGCTGCTATTATTCCATGGATGGCGAATACGTTCGCTCGTCTTCCTCTAAAAATGCAGCGATTAGTATGTATGTATGCATGCCGCGCCATAAATTGGCATCCAATTGCCATAAATGCCCCGCAATTCACTACCAATCAGTCGCCCTGCTACCCCGCCGCTTAAACTCCACATTGGCCAGCCAGCTAAGCTGTTGCGACAGACAGCATTGACGGTTGTGCTGGTGCGTTCCACATGTTGCAGTGCTTGTGGTTCAATGACTTGTGCGCTTCTAACTAAGAAAGCTGATTGCCTAACAAACTAACAGGCTCAACTGTGTCGGCTGGTGGCGGCCAGTGGTGGGATGGCATAGTCCGGCTACTGGCTGTATAGTGCATTCATATCTCGTGTGCGTGTGTGACTGTGGCATATTTGCTTTGATTTTCACTTTATTTGCTTTGTTTTTGTTTTTTCATTTGGTATTTTTGCTCACATGCCTACTTGTTGCGCTGTTTGACTAGTACACCTACATACTTACACACGTACATATATACATACATACATATGTACATGTGTGGGCACTTACTTAGTTTCTTAGTTAGTGGGACGTTGGTGGTTAGTGTCATCGGGCGAGCCACCTACATCGTTCGCATTCGCACTCTGTGAATAGGTTGTGCTGCTGGGGAACTGCGGAGGCGCATGCAACAACTGCAACAAAAAGCCATAGCCACATATACACACATACATATATCTATAAAAAATGGGCGGCTCCAAGGGGGGACACGTTATGTGCTTACCACTGGAGTGGCATGTCTATGGTTTAGGATGTGTGCGTGTGTGCGCAAGTGCGAAATATTAATTTTAATGGCCAAGTTAAAGTTAATGTGTGTATATATGGTAAATGCTAATGGTGAAATGTAGAAATTTAAAGTGCCAACTGGCGAGGTGCAAGAGACGAGAAGCGAAAATGCGCACAATTCCAAAGTGGCGAAGGTTCACTTAAGGTACCGCGCCCCTTGCCGGTATTTTATTGTATACATATATTTGTATATATGTGTGTGTATTTGTAAGACGCGGATATTTCCATCTAAGTCTAAGAATCTTTGGCGCGACTACTGATGCACTCGTCGCCACATGTTGTTGCAATTTGCATTGTTTGTGTGGCTGCCGGTTGCGCTTGTCGTGCATGCTGCACTTGTGTATATGCCACATTCTTGTTCTGCATTAATTATCAAAGTGTAGTGATCTTTTTTTAATTTAAATTCCGCCATACACACCCAAAACATGCACACATCTACATACATACATGTACATATTGAAATATAGGACAACAATAACAAAAGTAGAAACGGCGGCAGCTGTGGCAGCAGCATCCACAGCAAATTCGTTGCGGCATTTCATTTGTGCTTCGTCAGAAAATGAAAACTCTTTGATTGCGAACGGTTTGTCAATGTGAATTTGTTTGAGTTTTCAGTATTATTAGCTTAGCGCGGTTCCTTACTGCCTACTTCAACATAACCAAATATACATGCATACATATGTAGGTGTGTGTGTATGGGTGCATGATGCTGCGGCGTTGCTTCGCTTCCCCAAACTGATACGGATCTTACAGACAGTACGGCACATTTAAATGGATTTTGCTGCCGCCGCGGCCACTCGTCACATGTGACTTGTGCCGCACATGTACTGGCTGCGGCCGCATGCGGCATGCCACAAGTAATAAGTAAAAGCCGCAGCTAACAATGATGCATGCACTCTAGTTGTTGTTGCTGAATTTATTAAGCCAAATACACATATACATACATACGTATTTTTGAGGGCGCTAGTGTGTGTGCGCGTGTGTTTGGCAGTCTGTAAATGCAATTTGTGCGCGACAGCAATCATTGCTGATGTTTTGTGCGGCGAAGCTATTTTCGTTTGTAGCGGGGCGGCCACCGTCAAGGGGTGAGCGTACTAAAAGCGATCAGAAAAAAATTAAAAAAAAGTGCAAGAACGAGCGGCGAGACAATGAGTCACAGTTGCCTCGAAGGGAACAACAAAAACAACATGTGTGCCAAACTTTCGACAAAAATGAGTAAAGTGGAGATATACATATTTGTACATACATATGTATGTATGAATTGAAAGGAAGAATATTAATTTTCAAATCGGTTGTACTTAAAGGGGTATACTTAAAGGGGTATATACCTCGTAACTTATAAAGATAGAGAGATGTTCGCCCTGTAATTACAGTAAAATAGGTCCCTTAGAAAGAGCTGCACTTATCTTGAATCGGCAGTCAACACTTCCGCATAGAAAGCAGGTGCCACAAGAAATATTAGCTCAAAAGTTCCCGCTAAATTCAGTGCAGCATGTGATTTTGTATGACTCACAATCACAAATCAAGCAAAAAAATCAAGAGTAACTAAAAATACTTTATTTTAATCACCCAATCGCTTACTTGAATCACCACCACATGCAAAACTGCATTTGCACAGACACACACACGTCACCCACGCGCAGATGCACACATATGGGCAGATGTGCTACACTTAGTTTGACTATAGAAGCAGTGCTGCTTAAAAAAGAAAAGTGGGTGTGTGCTGACAGTCACTTGACCAACAATACGTCGACAAACACCCAGCCAGCTACAAGGCATGCCACCGCAAGAGCGCGAGCATCGTCGCCGAGCAACCGAAACGCCCACCCACCCACAAAAGGGCACGTCGACATTACAACAGCTACAACAACACCGCGTGGCCACAACAGACAGCTGGTCTCCCCATTGTCAGCAGATTAACAACTTGCAGCACGTCACAGCGTCAGCAGCTTGCAAACGGCATGCAACACGCCCCCATATCGCGTGCTAGCCAAAAATACACAAATGCACATCCAACTCGTGCAAAATTGATAACAATTAAAATCAGTAATAAAATAAAATTAAATAAATTTCGACTAAAGCCAAGTGGCAGAGCGCACAAAAAAATTCCGGCGGCATGTGATTGCAACAAAGCATGTAATGAGTCTTGTGAATTTTTGAATATTTCAAATAACTTTGCCGCATCGTTGGCATGCTGCTTAAACTCACCGCAAATATTGTTGCTAATAATTTGTTGTTGCCGTTGCATATACAACAATGGGAAATTTGCCGCTAATGCTTTAATAGCTATTTCTGGCTATTCGGGCTATTAAAAATATAATCAAACTGAAATTTGGGTGCACATTAGCAGCGATTTTCCTGCTATTAAGCATTTTTCTCAAACTATTAATTTCTCGCAGTTCTCACGTTGTTGTTACTTGCCTCAAATATGTGTCTCTAATTTTCGCTGAGTTCGCAGCTGTCGCTGTACATATGTACATATGTATGTGGGTGTGTGTGTGTGCATATGTGTGTGAACTAGTATTAGGCAATAACAATTAAATGAGCAATGCAATAAAATATAAAGGTGTTTGGCGAGAATAATGGCTCAAGTGGAAATGAGTTGGCATCAGCAGAAAATGATGATTTCGCTGAGCAGTTGATGGAGCGCTACTTGAGGCATCGTTGGGTAGGCAAGGACGGTCATGAATTTAGTATTTGATGTGTGTTTATTACACGCATAAATTATCTAAAAGAAAGTTGTTGCACATTCGCAATTGCTTGTATTTGTATTGGCACTTGGAAAATTTTGTTCTACTACCAATTTAGTGACAATGTTGAAAATACAGGTTTTTTTAGCATTTTCATAAATTTTTTTGCAAAAACTTTAAATTGAACTTGCCACAAAATATGGCTGCGTGTAGTAATTTCAGTTTTCATCTTTTCATGGTTTTTCGAAAATTTAAATTTTTAACGAAGCAACTTTTCTTGTCAGCGGTGTCATCTAACCGTGTTGATTGACTTTGAATTGTGTAAATAAGAACATTTGCTATACCAAACTGTGCTGTGGGCAAAACTTGTCATAATTGCCGCGAGGCGATGCTGGCTGCCAAAGATATTGCATATTTCATGTAGCAGATAAATGTACATTGCCCATATATACACACATACTATATAGTACATACATGCGCACACACACACACAAATCGATTTTTACTTTCCGTTTTTATTCAGTTTTTGTTGTTCATGAAATTGCATCATCATACCGCAGCAACAACAATTTATTTAAATGTATGTAAGTATGTATGTATGTATATGTCTATATATTGGGTGGCAATATACAGCAGTATGTATATACTATGTATGTAGGTAAGCACAAGCACATTTGTTCAGTCATTTAATAACAAGATGAATTAGCAACAATAGCAATAAAGCATGTGAGCGAAAGTGTACAATTAGATAGAGGGCGAGCGAGAAAGGGGAAGCATGTTGAATAAAAGTCACTCGTCTGCGAAGCGGGCAAAGCAATTGTTGATCGCTTGCAGTTCATCACGTTCACGCGAAAGCGATTCGTCATTGACATGTGTACATCACACGCGATTGCGTACCGTTACTCTTGATGGGGCAATAGCGACAATGTGCATATGTTAGTCCATATCTGTCTACTAAATGGCTAATGAATTCATAGATAGTGCCCCCAACATACATACGTACATATATCTACGTATAACGGCACGTCACAGGAAAAAGATCGAATTTTCACGCCCAGACCTTTTAAATTAAAATGGGGACCGCGCAGTGTGTAGGAAGTGACTGCCTGTATTTGCACTTGAACGACCGACCGTGTCTGTTTTATGCAATCGAGCACAACTGCTGACTGCTTTCGCTTGCCAGATGCCTGTTGCTGGGTGTATATGGTATAGAACAGTTATTACTATTTTTTAGAAAAATCAGGCGACATTCTGCGCTGAGTGGAATACTCCTCACATAACCAAATTGCATGACCTTAGGAATTTATGAATTGCAGGTGCAACAAATCCAAAACGTGGTGGGCTCTCTTCATCGCAAGACTTGCTGAGGGGCTATGAGGGGCGGTATATCCGCCGGTTGGGCGCAGCGTTTCACGATCAGCTTACGCTTAGAATATGAGTTTGTGTTAGTGTAAGAGTGACCTGTTCAGCTGGCAGCAAGCTATTAACTGCTTGTCAAAAGTGAGACGGAACCTCCTGACTGAAGAAAGAGCACTTCTCATTGCGTCACACTTTTGTGCGATTTTTTCTTGTTTTTGGTATTGCATTTTGAATTTCAAACGATTTCATTCATTATTTTGTGTTTATTTAAAATTTGAGCGGAAATGAAATTCGAAGTGTGAAAATTATTACGTACAATTGTATGTAGTGGATTTGGCAGGTGGCAGGAGTTGGGTATAGCAACAACAGCATCTAATTTTGGACTGAGTTGATGTGGAATATAATGGAACTCTGGCGACCTTGGAAATCACACTCATTCACTTTTTCGCACACAATTGTTAAACAACCTAGCGGAACGTTCTCAGCCATATTTCATTAAGGATGAGTGCAAAGATAATCATAAATCGCAAAATAACAGCAATTAATTGAAAATAAGTGGCGCACACACACTCTTAAACACAACTTATACTTACATACATACACACACACATGCATAAATGCAGCAGTTATGATAGCGGTTTTTTTCAAAACATTGAGCTGTCATAAATTCTCCACTAATTTTCACCCTAATCAGAGTGTACTCAGTCGATCTGACACAATCTCTTCTTCGATCGGAAAGAGTTCATAAACACTTTTCATTAAGTAAATATATGTATGTATTCATATTTTTTATTAATAAATAATTGAAAACTATGCCGGCTGTAATGTATGTAAACGGAATTTTTTTACTTTTTCACAAGTATTTGCTCGGCTTTGGCGGTAGGTGCAACCAAAATTGGTGCATGCGACATGCATTTCATAAATCAACAACATACATACATACATACATATATGAATACTTAAAGACATATGCACATATGTGTATAATACATATAAGTGCAGCCGAGGCGCAAGTCACCTTTAGATCGTCGCTCTTTGCTCAGTGTGAGCGCCGACACTTGTACGGCTTCGCGATGACGTTACCTGGACAATGCTGACTAAATAACTCAGCAATCAAATCAATCAGCTAATCAACTATCCATTCAAAGTATTGTACACGAGTACGTCGGCGATGTGAGATCTGATCATAAGCAATCGCGTCATGCATGTTGGTGTGTGAGTGCGTATGGGACGCTCTCCTCTCCCCCTTGATAAAATTTTCCAAAGCCATTTTTATTTTCAAATTTTTTCAACCGTTTGCTTTTCTTTTTGGTCAGTTGACAAATATGGCGTTGGCTATGTTGGCGCGTTGTGTTTTTATGGCGTATACAAGTAGCGCCAGCGTTCCTTAATGTCCATGTTTGTTTTGGCTTTTCAATTTTATACACGACTATTTTCATTTATTTTTCTAGTTTTTATTTGTTTGGAGTTTGGCTCCCCTATATAGAGCGTACAATTAAATGATGACCGTTTTTGAGTTTTTGATTAAATGCTTTCAACTTGTTTTTCTTCAAATTCAATTTTAATCTTTTTGTGCGCTGGAAAATGTGTGCAAATATTTGTTTTAAGCGACGTCCAATAAATATTTCCACATACATAAAAAACAACGAGTGGCATTTGTTTGATGGACGTGACGTGTGTGCTCTTTTAAAAGAAAGAAAGAAGCAGCTTAGTTCGATTTCAAACTCAGCACTAAAAAGAAAAGAGTTGCATGAAGTTGACTATTTCATATTGGAACCCAGAACACCTCGATTTCTGAATGTATCTGACAAACCCATTATGTCGGTATATGTGTATGTAAATAGCGGTTATTTATGGGCACTTGAAGAGCCAATTGTTTATCACTGACGTATTGACAGTTCAGCACTTCCAACTGTCAAATTTATACGACAATCATCCAAATTATATTCGTGCTCAATTCTACACAAAGAGGCATGTTGTATAGGTATAGGCCTGCTTTTAGGCGGTAATGATATGTTTATTAAAATGTGGCTGTTTAATTATTTACAAATATTTATTTAATAAATATCAAACAACGAAATGCATATAATTTACCATTATAATATACATATAAAGTATATGGAAATTTCATACGTAAGCGATGTGTTTGACATAATTAAGGAAAACTTTCGAAAATAGCTTTTGAACACGGCGAGTACTCGTACAGTGGCAGTGCTGCGCATTAGTCGCTGTCAACGCTGTAATCATAATAATCGATCGACAAGGCATTTAGCCGCGAATTTTCGGCGCTCTGACTAAAATGAAAGATTCTACAAAATTGAAAACGAAGAAAATTTAATAAAGCAAGGAAAATGTATACAAGGCAATTTTGTTTCTGTTGGACGCTGCAGTGTAAAAGTACGAAAGCCAGAAAATATTTTCTTTTTTCACAACTAATGTTTTACGCAGTAATATAATAGTAAATTGAAAATTATAAATTGTTTGATTTAAACAAAAGGCAAAAAATCATCCCTGCAACATTTCAACTGTTTGTTGCTAGTTTTTGCGTTTATGACAAATTTCATACAGACTACTCTTAGAGAATATATTGAAAATAAACTAAACAAATGCGCCAAAATAAAACACTCGAAAAACAAAGCATTGATATTCAGACATAAATTTTCGTAAATCTAAAAAAATCGTCCGAATTTTCGCACACACACACCCCCACACATACGCTTGGACTTGGTCACAGTGGATATTTCTAGCAAGAAGCCATAAAGTGTGCAATAATACGATCATGCCTGGCCCCACGTCTTAACCTCCAAATCCATTGTAAGCGTTAATGGGCGCTTTGGTGCCAACCCAGTAGTGAGTAGTGACTGTGGCGCCGTCAATAACACAAATAACAAAAACTAAAACAACAGCAACAGCAACAGCAACAACTTTGTTAGCACCACACTCTGTCTATAATTAAGTTGTTGTCCGTCTTTTAAGTGCTTTTAGAAACTTATATTATCTCACTGATAGCGTTTTTGCCACATTATACACGCCATGTAGTGATTGCTGGCTTGTGGTTTGTTTTTCTTGAAAACTCAATTTAAATATATGCGCATTCTTTCAAACTGACTCGTTTTTTATACATACATACATATGTATGTGTGTATTTGAATTAATACCACTTTTTAGCCATTGCCACAACGAAAGCCGAATACCAGAGAGCTCCACTGTACATTTTCAGTTTTTTGTTTTTATTTTTAATTTGATTTTGTTTAGTTGTTCGTTTTTTTCTTTTGCTTTTGTTTTTGTTTTGCTTACTAGGTAATTATTTTCGACAATTAATTACTTTTTAGCTGACCTAAGCAATTTTATTTTAATTAATTTTAACATAGTTTAGCTTTTATTGGCGCAAAGCTGTCGCCGCTATAGCTAATTGTTATTTTTGTTGGCGGCTGTGGCGGCTACGGCGGCGGTGAATGGTCGCCAGTGTGGCCGGCAAAAAAGCTGCCTAGCGGTTTTTGCCTTTGCGTTCGAAACTCAACTTTTCAGCAATTACTGCTCTACGATCGACGCCTGTTTGTGTGTGTGTGTGTGTGTGTGTGTGTGTGTGTGTGTAGAGGGGAAGTAAATAATCGAATTGTGGTGAAATGTTGCTGTTGCTCTTATTGCATTATCACTTTTCAACAAAACGCAGAAACAACCAACAAGAATTATAAGTCTCATATACATATACTTGTATGTATCTATAAGTATTTTACTGTGGTTTCTAAACGACGGCCGTCCGTTTAGTTCAAAATTCAGAAAACTCAAGGAACTAAAATTCGAAAAATGCGAAAATCGACAAATTACTTTGGCAAAAAGGTCAGAATTCAAATTTATGCTTATTTGTGTGTGTATGCATGTATGTGAGTTTGTTCGCCATTAACTCCATGTACAAAGGCGCTGTACATCCAGCAAGTACATTAAATTGCAATCACAAAAAAATTGTGGTATTCAACACCAGCTGCAAGTATGTTTCGTGTCTCCGATTTCGTAACTGTTTATTTATCACACTTTGCGTTTGCCTATTGTGGCAATAACAAATAACAACACAGAAAAATATTTCTCCCATTCAGAAGATATTGGGACCAACCACTTTTTCCTCGCCATACATTTGGCATCCGCGAGCGATGTGAAAAACGTTAATTGGTATTTGCATGCTTTCGTATATGTACATACATACATACTTATATACATTGTGCATTTGTAGTCGGTGGCGTGAAAGCCGTATGCCAAGGTGTTGTTGTGGAAGTGCGCCGCCAAAGACCGAAGAAATGTTGGCGGTGCGTGCGCAAGGCGTGAAGAATAAATGACAACAATGTTGCATGCTCCAAAGACAGCAATTTTTTCACAGTCGGCAACGTCACGCTCTTTGTTCACTCGATTTACTGTGAATGGTTTCATTTAGATATTGTTATCTGCAGTTTGGTGTTTGTTGGTGTTGGTCTGTTGCACTTTGAGCCGTACTTCCGAAAGCCACAGACATATTCCACACCTCACAATCTGAAGTGTATAGAGAACAGCAACAACAAATCAAACAAATAACGCCGTTCGCCTGGTCGGGCACTAACAGCAGCCGAACATGGCATTTTGGGCGTTTATAGCCGAAATTGTTGTTGTTTTATTAATCAACATTTATATATGAGCGCAGCCCACACTTTCAGTTTCGGCTCGAGCACAACGGCCGCATGAGTGCTCATTTGAATGTGTGTGCGTGTGAGTAAGCGCCCACCGACCAACGCACACACACACACTTGCAAGCGGAGATTGATGATGTCGTTGTCGCCATGTAGGCGGTTGGTGGTGGTGGTTGGCGGTCGGCAGCGCAGCCCGTAAACAAAGTGACAATTCAATTAAAACATCAAAACTAAGTGGCTACGATTTGGGCAACAAAAATTATAAAAAATTGTGTACACTGTCGTAAAATAATTGATTTTTCTGCGGCTTTTATTATTTTGCCATGCCTATTTCATACACGGTGGCAGCACTGCGGCGCATGCTGCCGCTGAATATGCATTTCTGCATTTATGCGCAAGGTATCCCATTCCATTCGTGGCAAGTAGCATGTGGCATGCAACCACTCAGCGCCAGGGCTGCATGGTCGGCTAGCCGGATATGCATTCCAATGCGAGTGTAGTCTCGACACCGGTCGGCCGGTGAGCCAGCAGCGCTTGCCTCTATTTTTAGCGCATCGCGTGCACGCCTCACATTAGCCCCTATGTAGTGTCGCTGTTGCGCGCCGCGTTGCGCCACACTGCGCGCCTTAAGAAGTGTGGTGTCGAGAAGTGCCACCACATTTTGCCAATACGTTAGGAATCTGTAAATTTGACTTTTACTATCAGCACAGATACACCGACGGATTTCTCGTCATTTCCAGTTCCATTCGGAGCACCTTGGATGCTATTTTTGGCACTCGCCGCCGCGCCGTTAAAATGATGCGTCACTGATTGCACATTATTCGTTGCTGGTGTGGTGGTTGCGAATGCTTATTGCCAACGGCTTTACGAGGTGCTAAATTTCAATTGGGTCCATTATAAGCTGCTCCAATAACGAATGCTATCCCATCAAAGCGGATGGCTTACTGAAGCCCTTTTATTACTGTGTTCATTTATGCTAATGTATTTCTAATTAAGTATGTCAACAGCTTGACAGTATTCTGGAGATAAAACTGTGTGTATTGCAGTTATTATTCTGTGTGGTCAAATTTGTGCGAAAAATTTTTAATTCGGCGTTAAAGCGCGTCATAAAAACTGGTGATCTTGTAATAAGCATCAAAACGTTTTAAAAAGCCGTCAACTACACTTCATTCCGTCGCGCAAATGTGTTTCAATAATTAAGCGGGGCAACGCCTACAATTCTCTTACCCTTTGACTCTTCCTATGTCTTGTTGCGCAGCACAACTAAACGATCTACTTCATGGTTGTTGCACACTTCCTTCAAAGTCTTGATGATTTTGCAGATTCTTGCCAGCCCGTGCAGTTCCCAACAAGTTAATGAGTTATGCAGCACAGCATGCGTTTTCTGTAATCTTCAACGGGCAGGTCAAGCAGTTATTGTTGGTGTTTAATCACCTAACAAGTTAAATCCGCCCATGAAGCGCGATCCACAGCGAACGGTGAGCACAGCAGCTGCCACACCTCCTTTCACGCACTTGACGCAGTCGATCCAATGTTGATCTAGGGCCACGCAGCTGCTAAAGGGCGCACCATCGCAAGGTACTTCTTCACGCAGTCATTAAGATCGGCAGCGGAGAAGTATGATCAAGAAGCAGCAAATAAGGCTTGCAACCGTTGAGCTAAACGCACTGTGTTGAGTGTTGAAATCGGCAAATTATATCTCGTTGTTGCTTTTAAAGATGTTCTTGCTGTGTGCTTGAAGACAGACTTTATATGGGTGGCCAGCTCAACTGGAAGATATTGTGTTCTTCTAAACAAAGGCAGAAAACGGAATATCCAGTTATATGCACTAATGAATTTATTGATAATTTGCACGAATTATTTTAAATACGAGTAAAATTCACAGCCCAAATTTTCTTCTCTTGCTTATTAACCAATTACTTCATACAATACGAACCCACCACCATCAGCCTTTGAGCCTAATCCTCCTTTTTATCATTGTAATCCGATTCAGTTTGCGCTCAGCCGATCATATTGATCTACTCTTCGTCAATATTGTATGAAAACATGTGTATATCACACATTCAAATAACAGACAGGGACGAATAATGTTGCTATTGTTATAGGAATAATCGGAGATTGCATCTCCAACAGCTGGGCAGCTGGCATTCGGGTTTCAGTTGCAGCGGCTTAATGTACGATGTTAGACGCCATTCAATGTCAGAATGAAAGAGGCGCACTTAAGACCTTACCTTATTTCTGCGAAAACTCAAAAGAGCCTTGCCAACTGGAATTAGGATTGAACAATGGGAATATCAAAATAGAGAGGCAAAAGAAGCAAGCGAGGAGTCCCACAATTAAAAAGGGATAAGCGCGATTATAAAATACTCGCCAGAGGAGAAGTAAAAAAATGTAAAAATACTACATATGTATGTATGTACATATGTATGTATAATGCAATGTTTATATGACAACACAATAACGGCGTTGTAGAAAGTAATCTTATTTTCACACTATAGTTTGTTGCAAAACAATTCTCTCAAATTGCACTTCCCCGAAATAAGACGATTCTTGTACATATTTTCATGTTTTTTCCAAACGCCACACGGAATCAACACTTCGAAAACATTAAACGAGTATATGTACATAAGTACATATGTATGTACATATATTGTTTCCATTTTGCTTGTTATTGAATTACACTCTTTTTATTTTATTTTCTGTTTTTGTTTTCGTATGCTCCAATTGCAAAATTCATTACGAAAAGTTCAGCTGAAAGCAACAAGAACAAGCAGTAGCTAAAATGGCAGCAGGCCGGCGCACATTCACAGAATTCCGGTGACTTCCAGGGAGAGGGCATAACCGGCACGAGCGGAATAATACGAGTGGCCACAACGAGAATGCGGTTGAATGGAAAATAATGCAAGTAAGGCAACACGAACAACAGTGGACACAGAAAAGCTTAGAAATGACAACAACACAGCAACAAACTTTAGTGATACATTGCAAATAGGAGAACGGCGTGCCAGCGGCTAGATTTTGCCATGTGACCGGTGCCCCATCGCAGCTAAAATCGCATTTCCGTCTTCATATCCGAAATCCATAAGCAAATGCATTAGTTGAGCTTTAAAATAATAATGTTGATAATTGCTCGTCGAAGTAAATAAAAATTACGAAAATAAGTCATTGGCAATTGAATGGCATTGTGCATTTGTATAGTATATATGCATATATGGTTGTGTGTTTAAATGTACATAAATATGTAAGCATGCTTGTATTGTGTGTTTTGGACAGCGTAACCCTAGTAGTAAATTCGCGTGGTCGGCATCAACACCCGACAGCCGCCAAATCGGCAAAGGGCCAGCGACGCCAGATCAGTTGCAAAAATAAACTTTTGTATTTATAAACATTTTTCGCTTGAGTAATACTTTATTTATTGTTACGGCCGTTTTGGCGGAAGGCGTACATACACACACAGGCCCAAATATACATTTGTATACATTTTTGTTGTTTTTTGTGCAAAAATACATTTGGAATCTAACGCAAAGATTTGGAATTTACTAGCGGCCTCTACAGACATACACCTTTATACACCTCTATATATAAGTTTGCTAACGCTAGAACGTAGAAATCATACATACATACATACTATGTACATATGTATGTTTCAATTATGAAAGAAGTACTCTTACTTGTAGTAAAATGTAGTTCAAGTTAATATTAAATGAAACCACCTCATTAAATTGAATTAAAAACGAGCATCCATTAGCAATATTCAATAAATAATTAGTGTGAAATCAAGCGAGGAAGTGGGAGACAAGTGAGAATATAGGCAATTCAAACCACAACCCTTCACAGTCGGTTGAAGCAATAACAAAATTACAAATGCAAACAACAACTTTACGCGAAAACCCCAATACATGCGTGCACATACACATATGTACATATGTACATACATATGTACATACAATGCATGTATTGATTCTCGATTTATTTGAATGAACGGCAATGCAGAGGTAAACGAGTTGTACTCCTGGCCAGAAGTTAATGGGGAGCGTGTGAGACGGACAGAAGGCGGTACAAAATGCCAAGCGTTGAGGAATGCAAATGTTGTGTTTATTTTAAACAACAGCAACAACACTGGCAATAACAAATAACACTACGAATAGTGAGGGGGCGGAAAGCGAACGAAGCGAAGTGTCGCTGGTGAAGCGCGGCGTGGCGCGGCGAAACGCCAAGATAAAATTAAGCGTAGCGCGCAAATATAAGCGTTGCGAAGAAATGTGGGCGTGTAGCATTCAACTGTAAATAAATAACATAAAAAATACCGCAATATCAGCAGAAGATGCGGCCATCGGGCGTTGTTGCCAAATGCGAAAACAAAAACAAACACAGCATGGAAATTGTAAATCAGATCCCAATAACCCACCTCAATGACACTGAATATCACGCGTATCACTGTTTGTATGAACATATGTACATATGTACATGCAAGTGCTTGTCTGTATGTGTTTGTTCGTGTAATATTTCTAAGATTGTAACTTAAAGCGAACAAATGGAAATGTGAATAAAAAATGATTTATAAATAAAGTGGTGATTTGTGCAAATAATAAATAATATTTCTAGCAGCAATTGTACACTAACAGCCTACAGACATAAGTATGTATGTATGTACATGTACGTGTGTGTGTATGTAGCCAATGAAAAATGCAAAATAGCGCAGTGCTAAAAATGTGCAATAGCGCGCGACTGGCGCCACAACAAGCCAAATACACTCATAAATACATACATACATATGTATGTACACCATTCACACAAAGGTAATAGTAATAACAGCAACAACATTACGAGCCAATATAAAGCTGTTGCTGCTAAATGTTAGCGCTGAACGGCAATCGTAAACAATGCGACAATAATAAAATTTAACAAAAAACTGTTGATCAAACGAAATAACAACAACAACAACAACAAAATCCGCTACAAAGTCAACAATAAAAGACTAAATCCAAATAGCGGCATGTGCGGCAATATGTGCTAAGCGTAGTGAAAATGGGCGTGCGCAGTAGCGAATGCATTTGTAGCGGGTGGCAGACAGCTAACGATGGCCTGCATGACCGCTCCCCCCATAGCTGGTGGTGCAGCTCCAATGCCGTCGGCCGTCAAGCCGTATGGTTAGCTTACACACTTCATGCTAGACATTAAACCGCTGGGCGTTTAGAACAGTGGCAGCTTGCGTATTTGCATTCCAACACATTACATCCACACACAAAAGACGCATGCGAGTCAAGCGTTTCACATTTTCATTAATTGATTTCTTATTGATTATTAATTTTTTATACGGAAACAACTCAGTATTAAATGAGATTTTATATTCAAATACAAAGAGCGTCTAGCTAGCTTGCCAGCCGTTATTTCGTTAGCAATAGCCAGTACTTAAGTAGCAAGCATTAATTCAGGCGCAAATACTATTGCACACATACATACACACTCATCTCTTTAATATAATAAACCGCACAATTTATAATGAATAAACTCATTTATATACATATGTACTTATGTATATGTATAATATGGCAAGTCTAACAGCTTAATTCGATTTTAGTAATACAGACGCAAAAAAGGCAGTGAAACAGAGCTTGAAATGTCAACATTTTGTTTATCTCCAATTAGTAATCATTATTTATCGCTTAATTGTTACAATTTTCAATGGAATCGAACGCAAGCCTTTGTGAAATTGAAAATTGTTTGATGATCACATCTGAGATGATGCATGCCTATAAACGCACACATGTTTGAGTGTCTGTATGTATGCAAGTTATGAGAAATTCTCAAGAGTATACAGTCATTTCGGAAATTTCCCGCAAAGAAATATAAAAGTATAATTAAAATTGACAAATTTTCCCAGACGCGGTCCAACTGCCTTAAATTTTCCAATGGCAATAGCAACCAACTATGTCTGTACGTGTATACGTGTGATGTACGGATGTCTAGCGTTATTACTGCTCTTACTTTTAACGTGTTTCGGTACTTTTTTGGGTGAGACAATATAATTTCTATATAAATAATTTGTTCGGACGTACTTACATATGTATATACAAAACGCCCCACATTGGCTGCCTGTTAGTCATATTAAGAACGAATGCACTACTCCGTTTAATTACGCGAATCAGAGAATCAACCGTTGGCCATTTTCGTTAAACACATTCATAATAATTGAAACTCGATCACAGTTCAAACATTACAATACACACACATGCATATGCAAGTTATGACTGTGTGTGCGAGTTGTTTGGATTTATTTTTCGGCTTTTGTTTTTGCCTTATTTATTATCTATTTAAATCTTTTACTTTTTATTGCCGCCAAGTCTTCGTAACCAGCTTTTGCTGATTAATTTATCAAGTGATCGCACAAACATACACACACACACATATCCATATAATAAATGTGTTGTACAATGTGTGAGGAGTTATGTTGTTGCTGCATTCTTGTCATTGTTGCTTGCTTGCTTCTCACTTATTTTTTTCTATTATTGCTTTTGTCATTTACGGCCATAAATAATGCTGATAATGCGTTAATTGTATTGGAAATGGAAAATGGCAAAATAATTCCAAGCGAAATTGCTGAGTTGCCACATCACAACACACACAAGCACACTGATACCCCTAGTGCTTTATGTATGTGCATATGTATTTAATTGAAGTGGCCGTTATGAGGAAGTGAAATTCAGGAAGAATACTAGTCGTTTATGTATCTCGACAGTATCAGTTGTTTGTGTTACACTGCAAGCCGTTTAAGAGTGAGTGACACATTGACTTATGTATGTATGTATGTACAAGTATGATAAAGCCGCTAAGTGGTCAGCTCAAAAGGCCATTTAATACACGAGTCAGAGAAAAATTACATTGCTTGAGATTAAGCTGTATTACACTGGTTTGTATGTGTGTTTGCGTACATCCATCAGCAACCAGTTATAATATTATCATAAGTCCACAATTATATAAGCAACAAATTAGGCTCTTAATTATATATCCCATTAGCAAATAAATTTACAACTGCTATAAATATCATATAAGTAATTAGTGTACAAATTAGAAACGGATATATACACACATAACAAAAATAATGGCATAGCTGATAGCAAAGAGCTCAAAGGGAAAATATCTGGCATAGCTAATTAACAAGAAACCAAAAATTAACATGATTTTAATAAATTACGAGCATATTGTTGTTATTGTTGTTGAGGTTCGGCTTCTTGTTCGTAACTAGGCTTTAGATATTCTTTGATATCGCCGGAGTTCGATCGAGTTTCACGGCTTTGATGAGTGATGACAACAAGCGACAGCAGAAAACAAACGACCGAAATTAGCGCTTCAAACGGCGAATCAGCTCAGCGTTAGCAGCGTATAGCGTTGCGTCGAGAGTGATGCTTGGAGACAATGTTAGGCCAGCGCTTCGTTCTTAAGTAGCAGTTGGGAAACGTATAACAAGTTAATTTAAAATTTTGTCGCTTTTCATCGTTTGTTTAAATTTTTTGTGGCTAAACACATGCTATAAATAGATGTAAGTATATACATACATACATATACGTTAAAATCTTTGCTATCCAACTCCAAGTGTCCGTATGTATTTATGGTTTTTTGTGCTTTGTATTCACGCAGATAATGAGTCGGTGCGAAGTTTTCTGGCGCTTTTTTGTATGGATTATCGATTTTAAAATACAGCGGCTCCCAAACGTTATACACTACGGCGCTATGCTATCCTTATACACATATATGTACATATGTATGTGCATACATATGCTTGTATGTATATGTAAATCATTATTGTTTTATTTATTCGTAAAAACTTAGACAGTTTTTTCTATAGAAAAATAAGGTTTTCATAGTAAAAACTAAATATGTAGTTCCCTAGGGACATTCGCAACGACTTTTCCAAATAATTTTTAATTATTCTTTATGCTAAGACGATCAGGCCGGGGCCACACACACACACACACTTGTGTATGTATACACATGTATTTATTATTAGCTCATTTTCAGACGACGCAAATTGCTATCATATTTATAAAAAATGATTTATAGAAATCATCAAAAAATTTATATGTATTTATGTGTGTATATACATATCTCTATGATTTCTTTAATTTTTTGCTTGGGAATTGATTAGCCACATTTCGACAAATTTTTATTGCATTCACATACTTTATGCGGTCGGCTGCTGCTCGTAAAAGCAAATTTGGCGCCACACCAACTACATAAAATGCGAATTAAAAAGAACAAGACGCGAGTGAAAAAACAACCAGCAAATGTCAAAAATATGTACATACGTACACTTATGCACACACATATATGTATGTACATATATGTATGTATATTAAATTCGATTAGACTGTGCGTGCACACGCTCGAGCTTCATCAGTTTGTAAACGTTATTATAAATTTTTCGCAAACATAAACTTACACTGACACACATACACACATGAGCACATTGAGCGGCGAACGCATAAATACAAATGGCGCCAACGCTTTCAAAACTAAAATGTTGAATATTTATAGTTTTGTATTATTTGCGTGCTATTCAAGCGCTTTACCGCTTCAACACCTCGACACCTCGGCGGCTCCATGCCAGCGTACGACCTCCTCACCTGTTAAGCTTCTGCCTGCTTACCTGTTACCAATTAACACCAACAGCACTCAGTTGTGGGTCACCGCTACCCCCTGTCCGACGGCTGTGCATTAATCTGATAATAAATGCGATGTCAACACCGTGAACGCCAGCAACGAGCACAGCAAGCGAGCGATAGCATTGTCAATTGACTTATCATCTTAGTGTTGCTAACTAACCAATCTGCCTCCATGTGCTCGTTTGTGTGTGAGTAGGCTGGTATGCCGTATTAGGCTCCAGCAGCGTTGTAGGCCGCTCAGCAGACTCGTCGACAATCAAAAGTTGCATCTGGTTTTCATAAGCGCTTCATACGTCAGCGTCCTTTTATGTTAGCGAAATGACTTAGCGCGATTAGCCGCATACATACATACATACATACGTATGTATGTACAGATCTGCACGCCCGTACGACTATTTGTATAAACATACTGACATACATATGTACATATACATAGTATAATCAAGCACATGAGTGTTTTTGCTATCAGCAAATAGCACGTGAATACTAATTTGTCTAAATTTAAAGCAGAGTGCAAACAAAATTATTCAAGCTGAAATTGTTATTCGCTCGTCGCCCGAACTGGCCACACACACATGCATGTATGCCTATAGTATGTATGTGTGTGTGTGTGTCGCGGCCCCGATACTATTGCGTCGAATTAATTCTAACATCTTTAAGAGTTTTCTTCACCAACACCACCTTGCGTATTTATTTTTGTTGAAATTTTAGCGTTTTGTCATTTGTTTGTTGCTTTTGTTGCGGTATAAAAAATTTGCATTTGTCGCTGCTTATGCAAATCGCTGGTCGTTTTCTCCGTCTTTTGTTCCACTCATGTACTTTCGCAGTTAATTTATGTGCCACTGCGGTGTATTCCGTCGACCCGTCCCGCCACCTCGTCTCTATTGTTATGAGTTTGCATAATATGTACGTTTGTTTGTCTGTTCGCCTTTCAGCGCTTAGGAGATCAGTGGAAGCCGCGCTTTAAGCCGCTATTAAATAGCCATTTGTTTTGAATTTTAGTGGCGTCAACAGCGATTTCGCTTAGGAGGCGCCTTTCAAAGCTGAGTTTTGACTAGTCTTTTGTCAATACCAAATTAAATTGAATAAAAAGTAATTTACTTTGTTGGTAATGCAGTCATGCAACAGTACTTAATGAAATTAACGATTCCTGGCTATAATTAAGCAAACATTAAATGTGTTAATTAATTCATTAAAATAATGTATACAAAATATAATATTGATTAACTTTTTTTCTGAATATCGCAAAAAACTTAAGAACATATTATTTAATTTAGCAAAATGGAGCTGGAGCTTTGCATATTTATTGGCTCTGTGATTTGGAAAATCCTCTGCAATCAAGCTTAAAATTTTAGGTAACTAGTTGCACTTCCATAGCAGCAAAATGGCATACTAGGTGTGTTCTAATAATAACGTCAATTTTAAAATTTACACATTGTACAACTTTACACGTGTTTGTTGTAAATAAATAATGAACTTTTATTTGATGTTTCTTGCTTTGCCAATAAGTCAAAAGGCAGTGCAAATACAACGCTGTCGCAGCGCCACACATATACAAACACAAATACATTTGTATAAATATGTGTACATATACATATACACGCACTCTTGTGCACCACTGGCGATCGATCAACCGTCAATTGTAGTGAAGCGCGTCTATGACATTCAGCCGCTGTCCGACATCGCACGTCAGTCTGCCGATCAGCCAGCCAGCCAGCCAATGAGTCAAGCAGTCAGTTAGAAGTCACTTACACACTTGCTCTGCGCGATGCCATTGCGTGGTGGCAAATCATGAAGAGAGGCATAAGCAGTGTACAGCAGTGGCGCTAAGGCTGTCACACCAGCACCACAAGGAATGCCAGCGAAAATGTCGAGCTCTATATACATACATACATATTTACCCATACATGCATATGTATATGATAAGTCGGTGTATGCGTATGTGTGGGTATGTGCATTGACATTTAATTTTTATTTGCGTAATTATTTTGCAGCTGTCATTAATGAGTGCTTGACACTTGTTGGCGCCGCTGTTGCTGCTGGCGCACACATTCGCACACGCCTGCTCGCATTGCTGCTGTCAACAGCAATAACAGGGCGCATTGCCATCGCGGTGCCCCACTTTCCCCACCACAAGTGCTGTGTGCCCCGCATTTGAGGCCACCGCCAGTGAATTCATTTGCTAAATAGAAATGTAGCAGACAACAGCAGCGCCGACAGCGGCAGAAACAATGGGCATAGTGTTAGCAACCAGCCCAGTTGCAGCACACACATACTCACATATGTAAAAAAAATATATATTTATACATATATACATATGTGTGTACGTGGAAATCAACAGTTGCGATTAAAGCGTAATTTGTTTATTTATTTAACAAGTGCACTTGTGTGTGTGTGTGTGTGGCGTTCGAAGCAATGGCTATGTAGGCCATTTCATTCAGCATTTCGCGATGATCGACAACACGCTAATCGCGTGGCAAGTTGTGTGCGTTCATGTATGTGCGGTTGGTTGTGTGCGCAAGCAAATGAAGCGAATGCGTTGCTGATCGATGAGCCTGGCGTGTGGAAATTTTGGAAATTTGTCAATGTCAAGTTGTGCATTGTATTGAAAGATTTTGTAAAGACAGATACATACATATGTATGTACTTATATTCGAGAATTATATGTTTTTATGTATTTGGTAACCGTCAAAAAAAGCAGTCACAATAAATGAGTTTCCGTCTTTGCGTGCCGGAAGTGTTGCCGACTTCAGCTAATCGCCACGCTCAAATTGAGGTACATACATACATATGTATGTGCTCAACGAAAGTTGAGTGCAATTTTGCATTCGCCGCTGGTAGTAATTTGTAAAATCAAGCACTTCCTACGCTCGCTCCAGCACGGCATGCTGTCTCACAGCGATTTTAACATATGTACGTCCACGCCAATTACATAAATACATACATACGTACATATAGTAACTGCCACACAAAGTTGCGAAGAAAGCCTAAGTAGGCGTGAAGCGTTACGGCTCTTAAGAGCTTAAGAATTGAATAAACTTATTGCTGCAAATGTTGTTGCTCTTGCGAAACAACTAAGAAAGTTTTGTGTTTGTTGTTTTTTAATTTGTTTTTTTTTTTGGTACAATAAAATTTGAAGACTCTCGCTTGAAGTAGTTATTTGTTTAGAGAAATATTTTCATATGACGGCAGGAAAAGAAATTATAAATAATTATGCAACCAGTTGAATGCAATCTGCCACACACTACAAATATTGTTTATGTATTGACACAGATTATAAATAAAATGTATGAGCCAATGGCGGAGCGCAGGCCAAATTCACCCATGGCAACTGTCAATTTATTTCTGAAAATTACAAAATCCTACGCTCGCGCACACAATAAAAACGACCAGCATCCACAAACGGTCGTGGCAATAACAAAAAAACATGTCAAGTAAACGCATCGAAAAAATGGAAAAAGCCGCAAACGGAAAATAGGCGCAAAAACGCCAAACAAAATATGGCTAGAACAGAAAGGCCTGCATGTGACTTGCGTGCTATTGCGTGTGCGTCAATATGCCCATGCGTCAGTGTGTGCTTAGTGCGCTTGGCGGCTGCTAGACGCCACTTTGGCAATTTTGTTGTTGCAAACATTCAGCCTACCTAAATAGTGTAGCGCTTATTGCCGTTTTATGTGCATAAAACCACAGTTACATATGTACGTTTGAACATACATTAGCGGTACGGCGATGCGCCGGCAACAATTGCGCCCACTTTTTGCCACTTTGGGCCGGCAACTTATCTGTCTGCCAATTTGGTTGTCGGTGCTGTTGCTGTTGCTCTTACTATTTTTGTCCGCCTATAGCTTTGCAGTTCATTCTCAGTGCTTACTTTTTACATGTTTTGACTATTGTAGTTGTTGTTTTTGTTGTTGATGCTGCCCCATCAGACAACTTCCTACATTCTCTAATTCAATTCAATCGACATTTGCCCACTTTGCCTGCTTGTCATTTGTAATGGCGTGTGGCCGCTGCAGCGCCGCTGGCCAACAGCTCTGACGTCCAAGAGTCGACAGTCGAGAACCCAGAGTCGACAGCCGATTTGGTCGGTACGTCGCGCACTCTTTTGATTTATTGCTCTTGCGTGGTAATTGAAGTTGCACGTAAATGTTTCACAACGCCGCCAATGACCGTTTCCTCTCAACTTTTGCGCTTATTTTGCTATTTCATCTGCATCTTTTTTGGCGCGGTCGATTGAGCGGATACTAGAGCGATTCGCTTTGGCGCCACTCGAGATTGTTGATACATACAGCTGTTGGCAGCTAATTAGAAACGCTCCCTTTATTGTAGGCAGCTGATGAGTATAATGATAAAAATTTTTGATATACCGTTATTTATATTCCAAAAAGTCTTGCATTGTTCGTCTTACTCTATTTACTACTAAATTCACTCTGTTTTGTAATTGTGAAGTTAAAGTTCTTTTATTTTTTCCCAAATAGTAAATGCGTTACGATATAGAAGGTGAATTAAACAGCTAATTAGAAACAGTTGTTTAAAGAATTAAAATTCCCCAAGGTGTTAATTTTTATTAATAATATTACTGATATATGGTAAGCGTGTATTTCAGAGTTGTGGTTTAAAATGTATTATTCACATTTTTTAATGAGGAGAAGCTGCAGCTGTACACCTACCCTTCGCATCTTTATTTTTTACCTTTGTCGGTCTTGAAAGATGTGCAAAAAAATTTAAAACAAGGTCAAAAGCTCCAAAAAAATATTTTATTGTCCTTAAGTATATACAGAATTTTAAAACTATTTTCAATGTTGCACGCAAAGAAATAACCCGAAAAACTGCAACAGAAATGGACCGCTGAATTAATAATATCTCGCGAAGAGGCCCAAAAAAAAGCATTCCACTGACATTCTACATGAAATTCAAGGTTAATACAATATCCAAATCTCCAAGAGAACAATTGGACTTCACGGCAGGGAAGCACGCAGGAACCCACTTCTGACTAAAAATCGTAGAAACGACGCCTAGACTTTGCCAACTCTTATTGGTCTTAGACAGCAAATCAAAGGAGGTATGTCGTTTGGAACAATGTAACAAAAATTAATCGCTTAGCTTCTGATGGTCGAAGGTATGTTCGTCGTCCAATAATTCAAGAATTTGATCCTCGCTATGTTCCACGTGTAGTTGAGTATGGTGGAGGATCAATCATGGTGTGGGGATTTCTTATCTGGAATGGTGTTGGTCCAGTCTATAAGATTAATGGAATTTTAAACAAGGAGAAACACGTCGACATCCTAAAAAATGTCATGCTGCCATGGGCTGAGGAAAATTTTCCTGTTATAAGGAAGATAACCACTCAAAGCATACGTCTAAGTTGACACAAAAATCAAAATTCTATCAATGTTTGGGAGTGGAAATCGTCCAGGCCAGACTTAAACCCTATAGAACATCTCTGGGTGATGTTAAAAGAACCGTATGCACCAAAAATGTCCTAAATATGGGTGTTCTTTGTGATGAAATTAGAACTAATTTTAAACACAATTTTGACGAAATTAAAACGAATTTTAAACAAAATTTTTACTATTAGAGTTTATGTTTAACATATGTAGGTTTCAATAAAATAAGTGAAAATACATTAAATACGTGATTTATTGGAAAATAACGACATTTACTTCAAAATAGGTGTCGTTTCTAATTAGCTGTCAACAGCTGTATGTATGTATGTATGCATATAAAAAATTGTTGCTTCGCTTCAAAAGTGACATCATGCAATGTATAGCAAAGTAATGTAAATAATAGCGAAATATTTTTCGATTTCTTCTCCCTCCCACTCATGCGATTTATTTCCCTCTCTCTATCTGCGCTCACCGCTTTGTCTACACTTGTATTGTTTCGCTTCCAACATAGCATTCCAACACCCTTTTCACTTTTCGCCACAATTAATCATCACAGATTTCTCACCTCACATTCTTTCATTTTGTGATAACAACAAAAACAAGAAAAGAAACGAAAAATGTTTAACACAAATCCACTTCGGCCACAGCCACAATGCGCGCCAACCACCGACAGACCAGGCGTAATCTTAAATGATTTTCACACCATTTTAAGATTAGTTGTTGAAATTTAACCTCAGGGACCCTGCCAGTCAGCCAACAGCAAACAGCCAAAGATAAAAGTATACTTATTGTGAAAAATGTGTATGAATAAGAAGACAAATGATTTAATTTCAAGCATTCCGCTGTTGCCTTGACACCTTCGTATGCCGCTCTGTGCTCTGCGTCACTTTCCCAACAAGCCTATCTCCTCGTCTCCTCTTTTATTTACATACATATGTATTTCTTGCTGTTATGCACGAGTGTGGCGTGCGCGTTCCGTCGTTTATGAGTGTGACCGCAGGTTGCTTTCCATTTGTTCGATTTCGTTTCTTCAACACCCCGCTGTCCTCTTTGAAGTCATCTCGTTTTCCATTGAAATGCCCGATTTCGACTTGCTTCATTCTGATTATTAATTTGACTTTATTTTATTTCTTATGTTCTGCTTTTGTTGTTGTTTTCGGCTCACCCTGGCCTTTTTCGTGTGTGGCACATGCAGCTTATTTCTGGAATTTTTATAACCCCACACGTTCGTTTACATCCAGTACAACAATTATCTGGATAATTTTTACAGCTCATTTGGATTTTATTGCCGGTCATTTAGTGTAAATCAATGGTCTGATTGCTCATGCGGGTTTGTTGTGATTGTTGACAGCAGCAGCGCAACGCCGGCGTGTGATTGATTGAACTGCAATCATGAAACCACGTTGGAAATCAACACGGGCCTTCTCAGGCTGTGAAAGAAATTAAACAAATTAATCTGAATTAAAAGTTTAAATATACACTGAACTATTTACTGATTTTTTATGTGTTGAATGCATGTATTATATGTATATACATAGCTAATCAGATATGTTAAGATCTTTCGTGCATTTCGGTCTCGTTCTCAGCTGAAATTGACGTTAATGTGTCAAATAGTGGGGTTTAGCGTTAACACGGCGGCTGCGTGTTGCCATAAACGTCACTTTCATACCATCAAGAACAACAAGCAGCCAACTCGTTCATTATTACACAAATTGTACGACTTGTTGTTGTAGGAAAGCGTAGTAGCGTTGCATTTTCGATATTACTTGGCTTTAGGCTATAGATTTTCGCTAGATTTCATGTCAACCTGAAACCGTTGCAACCCGTTGGATGCAAGGAAAAAATGTGGGAAGCCATACAAAGCGGCCACACGCTTTTCAAACTGACAACCAAGCTTAATATTTTGAGCTGTATGTTGAATCACAAGTTTTATTTGCGAATTATAAGCGGCTAATGGCGACAATTTCGTTGTGATATCCCGTGTTAAGCTCTCGCCTTTGAATTGTGTGGTGTGGAAATTTGGGTTTCCTTTTTTTAATAATATAGAAATGATTTTTACTCTCAATAAAATAACTTTTACTTGGAAATTAAAAAGAGTGCTTAATTATTAATTATTTCAGGCATATACATATATACAAATTATACCAAATAATACACGTTCAAATGCAATCTATAGTTTTAAAGTTATTCTGCTTTTATTGTACTAGTGACAAGATGGAGTGGAACATTTTTGATTTTCTAAATTTTAGCATTCAGCACAATTTTTATTTTTAATTCTTCCATAGCACAGTATTTTTCATCATTTTAGTTTCTATTTTTAATTTTCAGTCATGTGAAATGATTTTCTGAATAAAAGTAAAATCGAATTACAAAAAACACTTTTATTTGTCTCATCAATATTAGTCCTAATATTTTATTTGTTAGTTAATTGCACACATTATAAAAAGCATGCTCTAAAGTAAATGCTATTAAATTTAGTAATTGGCTCTTCTGTGGCCCCAATTAATGTCAGCGAATGATAATTAAAAAGCGATGCATTAAAATTTATAATAGAAAATTTCTTACCAATATACTATATTTCATAGGCACTTATCTTTCCGAATGATTTCACTTTTGCATTATCAATTTCTGTCTGTATCCATAGCTGACTTCACCCATTCTGCGCCTCTCCTCCGCTCTCTTCCGCGTAGAGGCGGATCAGCGACTAGTGTCCCTGAAAATTTTTATTCACTTCTGTTTCATTTGTGCTGCTTTTAGTTGCTGTTTCCACTTTTTTTAATTTTTCTGCTCTTGTGTAAGGTTTTAATTTTCCGCGTCTGTGTGTCGCTACTTTATTTATTTTTCCAACGATTTTTTTTTCAATATTTTCGAAAATATACATCGTTAATTAAATTTAAAATCATTTCTTTTGCATTTCTCACCGTCTGATGTGATCGCGTCTGAGCGGCGGTTTGCTTATTTTCTCCGAGTTTTTGCTTGATTTTCGCGGGAAAGTATTGTATAAAAATACACAAGACGTAAATTTCTTTAATTAAATTTAAAAGATTTTCTTATTTATATGTTACGCGTGGTTGTCTGCTGCATCGCTTTTCATTAATTTATGTTAGCAAAATGAGGTTTATAGCTGAGTGAAAAGCAAGCGTACATAAAAAAATTAAATAAAAATCAGCACAATGAAAAATAGACCAGCAAAAGGGACGGCATGGCATGGAGGCTCTGCCTCCGACTTATAAGCGAAAAGTGGCATTGATGACGAATCGCCACTTGGCTGATTGTTCGGACGACGAGTCGACTGGTCAGATGTTCGGCCGCCGGTCTGTAATACGCTGGCTATCACATAAGCATTGTGGAGTGAATTGTGCCAAATTGAATTGAACTGAATTGAATGTCGTTGAGAATGAAATGAAATTAAGACTTCAATTGAAAATTAAAAGCACTACTAAAAATCAATCAAATCGGGGAGATATAAAATGAGAATATAAACAAAACGAGCTAGACCACATTGTGAGTTAGTGGGTGGATGGGTGTAGGCAGGAAGGGGGCAACATATACAGAGCCACAAAGGCAGCAGAGTCAACTCATCATCGACGAATATCAATAGTGGCAAGTTTACGTTGATTGACTGACGCCAGCAATTTTGAGCAATTTATTTGGCTCGGCTAGTGCGCGATTAGAGCGCAGCGACGCTACGCAACAACACAGCAGTCAGCTGAAATAAAGGCAGAACGCACAGACAAAAAGCCAAAAGCCAAAAGCCGAAACCAATAAAACTATAGACAACAAAAACACTAACAACCGTGTAACAAGCGATAGTACGTAAGCGACCAGCGCCACTTTGGTGGCAACAAAGCAAAGGAAGCAATTAATTTTAAGCAAATTTCGTACACGGGTGCAGCAACAAATTCAAAAGACTATCCACATACTTATTTATTTATATATATATGTATACATATGTATGTAGATATGTAAAACCGTCAAGCAAATATTTTATATGCTCTGAAATTTACAGGAAAAAGCTATGAAAAGGCAGAAATCAAATGAAAAAAGCATAAAAAATTAAAAAAAAACAGACAACATGTAAAAACAAAAGCAATGTTTGTATGAATTGCCGAGCCGACAAGCTGACTCAGCCTTGCAAGGCAATTTGTATGGCGGAGCTATGATTTGGGTTAATTGCGGCTTATTGGCTTAAATTGAAATTGCTTGCTGATCACTTACGAACCGAAAGAACGAATGCGATGTACGCATAGATAAGCGTGTTACTTCGCTTATATAAGCTTGAATAGTTTTTACAGCTTTAGCTTTTGCTTGTGTTGCCAAGCGCCATTAAGAAAACAATATGTAAATTTAAATTTTATAAAAAAAATAAACTCAAATTTTATTATTGGCATTTCTTTAATGTTACATTTTTACTTCTTTCGTTACAGTTTCGGAATGTCAGTTTGGCAAGACAGTGCGGGAGATCGGCTCCACCTGGTTCGCAGATCTTGGTCCACCATTCGGTGTCATGTACTGCATCAGATGTGAATGTGTAGCGGTAAGTGAAGATTTAACAAATATTAGCAAGTGCTTTCGAACAAATTAAGAAATTGCAGATTTTTACACAACAATTCGACACGTGCTTTATTAGGAATCACCGAATTTGCAATTATTTCGCACTTTAATTTCATTTAAGTTTTAGCACTTAAATAGGTTTGCGGTTCGTTGATTTTTCTGTAGCCGCTACGATCGGCTTTTGCATGCGTGAGTAAGATGCCGCAACGCCATGGCGTATGAGTAACAATATTCTCACGTCTTCTGTTTGGCGTTTAACTTTTTAGAATATTAAGTGTATTTTATTGCTTTTTATTTCTGTTAAATTTATGACCAATGCCGACATGATTGATACTCATTTTAAAGGTCCTTTCACGATGAAAAATGTTTGCAAATTGCGACGACAAACTATGACACAGTCCGTAGCAAGTGGCCAACCACTATAGCAACAACAACAACAGCAGCGATAACACAACAGACACACAACTAACATTTATAGAAATTAACACACCGAAAAGTATGCAGTTGAGACAGCAACAAACAGCGGACGACAGCCAGAAATTGTTAAATAGCGAAGAAAAATCGCATGCCAAATATAACACAATCACACGCACACACATATACATATGTAGAAAGCATATATATATATGTATGTGTGGTATGTAGATATGAGTGTAAACACCATGTGCCTTTTCGCCTCACCATGGCCCATGGTATTGGCTCAACACTTTTGACTTGTGGAATTCGGCGTTGAGTTTCTTCTCTCAGCGAATTTTCAAACTATGTTTATCCATACATACGTACATACACACCTACATTCATATACCAGGCATCATGTATAATTTAATGATTTACTTCCAAACATACTTTGTTCTAAAATTTTTTGGCAATTCGCAAATGCCCTGTCGCTTACGGATTAAGTGATTCTTTGTTGTTTTTAAAAAGCTTACTTAAGTCTTAGTAGTTCAAAAATTCAGTAATTATTATTGTTTGAGATCTGGTATTTCGAAATATCATAACTTTGTGCAAGTGCGCACATACACGCTTTTATAAACTCACTGACATCGTAATGGCGGCTAATTTGATATGAATAAAGTCCACACAAAATAAATTGACTTGCGGCTTGTGGTTGGCGGCTAGCGGTTGGTGCCTCTAGCGTGGCAGCTGACTTTTTGTTAGTGACCTCGCCAAAGTTCTGAAGAAATAACATAAATAAATTGTCCCCATAAAAGCATGTGGTTGTTTTCGTTAAGCACAAACTTCGCAGACGCAGCTTTCTTCGTGAATTCGTACAACTGTACACTACATACCCATGAGATGTGAACTCTTTATAGAAATGACATTTATCTGCGATTATTTTAATACAATATTTGGCTTTAATGCTCAGCAGTTCTGTTTGCTCGTTTATGAATATAATAGCGCCTTGCTTTTCCATTCGTACTTATGACATGAAGTCTCCACCATCGGGCACCTTTTATATCCATACATACTTATAAACAGTTTTAGTCACTGCAATCGTGGAATGCAATGAAACAGCGGCGTGTGCCACGCTCGAGCGCAATATTTTAATGAAACAAAAAAGGAAAAGTCTACATATCTGCATGAGCAACACGTTGTCGCTTGACATTTAGAGCAAGTAAACGCCGCGACAACAGCATATCCACGCCCCACTTTCAAACCGAACATGTACTCAACTGTACTTAGCTCATGGATGTGGAGATAAAAAAGTAATCGCCAATGCGTGAACTAAACAATTGTTTTCTTTGTAATTTGCTGCAGTCACACCACCAACATTTTTACGCCTAGCACAAATGCAACAATAGTATTTGTAAAATGCTCAACAACAACGACACAACAAAACAGCAAAAGCGTGCATGCGCCAACAGCCGGGTTGGAGTCAGGGTAGATTGGAGCTGCTGTTAGGCGCCAGCTGCCACCGCTGCCATCGCTGCTATTTCTGTTTTTGCTCCCTTTGATTTTGCTGCTTAAGTGAGCACTGTCGATCTAGTTGGCACAGCGGCGCGCCGAAACGCGTGCGCATGCGCATGTGCACACGCCTAAACTGACCCGACAACTTACTAAGAAGGCAACAACAGCAACAGATTGCAAAGACAACCGAGCAAAAAGCTGTGAATTGTGAACAAATTATAAAATTAAAGCGCAACGAATTCGAGGTGGGGAATTTGTCAACCACAAATTGGTAGCAAAAAATGTTTAAAAGTTAATTAGCGACGATATTAAGAGTTGTGTGAATCGAAATTCCGAATAAATATGCATGCATTAACACAAACTTACCTACAGCAGTATGTAAATGTCTGCTTAATATGCGTATACATATAAATACAGATTATTTATGTAAAAGAAATTGGAATATTTAAATCTCTATTTTTAGTTGCAAATTAATTTTGGTACGAGTAACAGCGGCGCCAACCATAATTTCCATACATATATTCGTGAAGCACACATGTCTGCCTTATCGACTCGCTAAATTTAAACATAAAAGCATTTAAATAAGCGTTAACATTAACTAAACACAATTTGTTGGAAAGCAACATACACGTACCTATAAAGGGTGTCACAAAATTAACGCAGGATTTTAATTTGCCGACATTTACATAGCAAAGTGTTGACAACACTAAAAAGTTTCAGATTAGTAAAACTGGAGCTTTACATTATACAACACGATTGAAGAATATTTCAACATTGAAAGCTTGGCGGCCGCAGTTCGAAAATTCCATACAAAATATTTGCAATAATATTTTAACTTTGTCAGTTGTGAAGGGATTAATAGAAATGGTGACAAATTTTAATCTTGCATTATTTTGGGGACACCCTTTATTTATGAATAAGCACACATTATGCATCAACCAACAGAAGAGAAAAGCCAAAAAAGAAAAGCCTGAAGTGAGTTAGAAAAGGAAATTCAAACTAAAGGATTATGAAAGCGAAATGCAAACGAATCTTTATATGTAATATTTATGTAATCTCGAAAGTGAACTTCATTTCATGCTACTTCCATTAAAACAGCAAAGCTAGCTTGCAACTAATTGAACAAGACTTCCGATGAGCGCGGCTGAGGAGGAAAATAGAAGAAATATGAATAAGCATTTAAAAGAAAAAAAAAACATTTTAATATGAAATGAAATCCATACCAAATACCAAAGGAATAAACTTAAACAGCACAAATGGCAACAACATACATGGTATGTACTTTACAAGAAGCGTCCAGTGCCTGCTGACAGACTGAAATGGCTGGCGATGAGTGGCGCTAATTGTAAGCAACAATCAAGCGGTTACCCACACAAACACACATGGTTCACATATACGATGTATATTTCCACACAGCAACACAGGGCCACTGAGGCGCAGAGAGGCAAAAGCGCGCTATAACCAACGCGCCCTTCTCAAACAATCAGTAAGGTCTTACAGCGCAGCGGGGCATTTAAAATTCAAGTTTACAAAAAGTCTGCGAATTAAATTATGCTTACATCAAAAGGGTTACATTGCCGACAAAAGCCAACACGCCGCGGCCCAGCTATATCGCGTACCAAATACCGCCTGGCGCTTGTTGGCGCCACCAATAAAGAAGTACTCTGCAACAAGTTGTTCTGTCTACGACGCCGCGACGATCGCATTTTAATTTCGCAATTTAATTATGCATCATCAATACACAACCACAATAATTGGCTGGGAGAAATCACGTGGCCACAGCTGCTTTGCATACAGACTCACACTCACATTTTCATGCTAATGTCTGTATATTTGTCGAATAGTTAGTTGAAAGCCGGTAGCAAAGCTTGTTTTCGCTTATGCCGCATTTTTACATAATTTTTGTTACTCATTTCCTTTTCAAGAAGAACTTTTTACTTATTTGATTTTACTCTCTTTCAGGTGCCGAAGAAGCGTCGCATTGTTGTGCGCGTGCAATGCAAGAACATTAAACACGAATGTCCACCAACATTGTGCAGTGACCCAGTCCAACTGCCTGGCAAATGCTGTAAAACGTGTCCTGGCGATAAAAATGGTAAGTGCGAGATTTCACTTGGTTTATAAAACGATTCATTGAATTCTATCCTAACTACATACATTTAAATGAAAAAGCATTGCGTGCTATAGTGAAAGCGTTGCCTCTGAGGACTTCTCAGTGCGTGAGACAATATTAGCAGATTTTCTTATGTCATATATAACGGTTATTTATATAACATTGTAGACTAACAGCTTCTGTTTTAAGAATGAAAGTATATTTAATAAAATAAAACATTATTTTGGGCCTTCGCATTGCCTTGCGCGCTGTCGCCAGTCGCTATGTAACATTGTATGTGGTGTGTGAGATGACCTTCACGGATTTGTTTTCCTTCATATTCAAATAGCACTTTCACTCCTCCCGCTGCTGACGTAAGATGAATCACAGCGCACATACAAGCTGTCGAGCGCGCGAGCGTAAACGAAAAAGCGTCTCTGATGGACGGTTTGTCTGGCCGCAAATAAATGAATAATAATTTCGGGCGACAGCGAAATTATCGAAAACAACTCATTTAACAAGCGTTCGCAGAGAAAGAAACACTTGTAAGCGTCTGCTACTGTGTACCCCACACACACTCACATATGCGCGATACCCTTTGCTTTGCCGCTGATAGCCGCCCTTGTGCACTGCACTGTTTTTTGCTGCTCATTTTTGCTGGCGCTTTTCTTTCATTCCAAGCGCTCTGAATATTCCGCCGAGTTAATATTTTGACATACTCAATTACCATCGTGCTTTTATCTAAACACATACATATTTACATGCCTATGTAGTCGTATGTGCCAATTGGCGCTTTGGGCGGCAAGCGCTGTTGCAAAGTGGTTGCGACAACAGCAAAAACAATGCTTATGCTACACAAAGCATTTCTACACATGCCGTTTGGCTTCTTTAACCGCCCCTCTACATATTTATGCATAGTGCTTGGTTTTTTACTATTATTTATGCGGTTTATACGTTTTCATATATCATCGAAATTTATGGAAAATTAAAAATAATTAAAAATAATATAAACTCGGAGTTTTGACAGCAAAATTTAAGGCATTACGGCGCACGTTAATGTTTTAGTGCAAAATTTCGTTTTTTATGCGAACATACATAACCACACTCCCGACTACACACACACACATACATACATGCACATACATAAATATGCGGGTGTGTGTATCAAAATTAATAATATTTGCGAAAATCTGCATGATTCGTGTGACGGAATTTTCTGTTGCTTTGCGAAATGTGAAAAATCACTACAGAACAACAACAATAATAGAATATGGCTGTCATTGGTGGCGGAGATATTCAACAGCGGCGGCGTGAGTGAGCGTGAGTCGCGTCGAGACGACAGCATCTAATAAATTGAATTGCCAATTGTTGTTAGCCGTTATTAGTTTGTCTGTCTTTTCTTATTTGATGTTATTTCATTATTTCAGGCGAACAAAGGCAAAAACAGCATCGAATAGTGTTTTTAATAAATTGCGTTCGTTTTTTCTTGCCTTGGCGAATGTCAAACACATATTTTCCCGGCGACTCGGCGTCCATTTGTTCTGCTGTGCAAATATGCGTAGTATTTTCGGCATTTTCCGATAGTGTCTGCGCCAAAATTACACAAACTTCGGCGCGCGTTGAAGACAATGAAGGCAATAAGCGTGCTAGTTCCAAAAATCAGATATTAAGTCTCATAATTCTTATCGTCATAAATTAACTGAACGAGGTCGTATCCTATATATGCTATATGTGTTGATATACTTAACCTTATTCTAATAATGCTGAGTCCGTCAATTTAACAAAACATTTTTATGATAAAAGCGTCTCTATGGGAAGCTTCTCCATCGCGAATTGCTCTTTGAACTGTGACGGTTCCAGCGTTGCCGTTTACAGTTGATTCTGTATCTTTTTTAAATTTATTTATTTAGTGCTTTTAATATAGTTTCTTGTGTGCTTTAAGTAAAAAATAGACTTTAATGGCCATCGTGCGCATCTGTTCGTATTTATTTTTGAAAATTTTTTAAAAACTAAAATGACTACAACATAGGCCGACGAATTGAAACAACAAACACCAATAACAACAAAACAAAAACAACATACAAATTGAAAAAAATTTGTATATGAAAAAATTTAGCGAAAAATTGTTGTTGGCCGTACAGATAAAACTAAAGCATACGCTCTCTAAAGTGTATGTGTGTGTTGCTGTCGGCTGCTGGTATATCGCAATACAAGTAGATTCGTGCTGTGCGGCCTGGCGTCGCTGGTTTTGTTTTAAGGTGGCGCTCACATTTGTATAATGTTTTTTTCTCGATTTTCATTTTACCACAATTTAATTTATAACAACAACACATTAGTGTAACAACGGCGCGCAGCGCTCAAATGGGCAAGCACACAAATTTTTGGAAACAATGGACACCAGCCAGCATATTCCTTTCGTAAAATTATTAAAAAAAAGAACAAAAACCAACAAAAAAAAATTTAAAAAAAGTTTAAAAATACCGGAATATAACAATTTAGAAACAACAAAAGCAAAAATCGCCCACCATTTGCAGCATGTGCCGTTGCTAGCGTTTTGTTGTACACCTCACGAGTCACACATCCCCGCACAGCCCCACCGTCGCACCGCATTAATGCCACACAACACAAAGTACAACTAATGGCTGAAGCGGACAGCAAACAGCGGCTAGCGGCCAGCGGACAACCAGTCACCGCTGAGGTCTAGTCACCCACTTGCCAATCCCTCAACTCATGTGCCATATGTCTCATGCCATACTTAACACTAGTCAATTTTGGCTTTTGTCTTTCTAACTTTTTTCCAAACGAATTTGCTGTGTATGTTTTTTAGCTCCAACATTTTTTGGCCTTAAATCATATTATTATGTGGCTTTTATCTGTGCGACGGCAGAGCCAAGGCATCTAAACCAAAGGCAGAAGATCAACAGTGGCCACAAAACGACGACGAGCAACGCTAGCCGAGTGTTTCATTAAAGCGATGATTCAGCTCGACTAATTTTCTGCATGAATTGAATTCATAATTAGAATTCGAAGGCGTGTTCCAAAGACTCGCTAAGACGCTCGAAGTTAGCTGAATAGCGAAATAGCAAACGTGCGGGCGTCCAAATATACGAGTGCCAGTGTGTGTAGGTACATACATACATATGTGCTAATGGGAATACTCTGCATGGACCGAGGCAAGCAACAACACTATAGCAACGGCATAAACGACAGAAGCTATTGAACTGTCCAAAGGCAGCGAAAATTACTCATCAAAATAGTTACGCTCGAATTAATCTCTATCGCCGTTGCATTCCATCTTCCACACACACACATACATATGTAAAAATGATATACTATGAGTATGAATAAGATTTGCGAATCATATGATTGGAGAGGAACGATCTCATGATAGGGATTAATCGTGTCACACAACAGATGCGTGGTGAGTGCAATTAACGGTGTGCTTTGAAGATCTAAAGCTGTCTAAGAATAATTCGGAAATATCTTATGGAACATATCATAATGTATATACATATGTATGTACGTCTCGGTTAGATAAAATAATTTTTGCTACAAATTTTCATTTGAGAAAATTTTGACTTCAGCATGAAATTTGGTGGAAATTCAGTGTCTAAGCACAAAAGATTATGAGGGTAAACAATGTTTGTTGGTTATTTATATAAATTATGACAACCACAACATTTTCCACTTTTAATTGTTGAAATGGTTTTTTAAAAAATTATATTAATTATAGATTTATGCATACAAAAATTTTTTCAAAATGTATTAAATTTTATAGCGCGATAAACTCGATGCACTAAGCGTACCACTGCTATCTCGCCAATAATTCGGTGCCTCATGACGCTCGGATATTTGGGCGATGCACTCGGTAGTGCATGTCGCGCGTAGTACAATCCATTGGCATGAAGTCATTTGCAGCACAATTACTTTCTGCAAATAAACTGCAGTCACAACAACAAGAGCGCGCTGTGTGTTTTCACACTTTTATTGCCTTTTAGCACAACACAAATAGTTTCCTTGGATGCTTGCAAATGATGCGTAAATTTCGCACAAATTGATGGCGGCATAAAGTCACAACAAATTTGCCATCAAATGCAAGTGCGCACGAGTGCGTGTGTGTGTGTGTGGTTGCGTGCGCGTTTGACATCTTCGCATAATGAACTGCTAAATTCCAAAGTAGCGCGCTTTTAAAAATAAATATAAGGCATTGGCAACGGCAACAACAACAACGACAAACGCAAACAAAGTGACAGCAAACATCGCAAGTCGACAGCCACTTGTGTGGCATAAAATGCAGCCGTTAGTGGCGCAGTGCGCCGCAACCAAATCAACCGCTCTCGGCTCGCCTTCCCAACTATGCTCCCCCCGGGTTCCTGGTGTGGCTGAGTGCCGCATTCATGTTTCCACCATGCGGCATCCGCTGCAACCTGAATCGCGCGCACACTAACCGCAACGGCAACGACGGCGGCGACAACAACAACAACAGCACGTTAATAATTAAACTGGTTGGCTGCGCCCAAACGTTGCCCGCCTGGCCGTTTGACCGACCGTTTGCCTGCACCGCGTCCGTTTGTGTCGTTGTGGCATGCAACATGCTGCGCACTCATTGTAACACATCATTAGTTTGCGTTCTGTGGTAATTTTTCTTGCTTTCGGTAAGCAGAAATGATCCAGTGACTTGCTATGGCCACTCCGGCGGCAACATCCTCGGCAATTTTTATGAAATAATTAAAAAAAAGAACAAAATTAACGCCGGTAGGGCGAGCTGAAGTAGGAGCGGAGGAGTGTTAACAGACAGAGAGGCATAGGGGCAGGAACGAGAACGTACGCGCACACGCGCCGATGCGCACACAAAAAGAAAGCTGAGCTGCCGCTGTGGCAACATGAGGTGCAGATTAACTTGAACGACCTCCGGAGCTACATGCAGCATGTAGTTGCCACAACGAGCCAAAGCACTCATCAACAATGGCTCAGCTTGTTTATGTCACCGCTGTTGCTGCTTCTGCTCTTGCTCTCGCTCTTGCAGTCGCTGTTGCTGTCGATGTTGTCGCAAACACGTCGACAATGTAGCAGAGAGTCAGATTTGTGGTAACCGCATAACCGAGTCCACCCACAGTTGCGGTTTCATGTCGTTTGCTAGTGTTCCGCTTAGCATTCCTGTTGCCAACATCATGTCGTGTGCTATTTTTTCTTTTGATCGTTGCATTTGCTGTGATCGCCGTTTACATTGCGGATGCTTTGAAGGCACTTTGGCAGCTTTAAGTAATTTTTCATTTATCATTATGCTAAAAACAAGTTGGCGCGTATGTGTTTGCATGTGCACCTTACTAGTTATCGGTTTTTGGCTTGCTTCTCACCGCTACCGGCCCTCATTGAGCTTTGTGGCAATAAAGTTGGGGAATTTCCAAAATTTCGTTGCTGGAAGTAGAGTTTGCTTATTTCAGTCACACTTATAATACAATAAGCCGATGTAATACCATTTTTTTCTAAACTCTTGTCTTTGATTGGCGAAATTGTCGCTCGTTTTTACCGTTAATTCTATCGTTTATTATGATTACCTTTGCTTGGTTCTCCAGCGCAATTTCACCTACATGCCTTTCATACATAAAAGCATGAATATACGTTTGTATGTAGACGTAATTACAATAATCGTCGAGAAGTTTCTACGAATAGCACCAGAACGCTGTGGCATGCAACGCGTGCTGGGTGTGTTGTGTTGGAACAGCTGCACCCAGGTAAAGTAAAACAGTTCACTTTTTATATTCTCCGTTTAACAACAGACAACAAATGCAAAGAAAAACTCACCGTTCTCGTCAGCACAACACAAGCTCCAGAGTTGCACACAATTCGCCCGTTTATTGTACGCTGGCATCCGCTGCTTGTTTGTTTGCGCCCGATTTGAGTAACAAAATAATTGCACGTAGGAGGCCACATAAAAATGATATGGGACCGTGGTTCCAAAGTTGCTTTAGAGTTGTTCTACGCCAGTTTACGAAGCCAATCGCCTTACTCACCTTCCACGAACAACTCCAAGGAAGGTGCGGACCGCTGCTAAAGACGCTTGCAAATCTCAGTAGAGCGGCGTCTATTAGCAGCGTCTTGTAGTCATTTTCTGCTCAACTACATAAATCTACTTCAGCAGCGACTCTTTCGATATTAGCAGCAAAAATTTCTGCCAAGCGCCAATTTTTGCCTGAAAATTTCACTTTTTATGCTTGCGCTGCTGCTGCCATGCTGCCATGCTGCCAGCCAACCAAGCAACCAAGATGCATTCACAAGAAAAAGTAACTGTCACTGTAGGCCCCCACCTTCTCCGTGTACACTGACATACATGTGCGCCTTGGTGTTTCTTTGTGCACCAACGACCAACTGCTTCGCCAATTTCTGCCACAGCAACAAAGTGATGCAGCAATTTTCACCAGCAACACACGTTGGCGTAAGTGGCTATAACAATAATGTGCAAAGAGTCAGCTTATTATTCATGTTGTTGTTGTTCTTGTTGCCATCCCATTAAACGCTTGTTGCCTATTTAATGTCCGCTGCGGCTGCTGCACGTCCTTGTTGACCGAAGTTGGCAGGCAGTCACACTGATGCAGCAACAATAAACGCCGCAACATTCACCAAAGATGGATTGCAGATTTAACTGCAGCAATGATGCTTAGTATTTTGCGCCACGACAACAAAAACAATAACAACAGCAATGGCAATGGCAAACATACAAATATACGGCAGTCATCTTTAATGGCATTAGCATCAATAACAACAACACCAGCGCGCTTTCAGTCGCATGCTTAGACAAGTTGTGGCAGACAATGTTCATAAACTCGCTATTGGGATCTGCCGCGTCGCAGGACCGACAGCCTGTTTTTAACAAGCGTGATGGCTGCGTGGCAAGCATCAGCGGCGTTGAGCTTCATTTTTTAACATCATGTTTTATTTTTTGGTTTTGCTAATTCTTTGAAAATTCAGCTAAAGTCCATCACTCGCTATTGCTCCTCACGTATTTGCACATAGTATGTATGTATGCTCTTCGGCGAGTTGGAGTATCACTCAATAATTTCATATGTTTAGCCTACAACTTACACAAAAACACATACATACATATGTGCATGCTTACATAAATAGTTAGTGCCATAGTTTGTTTGTTGTTGTTGTTTGCTTTAGTTTTATTTTTATCATTACTTCTGAATATAATTAAGTACACTGCACTTCATTCGCCGGCGTTGCTCCGGCGGCTACCACTACCATAATTGTGGTTGTTGCCGCCGCTACTGCGTTAACGCTTCATCATCAACACAATTGCTTCGTTAAAGTCGCCCATTTTTGGTTAGAAGGAATGTTGGTGCTTCGGCGAAATGCCAAGGCGAGTTAGCCAGGCAACCGAGAAATGAACGAGCGAACAGTATACGAAGGCTTCACACACACACACACAGTTCAACATAACATGGAAACGAAACACAGGTCTATAAAAGGAATGCTTAGTAAAAAATAAAAGAAAGGGAGCCGAGAATGGCCCAACGCAAAGGACGAAATCCTCATTAAAAAAATTTAATAAAAAATTCGATCCTACTAAACAACTGTATGGAATTACAATAAATAAGCATGCAAACATACATACACAAAAATTAAGCGCTGTCTATGCATTTATCGAAATGCCAGCCGTAATGGTTAAAACAACACCAACAAACATGAAAGCATCCAAATATAAAGTAGAAGAACGCAATGAAGCCGCAAAATGCCTTATTTAGTTAGTCCGACACATAGTCAGCCATACCAAATACCATAGAAATCGATAGATGCCAAATTGTGCGCTTATGTGAGTGCATGTGTGTGCGTATATACGCCTTGGCGGGCACCCATTTTTGAACACTTTTACCTGCAACTTCAGCGCCATATCCGCACATTTATCAGCGTCCTTATCATCGGCAGTGGCGTAGAATCTGTCGGAATGCCAAGATCATACACACACACACACATACACGTAAACACGCACGCTTCCCAACTCAAAGTCATTGTAATCATCATCGCCAAGCGCTGTTTCAATTACCGATGCTCATTTAGTGGTTGTGTTCTTGTTGTTGTTTATATTATTGTCACTGCTTTTTGCTGTTATCGCCGTCGCTCACGTTTCATTGTTAATTTATGCAGTTTAATGGTATTTTTATAATGACATAACTCGAGCATTTTAACGCTTATTAAATTATCTCATTTAACTGAACGCTGCCATAAGCTGTTTAACATTATGTCCTACCAACCAACCAACCAACCAGCCAACAAACGAGCCAAGCGAACACTACGCGAGACAACAACAACAACAACGACCGACCAACAGTCCACCGCGTTGAGCTGTTCTACGAAAAAGGAAGGCACTGTTGTGACTGGGCCGTCTTCAGATGTACTTTTTGTTGTTGTTTTTTCATTTCTTTTCGTTTTTTTGTTTTAAATAATCGAAACGATAAAGAAGTAAACGCTGCATAGCGGGCGGTAAGACAATTTTCGATCGACTGGTAGATAAATTAACACTAAAAAGTCATAGAGCAACAAAAGCAAAAAAGCTAATAACAGCAACAAAAAAATACAATGAAAATTAACCAAAAAAGGAAGAAGCAATAAAGAGACAATCAAATCGGATGAAGATAGTGACCAGTAACAGTCATTGCAGCCGCAGTGGGGCAAGACCGCCTTTTTCTGTGTAAAAATTTTAAAAAGATTTTTACATACTTATAATAAAACAAAAAGTATAAACGGTGCTCATTTAATGTAGCAAAGTGGCAAAATGGCAAATTACATTAAATGAGCGCTCCGTGGCAAAATTGCAACAAATCAGCTGTTCTTCATTTATCCGTGATCGATTTTTATATAGATATTTAATCAATTAATTTTAAAGTAATTAAATAATACAATATCATATTTAAATGTACTTACATTTTACAAAATGCTGGAAAATAGTAAACATCTGGTAGTGATTTGCGACAAATTGCCATAAATTTCACACAAAATAGTCTCGCATAGTTCCAAAAAAAATTGCATGTAAAAATGAACAGTTGCTTTGCGATATTACGGTTTCTGATTGGCTTATGGCTTTTGCCTTCTTATCTTCCTTTATTAAAAGAAGGCAATATTTCATTAGAAATACCTTAAGGAAAATTTTATTGACGAGGTTCCTTAACTCGATGCAAGAACTTTTATGCTGTTTGAGCATTCAATGCAATTGAGAGCGAGGCAATTTGATGTAGACATCTTTTTACATATTTATTTATTAATTTGCTTGGAGAGCTCCTTGCTACAGTTTTCCCCATATGCACACTGTATCCCTCAGCAACCTGCAAAAATCAGAAAAATTCTTGGTGCTCACTTTAAGTACCGCATTTAAAGCGGAAATCGAACTTACAAGGCAATGCATGCGCATTCATATAGTATATATACGAACATGTTTAGGTCTAGTCTGTCCAATGCAATATATAAGAAATCGAAATGCAGCGAAAGCAAGGGCCATAATAATCATAAAATCAAGATATAAAACGAAGCGCAAGTGTGGAGAGTGGTGGAAATCAACGAAACCTTAACTCATCGAAAATGGAGCGCGCATATGGGTTATGTTTGCCGGCAGCGACGTATAAAAATACATTTGCTAAGATCGAGTTCACGGATTCCTTTTGGCGTTGATGTGAGCAACGCTTATGGACTACATAAATTTTAACTGAACTATCTGATCGCTTGATCAGTAAGCGCCACGTCCAACAATAAAAAACGTCAAACTATGAAGCCGACACAAGAAGACACATAAACACGCACCGACACGCATACTAATGGCATAGCTAATGTAAGAGATAAGAAGTACATTTGAAATCCAGATAGTGAGGCCAGGGGCTTCAGTCGAACGAAAATTAAACACACATGGAGTATAGACAAGCAATTAAAATACATATACTTAGTAGTTTAAAAAACCTTCGGAATCCAAAAAATTGCGGCATCATGTAACGAGTCGTTTTGAGGAAGTCATAAACTAGGTCTGCAGTCCCAACTAGCCGGAGCGCTGCTTTGAATCACTGACCTGTCACCAATCAGCGATAATCAGTGAGAATCTTGGCATTAATTTAATTTGCTTCTTTATAAATGTATATCCCTACGACATTCCGTGCCACAGTTTATTAATGCAAACGTATAAAAATGCGATCACATGGGTGTAGGACTGAGTGTGTTCCCAATTAAACACAAAACTTAAGTAAATTTGTTAACCTCAGAGGAATTGGTTTTGGGTCAGTGATACTCAAAAACGTGTTAGAATACCTGCGAGCTGCCAGGAGACTAGAAGATCTACCAGCGCTTCATTAATCTTTTGGCATAAAAAACTTCATTAATATTATACTTAAGGCGAACAACAAAAGTCCGAAAATTCATTGAGAAAAAAATAAGTACACATTCAGAGGGAAATAGCTTAGCAACAGCCAGACAGCGCAGCGTAGAGCACCAATTCGAAAAGTTGAAAAAATAACGCAAGAAATATTCACACCGGCGGTAGTTATATGACCAGTGACAGCAACACTCGCAATGACACCGGCTTTGACACGGCCACAGGAATGTCTTTGATCCCATCAAAAAAGTCGTGAATGCGCCGGATTGTTGGTTTGACGCGTAGAGTTGCCTGCGTCCTGGCCGGCCTGGCTGAACTGCTGTTGTGGCGGTAGCGCCATCCACACTACACAAATAAGCAACACCTTCCATAATCAACCGCACCAGTGTGCTGCAATACCCAGCGCCGAAAGTACGTTTGTCGTTCTGCCTGTCCGTGTGCCGCTGTCCACCGTCCGCCTGTCAAATTCAGAAGAAAAAGGTATTAAGATCAAATGATAAGATCAGAGTTGTTGCGGAGCAGAGTGCTGTTAACTGCGGACGGTGGAGCTACAAAGCCAGCGCAACAATAAAAATAAAAACAGGAACACGCATCAGACCATCAACACCGACGAGCGCAGCAAGACCCGAAAAATGTGAATCAAAAAAGATTGCTGCCCAATGTAAGATGTATGCCTACCAATAAAGGGATATAACAGGCAGTACTGCGCCATGCAAAACAAAAACAACACAAAAAGAATAAAGTTAAAGATTTAAGAATGGAGAATGGAGAACGAGTAACGAAGAATAAAGTGTAGGATCAAACAAAAACTCAATGGGTATTCCTTCCTGTTCAACGTTCAACACGTTCAATAAAATGCTATACAAGGTGTCAGATTTGTCGCCCTTCATTACCACTGTCGACTACAAAACCTACAAACAACAACACATCGTATAGTTATAACAATGCACTGAACGACCATCGGCAGCAGATCCGCTTAAAATAAGAAAAGCAAAAAAAGTAAAAAAAGGCCGACGAAAAAATTCCTCAGAATCGACAATTTAAACGCAGGTAACATAGGGAGGGACAGAGTCATTGCCGGGGACAGCACAGCCGATAAGCGACATGCACATAGCTGGAGCCACCGACAAGGTTGCTGGTGCGACTGTCCAATCACGGCTGTCGCTTGCGGGTCGCAAGGCTGCACGCTTAATCAGGCGTTTAAGATCGCGCGCGCCCAGCAACGTCAATGGAATGCATAAAAATTGGTCGTTGGTTAAATTTTTGCGGCGCAAGGCATTTAAACATTCGCAAACGATACATAAGCACTGCTACATATTGACTACTTGAGCATGGGCAACCACGATGGCAGCATATACCGCTTAGCTTTGCCAGTATCTGTGTTGTGACGATGCCGACTAGTTGCTTTTCGGCACCCACTGAAACACCGTTCTCAGCTGCACGCAGCTCAGCTCATTGTGGTATCGACGCGAGCGATCACAAATTACCCGCGTCGAATTCGAATCGTCATATGTCTGATACCTTGCTGTCAAATAAACAACAATAACAATTGCACGCAAAGCACAAGAGCAAAATAAACTTTACAAATACACCAAGCTATGCGAGGGTATCGAATAATAAAAGGTGATTGGAGAATGCTCATTCGTTAACGGCTCGTCGCTAAGTATGGTCCCAGCCTCTATACTCACCGTCAGTCAATCTCTCAACTAGACAGCCAGTCAAACCATTCAGTAGGCTACCGACCTGAAGGACCTCTTGCGCTAAAGGCAACAGCTTTGGTACGCAGTTACCAGCGTGGATATTGTTCGGCGGCGTGATTTGCAATCAGCGATAAGCTCCACAGTGTTCAGCCCTAAACCAATGTACAGACCATTCTCAATGCTATTTTAACTCCTAAGTGTACGGGTACGAGTACGAGTACGGGTGCTAAGTGTGCGGCACGATCAGCTATTTGCCTATCAGTGCAATTCATCCAGCACCGAAACACGTCTCGAGGCGAACGGGCGAACGGGCCAACGTCCAGCCGGTGTGGCAGACGCAATGGCAGACAAAGCGACGTGCAAGTAATCGTGTATATGGAGTTTGGTTAATGCCACAGTTGTTGTTGATATTATTGTTGTAATTTTGGTTATTCTTCGCACAGCAATGCCACGTCATTGAGTCTACGCTGTGCTCATTCAAGTATTTCCCGCTTCGGCTGAAGCTTCGGCGGCGGTTTCCTGCTATTTCATTGCTTTTGGAAGCCGCTGGGCGTCACGTTGCGCACCAAATTACACACAATAACCGCACTAATTTCCTATACTTGTTTACCTGCCGTTACGAGCTATGGGCTTCCTTTCTTGTATTGGATGAGAAATATCGATGATGAGGTCAGCCGGCGAAGAGGAAACAAGACGGCAATTGGAAGAATTTCTATCGTCTGCCTAAATGCTTTCAGCTATTTATGCAGTAGATCTCTTTATGCATACATACATACATACATGTGTACAAATCCGTGTCGAACATGCAATAAGCAAATAGTTTCTCGCTTTAACAATGGGCCAGTTGGTAACCTTTAATGCCCGCAAATCGCCTTTTGTCCAACAATTTTACCCGCACATATAACGCGAACGTCTGCTTTTGTATATGGTACATAGGTGTCTTCGTTGATCGCTGTGCTATTGTTTATTATCAGCAACGATTTAAAATCTTCTTAACTCGAAGATTTGAGAGAACTGCTATTTGCGCCTCCCACGTCTCCTCATCTGCAGCAAATGCATGCAACACGATCGCTTTACCCAACTGTTCATCCAATAGTTTCTCTAAATTCCTAGGGCATCGACTATTTACGGATTGTGCATACGTGGCGGTGTGCGGACACTCACATATGTATGAAGACATACGCAAATCCCTTTCAAAATACCCGCACCCTATCTGTGCGATAAATATTGGGCTTAAGCATCGAACGTGACAAGGGTTTATGATCGCTTTAATTTTCGAAATGATTACAAACACATACATAGCAAACACTCGTATACTATTGGCACGCAGGCGCACTACCCACCAGACGCACAATAGCACAATATTCCAAACATTATTTATACGTATTGCCATTCATTCATAAATTATCCTTTTTACTTGGTTTGTGATGCCTTTCGAAGCCGCTTTGCAAATTTTAAGGTTTCCACTTCCATACAATCCCAATTCCATTTAACTGCTGACAGTTTCGTAATTTGTCTAATCTCTTAATACCTGTGGAATTTCGTTTGTTTCATATTCACATTCTTTTCTTCGATTTTCACTGCAGATACGGACGTGTCTTTGGATGTACCTGCCCCGGTAAACATTGAAGAGGAGGAGCGCAACATGAAGCGTAAGTATTTACCCCGCTTTCGACAGCCCAGTCGGGTATTCTTTAACATTCTCGTCAATTCCTTAATTTCCAACAGATTTCGCTGCTCTACTCACCGGCAGAACATCACATTTCCTGAAAGGAGAAGAAATGAAGGCCATGTATGCGACAAGCACCTACAATCCACAAAATATTGTTGCCACTGGTCGCTTCTTGTTCCACAAGAAGAACCTGTATTACTCCTTCTACACCTCGTCGAAAAATAATCGCCCACGAACCATACAATTCGTTAACGACGCCGGCACCATTCTCGAAGAGCATCAACTGCAGGCGCCCCTTTCTGATATGCAGAGCGTGTATCAAAATGCCACTGGTAAGATTTGCGGAGTATGGCGTCGTGTTCCACGTGATTACAAGCGACTCCTGCGTGATGAACGGCTACACGTTGTTTTGCTATGGGGCAGAAAAGATCAGATTGATCTCGCTCTAGGTGGCAAGATCGGGTTGTACACCGCCTTACAGAAGGAAATGTTCAGCTCATTACTGGAACCCGCACCAGGTACGAAAGCAACACTAATGAATGGGGCTGGTGGCACAGCTATTGTCTCCACGACCAGCGGCGCGGCCGCCTCCGTACATTTAACGCTTGTCTTTAATGGTGTCTTTAGCTCCGATGAATATTTGGATTCACCTATTAATGTACGCGTCGAATCACCGGATCGAAAAGAAATCGTTTTGGACGAACTTCAAAAAGTACGTAAACCCTCGGCTGAGATCAATGTCTTGGAAATATCTTCGCCCATATCCATACCGATGTTGCGTTTAATGTCGCGTGGTAAATTATTGCTCACAATAGAATCGAAGAAAAATCCGCATTTACGCATACAGGGTTCCATTATCACACGTACTACCTGCGAGCTCTTCCAGACTTTACTCACCCCACACAATGCAGAATCGAAAACAAAGAGCAGCGGCTTAGCCTGGGTATTTCTAAACACTGATGGCTCTCTTTCATATAACATCGAAACAGATAACATTAGCACAAAGGATAGGCCCGAAATCAATTTGATGGAAGATCTCGGCAAACGGAAAACCATGCTGGAAAACCTTACACCAACATTCAATTTCAACCAAGCTATTGGTACGATCGACAAATTAGGCCCAAAAGCGCTAGAATCATTGTATGAGGGTGACTTAGGAGTCAACATAGCTATTGAGAATGAACCAAGCCTCATACGCGGCCATTTTGTACCCCGCCCCATTGCAGACGCCCGAGATTCCGCTGAACCTATTCTATTGAAACGGGTAGAGAATGCCTCGACTGCACCAACGCATGCCATGGGCATGGCTTGGTTGGCCATCGATAATGAATGTAACTTACACTATGAGATAACTGTAAATGGTTTTCAATCGAATTCACAGGATTTGCAAATATACCTCGAAGAAAAGCCAATCGAAGCTATAGGTGCACCGGTAACACGAAAATTACTAGAGGAATTCTCCGGCTCCTACATGGAGGGTTACGTGCTCGGCATGCCTTCCAACGAACTCGTCAAATTGGAAAACAGTGTATGCTACTTAGAGATACACACAAAGGAAAGTAGTAAGCCACTTTTACGAGGCAAATTGAAATCTACAAAAGTGCCATCCCATTGTTTTCCCATTCATACGGATAACAATGTGCCGAATGTACCTGGTGACCATAGTGACAGCAATCTTATTGCGGCAGATGCAAAATGCTTTCATTCAGGTCGGTTTTATGACGAGTCCGAACAATGGCGTAATGCAAATGATGTTTGCCAGATGTGCGCCTGCCAACATGGCCAACCCACATGTGAGCCGATCAAATGTCCCGCAATACAATGTAAACCCAACGAAGAGCTTGTTCGACGTGACGGCGAATGTTGTTCCATGTGTCTTCCGCAGAGTGTTGCTACTGAGACGGAAAGCGTTGCCGAGCAAAATGTAAGGGGCTGCCGTTTAGGTGACCAATTCCACTTGGCCGGTGCCATTTGGCATCCATTCTTACCACCAAACGGCTTCGACACTTGCACCACCTGTACCTGTGATGCATTGACTTTGGAAGTGCGTTGTCCACGCATGGTCTGTCCACCATTACCCTGCTCTGAGAAGGTCGCCTACCGGCCGGACAAAAAAGCCTGTTGTAAAGTATGCCCTGAAAGCAAATCTTCACGAGGTGACAAAGCCGGTCCTTCCAATCCGAACGTGCTACAAGATCAGGCGTCACATAAGACAATATCAACTGAAGAGATCCTCGGCCAAGGTGGCTGCAAAGTGTTAAATAAGGTTTACGAAAATGGACAGGAGTGGCACCCGATTCTAGCATCACATGGCGAACAAAAATGTATAAAATGCCGATGCAAGGTAAGTGTGCCCTTACCCTACATATTTAAAACAGTTTATTGACAAACAAATCATTCTACTCTCTTAAAGGATTCAAAGGTGAATTGTGATCGCAAACGTTGCTCACGCTCTACCTGCCAGCAGACGCGTATCTCAGCCAAGCGGAAATTCTATGAGAAACCCGGTGCCGGCAGTGCGAATGCAAACGAGCCGGCCATTGACGAGTGCTGCTCGACGCAGTGTCGACGCTCGCGCCGCCACCACCGACGCGCGCATCAGGATCGACCCGGCACCGTCGACGAACGACAGCAACAACAGTCAAAGCGGTTGCAGCAGCTGACAAATTTAAACCGAAGCGGCAGCAACGGTCATAGCAGCTGAGCGCTGCGTTCAAATCGAAACCATTTACAAATACATATATTTATATAATCGCGCGAATAGCATTGTAAAAAGGAAAACAAAATCGCTGTTTTCTTCTGAAGAAAATACAAGTTTTTTGTGACTTTTTTAAACCAGAACTGAAACTGAATAAGACGAAGCGATAAACATATTGGAAAGCAGCACTGAAGCAGAGGTTATCCGAGGGAGAACGAAGATTTACCCTCTAGGCGCTTAGCAAAAACAACAAGATTATTTATAATAAAAGAAAAAAGAAAGAGTGAAATAATTTATGTATTATAACGATTAAAGCAAAGTTTAACCATCATAATCCAGCAGTAAATATGGAAATGTTAACGCAAATGGAAGTAGAATCAGACGTAGAAAACTAAAGTGTAGTGCGCCAGTTGTAGGAGAAGAAGTAAGACAGTTCGACGATGCAGTAGCGGCTGCCATTACAAAGTACACAATACAAAATACCTTAGGAATACCAGTGCAGTTGCTTTAGGATTCTAGTAAATGTAGGATTTCAGCACAAAAAAATTTCATTCAGAATGTATAGCTTTTCAAAGCGCTCTTCCAAAGACCATAAAAAAATCTGAAAAAAAGCTCTGAATTGCAAGCGAAATTCTCTTGAAGTAGTTTAAGAATGTCGGATGGAATACCGATTGAAGATTTTAAGCACAATGTAGGCTGTAGACTGAGAGTCAGAGATCGGCGGCGGCATAGAGAGAGAAAGACACAGTGCAAGAATGAGAAACACATCCCAAACGTTTCGACTGATTGACTGAATGGCATAGAATAAGTAAAAGAACTTTTAAAAATATTACAAAAAAAAGTTATACATACATACTCGTACATATTTGTTTTTTATATTCATTAAATACTAATAGTAATTACACTGATGCAAAGGCACATTTTATGAAACAAATATTTGTATGCATATGTGTAAGTATTACCGTTTATAGAATGTCTACCAGGCACTGATAGCGCTTTGAAATGTTTGACACTAAAATAAACATTTTAGCATCACACTTTAGTATTTTTCAATGCGCGGGCGCTTGAAATTTCGCCAGCTTGGAAACAATGCAGGAGCAGCTTGGTGGATGCATTTAATAACTGTAATAGGTTTTGCTTAAAATTATACACATATGCATACCTTTGTTTGGATGGATGATTGTGAGTCCAACACATTTGATATAGAAGCTTAATCGCACCAATGCAGGCACACCGCACACAAAAGGCATACAACATTACTTAATATACATATATGCGCACACAAACATACACACCCCCCCCTCAAACATAAAACACATACATATGTATACTCATTCATTAATATTATTATATTTACTCGTACAACAACTGACCATTTGCGCATTTTCACCACATAACTGTATTAATATTTTATTATTATTATTATTACCATAATTGTACATTATTATTTCTTATTAACTATATTTCTAATTTAAACGAATTCGAGTTTAGTTCTATTATTTTTGTGTATTTTTTTAAGAAAAACAATTAAATTTAGTTATAGTTTTAGTTGTTTTTGCCTTAGCTAATAGTGATTTTATTTTTAGTTCTGTTTAACTCTTTTGTATCATAAACACGATTGCAAGCATACTTAAAAATATATAAAAAATATAAATTATAAAAACTAAAACTAAAAAATGTGAAAACAGGATAACTGTTTATGCTGATTGAATATTTTCCTTGCTTTCCGTTCGGTAAAGTTAGAAGAAAATGTTCATTCAACTCTTGAGAACGTTGTGTCGGATAAACGCTTTCATTTCAAAAGCGCTGTATTCATTCTTAGCAATTATAATAATAAGAAAACCAATAATGCACAAATAAATTTAGCTTTTAAAATTGTATTCAAATGTTTTATATTGATTTGTAAAAGTGCAAAGTTAAAAATAAAAGGTAACAAAATTATCAAAAACAAAATTGATGTTATCGGCTAAAATCGTTTACAAGAAACATCAAAAATCATAAAACGTGCGGATTGTTTAAATTTGTTTGTGCAAACCACTTGCATACATATTTGCCTACATACATATGTACATACAGACATACGTATTAGCACTAAGCTAAATCCAATGTAAGTATGTATTGTAATTATGTATGTACCTTTCTACTATTGTATTATAATTTGAGAACGTTGCACAACTGTTGTGTCAATTATTAACTCTACATATTATTTATTTACAAAATGCCTATACATACTTTACACACTGTAGCATAATGAAATAATTGTATATTTCAGAAACAATTAAAAAAACAATTTAAAAAAATTAAATCAAACAAAATAAGTTATATTATGAAATCGCAAAAATTATGAAATAAAATAAACAAAAAAATAACGATGCTAAAAATACACAAATACTGACTTCTTTCTAACTCATTGGACTATTACTTACTTTCTATCCAGTGCCATACATTAGCATATTGTTCAAACAGGCGTGTCAGTTTACAATCTTTAGACTCATATTATGAGTTATTTTCGATTTTCTACAGTTTTGAGGGAGCGAAGTTTCGTTTTATATTTTGGCGAATCTTCCATGAAGAATAACGGGTTTTTTAGGTTCGCTAGTTTTCATTAAAGGGTAAAGTGGGTTGAAAATTTCAAAAATCCATTTTTTTTGTTTGCCCTATTAAAATCTATTCTCTAGAATATTGTTCTAAATTTTCAAGTTGATTCGAGTAATAGTTTCGGAGATACAGCTTTGAGAACGTGTGCGCTCGAGACTAACTACGCTAAGTGCGCCGTCTTTAAACGCCGTCTTTAAACGAAACTGTGTTTTTGAAGCCGGTGGACACGATTTCTCGACAAGTCATGGAGCGATTTAGTTCAAATTGTATACACATCTTTAAAATAACATTATCTAGTTACTAAATTAAGGATTTTTGCACTACAACTTATTTTTTACCAATAAATGGCAAAAATTTGGAAAAAATGAGATTTTTATGTATGTTTTTTATATATATGTATTAACGGAATAAGTTTAGTTTTTTAATTTTAGATGAACCATTAATAAGTTATGCTGTCCCGGGCGAGAACACTTTTTTATGAGACACACAGGAAGATGAGGTCTCAACGGCTGAATTTTCAACATTTTTATATCAAACTTTCAGGAGGCATTGCTCAAACATGTATCTTTAATATGCCATATTATATTTTTCAAATGTATGATTGCTTATATTAAAAACAAAAATCGTAAAAATACCTTTTTTTGTACTTCAGAGACAAACCCAAGCCCTTAAACTAAACTAGTTTTCAGAAAAGTTGTCAACAAATTTTTATCTAAAAGTTTCAATTATGAATTGTGATAAATAAGCCTAAATTTGATTTTGATTAGCAGCGACGATGAATTCCACCAGAAATAGTTTAGTAATCTGGAAAGAATGAGACAATGTTGTTCAACGAAAAGCCTATCGGTGCACACATGGTATTGATTGGAGATAACTTAGATTGGAATTTGCTGGGAGTTCACTCTGCTTAGGTGTTAAAACACCAAAGTTAGAGTAGATATGTTTCCATTTGCGGATTTTCTGCCGCTAACAATCACACCACTGCCAAGTAATCAGCGGTATTGTCAACAGCTGCATACAATGTTACCCCCAATCTACTCTTCACACTCACAATAAAGCATTTGTGCGCTGTATTGACAAGTTTACAGTGTCGCGATTATGAGTGGCTTAGCGCGAGCACCGTTTTACGCTTTGGGCCTTGCGAAAGTGAGGGAGGTTCCCCGTTCGCGTAAACAGCAGCAGCAGCGAGCAAACTTCAAATTCGAGGTAGTGAAGTAGGGGGAGTAGGAGGTGAGTGAACGGCCGCCAAGCTGGTTGCCATCAATTAAGCAAAGCGCTCGGCTACTGCGTTCTTCGCCTTGTGCATGTGAGCGCAAGTGTATGTGAGCTTGTGGTCTGAGTCGTACGAGCGTGTAAACAAGGTGTGACAATGTCAATATTTGTGATAATAACTTTTATTTTATGTCATTTAATTTTTTATCTCAATCCTATGGTTCTGTTTGTTTTGCATACATTTATATACATATTTGCATGCATTTTTTATATTTTTGCCGCTGACTTCACTACGTATGATACTCCACTTTTCTGTCTCAGCATCAGTGTCAACGATGCCATTGCCAAAGTGAGATACTCTGAGCAATCAACACTGGTGATCGTGCTTAATGGTAATAACTTTTGCACGTTGTCATTATTTTCTTCAAGCCGTGTTTAGTTAAATGGCATTTTAAGATAAAAATGTCAATTTATGTGCAAAATTAATTTATTCACTCATTTGCTAGTCCACAAGCCGGCGACTGCAATGAATTTATGAGTGTTGAGAATTCCATGCCACAAATTGTGTTCTAGTAAAATAGTTGCACAGATAAGTGGATGAGTAATAAAAAATTGCAATTCTCAAGCGACCTTCCATTAAGCAAAGCGTAATTTTTCTGTGTTCTACTTCTATGTTTCTTTACACTTTTCACTTAGAGCTATGTATATTCGAATGAAAGCGAAGCTTAAGTGCTTAATGGAGATTTTAAAATATAACGAGAGATCTGTAGATATATTATTGATTAACAAATTTCTTATCCTGCAGGTCACAAAACTATCCAGTTTTATTTAATATATCAATATAATATATATTTTGACTTACGGAAATGTACATACTCTGTATATGGGAGCTAGGAGAGGATAGTGACAATTTTTCGATTTCAATACCGTTACAGCACATTACGTACTATTGTATGATATAAAGTCAATCAATTCTACGGGAAGGCTGTATACTAAATGAAACGATCGTTCGGTTTGTATGGCAGCCATATGCTATAGTGAGCCGATCTGAACAATTTCTTCCGATATTATATTATTTCTATGAACAATAACTCATACCAAACTTCGTGAAGATATATCGTAAAATGAGGAAGTTTCCCGTGCAAGCATTTGATTCCGATCATTCAGTTTGTATAGCAGCTATATACTATAGTTAACCGATCTATACAATTTCTTCGCAGATTACTTTGTTGCCTTAGAAAATAATCTATTCCAAATTTCGTGAATATGTCTTGTCAAATGCAAAAGTTTTCCATACCAGCACTAGATTCCGATCATTCAGTTTGTATAGCAGCTATATGCTATAGTTAACCGATTTATACAATTTCTTCGTATATTACATTATTATCTTAGAAAATAATATCTATCTTTTGAGAAAATACATTGTCAAATGTGGAAGTTTACCATACAAGACAGCTATATGTTATAGCGGTCCGATATCGGCAGTTCCGACAGGTGAGCAGCTTCTTCAAGAGAAAATGACGTTCGCAAAATTTCAAATTATATCTTAAAAACTGAGAGACTAGTTCGTATATATACAGACGGACAGACGAACAGAGAGACGGACATGAGTAAATCGACTCGACTCAACATACTGATCATACCGACGCTTCCGTCTGAGTGTTACAAACTTCGTGGCAATCTTAATATACCCTGTTCAGGGTATAATTAAAGCCTACTAGTCAATGTATTCGACAATTTTAGTACTTCAAGAATTTCTACCTTGATTTCGCTCAGCTTAAGTATAGGGACCGCAAGACACCGTAATTGAAAAAATCCATGCAATTATTTTGCATACAAATTATCGATGGGTGGTACCTCATTATACTGGCAGGCAATTAATTAGCAACGAATTAAAATGCAAAATGATCACACTAAAGCACAGTCCAATTAGCAATACCATTAACACTTGTTGTAATTAAATACATACAAACCGTTTTCGCGACGTGTACATAGATATTATTTATTATCATAAATAGTGTACTAATTTCAGTTCATTAAGTCGTTTAAAGTAAGCTAATTCTGAAAAATACTAACAGCGAATCACGATATACTACTTTGCCCAAAAAATAAGGTGACATTGTATTTATTTTGAAAATTCTTTATTTATTCTTCCAAATCAATTTCATCCCCTTCAAAGTAATCCCCTCCCGATGCAATACACCAACGGATTTTCCAATCTTCGAAACACTGGTTGTAGTCACTTTCCGGGAATCTCCTCTATCGTATAAAAACGGTGTCCCCGGAGCGGTCTTTTCAGCTTGGTGAACAGCCAGAAGTCGCACGGCGCCAGATCAGGTGAATACGGTGGTTGCGGAACGATATGGGTTGAGTTTTTGGCGAAATGATCACGAATTACGAGGGCAGTATGGGATGGTGCATTATCGTGGTGTAAAAACCAAGAATTGTCTTTCCACAATTCCGGCCTTTCTAGGCGGATAGCGTTACGCAAACGACGCATAACGTTCAAATAATATTCCTTGTTGACTGCTTGACCGGTTGGAAGGAACTCATAATGCACAAGACCACGATAATCGAAGAAAACAGTCAACATGACCTGGATTTTTGAGCGACTTTGGCGCGATTTTTTTGGTCTCAGCTCTCTTTTGGCACGATATTCGCTCGATTGATCGGTTGTTTCGTAGTCGTAAGCTTAGATCCAAGTCTCATCGCCATCGATTTCTCCAAATCCTTCGACGCGCGCAGTTTAAATTCAATTGTCCTTATTTTTTGGGCACAGTAGTAAATGACCGAGTTTTCCTCTTAAGCTCAATAACCATCTGAAAAGTTACTTGTCTGCATATTACCGAATTCACGCCGCCTGCTGTGATCAGCGTGGCTTTTCAATACAGTGGGGAGTGAAGATGTTTTATAATACGACTACTGTATATTCTAAAAGAATATATGTACTTCATAAAACAAAAAGGTCAATACATACATAGTATAGCCTATCTACAGAGAGGCGTTTACAAATTGTGATACACTTTTGGATTTGATTTCCGACCACTTTACTATTTAGGATAGTTGAAATATTAGTAAAGTTATGGGACTTAAATTTCTATGTATTTCAGAGAACACACCCCGGCGTATGATGAACGTGCTACCGAAGCAAGTGGCAAAGACGGTTTCACAACCGCCAGCCCTTGCCTACATATTTATTATCGTACAGAATGCAAACGCCGTGCAGCACTCCGCTGCGATTATTTGTAATTTATATGTAAATAAATAAGTGACAACAATTATTAATTGATGTATTAATAGCTATAAACGCTGCTAATAAAAATGATGATGTAAATATGATAAATTGATTAACACCTCTGGCAGGAAAGGAATTTCTATACAAAAACGGTATAAAAGACAAGGCGTTTGTCATGGTGCAGCGCACTTGTCCACACACATGTGAATGTGTGTGTTTTACTCATAGTAATTCTGAATAATATTTAAAAAATTAAATTAACAAACCTAATCGAGAACACAGCCAAGCCGGTCTGGAGAGCTGCGTCAGATTCGCAAATAACAAATGAGATGTAAATAAAAAATGCTAATTGGAACAACAAATGTTCAGCGCACTTACATGTGTATGTGAATGAGTAAGTATGTATGTATGTGCGTTGTTTATTGTGACATAGTGGTAGCATTACAATAGCTTATGTCTTCGAGAAACATTTGCACTCTCGCACAAGCAACATTACACATAACACAGCATTGAATTATTGCAGCGATAAATGCTCAAATATGTTCATATGTTTATGTGTTTACTCGTTCAAATGTTGCATTGCAAAATTTATTTGTGCACAGAAGCATTCCATATACCCATACACTCGCAATACCTTTACATCGGGCGACTTGTAGTAAAAAATGATAGTGATTTGTCATAGCCGAGCCCCTTTTGCACACAATTAAGTAGTGAAAAACATCGAAACGAACTTAGCTGCTGTGGGCGCGAATCAAGCTATGAACTTTTGAATGAAAAATGCTTGTGTGTAAAAAGATTAAGACGACGGCAGTATCAATGTTAAGATTGCTAAGTAACCATGTATGATCACTAACTAAGTATATGGGAAACACGAAACATATAGAAAACTACCATGATTGGATCGAGCGTGGCAACAAAGCGTCCTGAATCTATCTCAAATCTGCCCATTTATTTTATTTCTATTCCCGTCAAATCATCTCGTCGGTTGAAGGTATGTTTCAGCTTTCATATTGAAAAGACGGACAGTGAAGAAGGTAGAAGTAAACTTCAAAAACTGTAAGATTTTTAACTTGAACGCATGAACGCGGATTCATCAATGACCAATTAAAACAACAACGACCAAACTCGAAACTTGCTGAGGACAAAGCGCTCACCAGGCATCTTGTGACTCGTGCTAGACGGATCTTGCGACTGTGCTCGAAGTTGGGAAGGGTTCGTTAAGCCCACTTGGGCTAAATGTAATTTTAGGGGGTCGCTTTCGTATTTTAAAAATTTATAGCCATCTAGGAAAATTTTACACACCGAAGTGTTCGTCTTTTAAATTTAAATTAATTAATTAGATACGTCAATCAAGTGGACTATGGCCTCGTTCGCGAAATTAAAATTTCCGGAAGCGGACGGTATTTTTCTAGCACTTTACCAACAGGCAGAGCAGGTTCCACTGCTACACCTTGTTCGGCTGATGATAGATAGCACTGCACTGGCGTACATACCTGTACCAAGGAGGACCGCGAAGGTCATCTTTATACCTATGATAGGAACGAAAAAATATGCACTAGCAAAATCCTTCAAGCCAATTAGTCTACTTACTTACTAAAAAGTATGGAAAAGATCGTGGATTATGAAAAATGGTGGAAGGCGCTGAAAACTACACCTCTGCATGCGAGCCAACATGCTTAAAGAGGAGGCAGATCAACTATTACTGCACTGTACAAGCTACCCTCGGAGATACAGAGTTCGCTGGAAGGACTTTTGTCAACACGTCTCACGGAAGCATAGCAAGAGGACTGGAGAAAAGAAATGTGGCAGCACCGGTGCGCAAACGGATCGAGGCCGCACTGCATACCTGAATAGCTGAAACTACAATAGGGGGTAGTTATAACCTCAGGCTACTTGCCGCATTTTACACTGGCTAATTGCCTGTACAGTACTCTGAAGACGCAGTATAAAGGCCCTGGCATCCATGTTTCCAAATAGGAACCACATCGCCTCAATAGTATCTAGCAGTATGTTGGAATTTATCAATATGCTCCGCCTAAGTGAGCCGTTTATCTAATCTTCGATTAAATCTTAATCTCCTTTCATACATATATTGTATCTATGATCATAAAATAAATTATACAACATTTGTTAATTTCTAAAAGAAATACTGTTAAAAATGAATGATTGATGCAATAGCCACACAAAAGTACCGTCAATGTAAATGTCACATCATTCCCACATTAACGCGGTTACGCCTAAAAGTAGGCTACACAGCCAGCAAAAACCATTCAGTGGTAAGAGAAGTATCATAAAGCCAGCACAGGTAAATACTTTTCACAACCAATTCGATGCGAGTTCATATTGGACCTATACTGGTTAGTAAGCTAAGCATATCTATTTGATACGATTACAATTTCAAATCAATTTACCTTTTTACGGACCAAAAAACTCGACAAAGATTAAATTTATATTTTTTATATTATTTATATTATTTAATAATATTCAGCTCACGCAAAGGTGTCCTAATCAAAAGAAATATTCAACTGAGAAAATCCAAAGGCAAAGTTCACGTTTTGACATTGGAAAATTGGTGATCGGCTTGAACAAAAATTTCAAAGAATTGCTTAAGTATAAGTATATTTATCAAAATTCTTTCATTTTCATTTAATGTTGTATAAGCTCGTTATAATAAAGTTCTTCACAATACTAGCATAATCTTAGATAGAATAAAAATCAATTTATTTATATAAAAAATATATGTATCTAATTATAACAATATACAATTGTACATAGAATTGTACATACATATGTACACTATATACAAATTTATGTTTTCTCGGTTATCATTTTCGAACGATGTGCGGCATTCATAATGAAGCACCTTGTAATAGTGAGTATTTACAATGTGATATTGGAGTGTAATAATAGTCTCTGTAACTTTAGCTAATTAGAATCATAACATACATACGTATGTGCGTATAAATATATTACATATAACTGAAGTGCATGGCATGGAGTTATACATTTATAAATGTATGCATGTACAACTATATATATTCCTTTATAATAAATATTTCATATAATAATTATCAATGCAGAACTAAAACACGATACATACATGTATCTCAGCTGATCGGCGGGAACTCAAACGAATTTCATGAATAAATGGTGATGGAAGAGTTCGGTGTAAACAGCAACGAAAGAGTGCGCAAACGCCAACAAACAGAAAGTATTCTCAGAGACACTAAAAGAGTATCTCTTGTTTGCGCCGTGTCTTCAGGCTTACAGTAAGTATCTTAAATTAATGTTTATATTTGAGTGGCGTGAGATTCCGCCAGTTCCTACTGAGCGATACTCTGCCTAGTTGCGTATCTTTTTAGTAATGGACTGCTTGCGCCTGCAATCGCCTCAACATTTTAGTGTGACGACGATTTTCAGCGACTTTTAACGTTTCGGTTCCTCGGTGAGTGGTGCTAAAGAATACACATACACATTTAGTAATTGTATGTATGTACGTGCATGGTAGAAATACATGTTCGCAATTGTGTTTATTGTATCTCACTTGTATGTAGTTGGAATAATAATATAGTATTTGTTTTTGTACTTGACGAAGTGCAAGACGGCGAATCTCAACCGATCAGTTGATTATAGCGTTATGCTTATGTCTGTCAGATTTATTAATCAATAAATAATATAAATTTATTATGCATTGAATACCGACTTAATAAAAGAAAAATATACTCCCTTTTAAACGATTCCACACCAAACGATGAGAATGTCATAAAAGAAACACAAGATCGCTAAATAGAAATGTGAAAGGTTCAAGTGCAAACAACTTCGTAAATTGTCGTTTTGGACATAACAAATAAATGAAAATGCGTGTAATTGAAGGATTTTTGCAAATATTTAAATAATTTAAATTATATTAGAAATAAACGCAAACATTGCCAAACACCATAACACCGTCGAAAGCAAAGTCGGCGAAGAGCAAAATCAACAATAAATTGTAACCTAAAAGGAGAATCAATTATCACACACACATATACAATACGAGTATAAATATAACATGTACATGTAAATACATGTGTGCAATTATACTTCATAGAGCAGTGCTAATTGCAGTTTGATTCACATTTTTGCTGAAAAAAAATAATCGAATTATTCCTGCGAAAAGCTCCATCAGCTTGAAAGGATTTGATTTGATTTCGGTGTAATTGTTAGAGTGATCCATACATCGGCAGTTACAATATTAACACCACAGTGTTGTAATAAAATATCATTTTCAAGTGATATACACACTAACATATGTATGTACATAAAACCCAAATTGATCAGAGTAAACGGCGATGGCAAAATACGCTTTAAATATATCAATTATATATGAAAAGAGGTCTTTAATTGGCCCCCAGCATTGCCCTGGGTTTTAGTCGAAAAATAGTCTTAAGTGTGGTATTTCTCCTCATTTTCCCCTATATCGCGAATAACGTAATATTGATTTCCTCCTTAAAAAGGTCTGGACTTTGGCACACATTTGCCTTCAAATAAAACAAATTCAGACAAATTGCTTTTGCAATTTCAACACATACCGACCCAAAATCAGAACCCCTTTATATCCGTAGGTAAACACGAGCAGCGACTAAAATGGGTGCATTACCGAGTGCCACGCGCCAATTAATTCCAGTAGCCTCAGTGACGTATACATATGTATATCTATGTATGTACATATGTACACAGTAAAAAATATGATAGTTTGCATTAATATGCTTCAAAATGCAAGCTCTGCGCTATAGAAATCAAATTAGTTTAATAAAACTGTTTTTTTTTCTTGGAATTGGGGGAAACTAAGGTAATCAAAATATATGAGTGAGTAAAAATTCAACACCTAACAGCAATCACTGCACCGGCAATATTCACTACTCAAGTCAGTCTAATCTAATTAAAACAATCAACCGCTCTGAAAAGACAAGGGCGACAAATGTTGTTTCAAAGTTCTAGGAACAAATCCAAAATGGTGCTAGGATCAAAATTTTCCCAACTCATCCTTGCCTTGGCTTTGAACAAATTGAGGGTATATGTATGTATACCATATTTATTGTATTAGCCAAAATTTCAAATAACCATATAGTCTGTAGTAGAATGGACATTTCAACATGTTAAAGAATAAACCAACTTTGCTTACGAGAATATATATAAGAGCTTACATAAACATACATATGTATGTATAAAGTTGTATATAACGTGTATTTGAATTATTTTCTGAGAATCTCTATTGTTTAAAAAATGTGCAAGGCGTCAGATTGCTCAAATAAACTCAAACACGAATACATATATAGTACATACATATATATGTGCATCCGTATATCCATGTGTGTTTAACTAATTTCAAATAATATTTTTACTGCTGGGAATTATACCAGTTCGGGCCTACATGGCTTATTTTATAATTGCTAATTTTTGGGAAGGGCAAAAATTTTTGTTAAAGTGGTCCCTTCATAAAGTCTCTTAGTGGTTTGTCTAATTGATTCTCTGAAATACTCAATTCTTAATTAAATAATTCTTAATTAAAAGGCTTCGAGTATACAGGAATCCCGTTTCATGAAGATATATTAATTGCTAAAAAAAAAGTACTCTTTGGCATGACACTATCATATTCCAATGTGGTCGAGTTGAGGTACACACCTAAAAAAAATTATATTTTAACATACGCCGGGTGTAGAAGGTTTAGCTTTGAACCCTATGGAAGATATTCATGTTCAAATATTAACATTAAAGGCACTAAGAAATCCTAACCTCATTCATTTCTTTGCCTACAAGCACTTATACAGATCCATATACTTAAATGCATTTGTATATCCACATAAAGTGCAGATGCAACATCTGAATACACAATTGAGCTAAATATCACTTAAGAGTTTTGCAATTACCCAGGTACTTGAGCAAATGCTTTCGGTGATACATACACATATTGAATCATGGGAAATTTGTAGAAACAGTTACAATAGAAATTCGACCGCATCCAAGTTAGTTTTTGTATAGGGGAAATACTTAGTAAAGCTAAACCTCCTATGCATAAAATCCTTTGAATAACTGAACGTCACTTACAATTGTCATTCCAGCCGAGAGTATTACTTCCTGGCAAAAGGCAAAATTAAAAAATCATTGTATTTACGAAACATGTTCTCCCTACGTTGATGTAAAACAATTTACTATTTAAGAAACAAAAACAACTACTTGTAGATTTCCATGTCTCGTAACCTGCTAACCCTAGGTCGCAGTGCAATACCTCAGTATCAAATATCTATCTATCTATCTTACCTTCTAAATGACACCGTAAGCTCAACTTCATTGTTTATTTAGCCCAATATTTCTGAGCCATGGGCATTTTCATCTCAGTTATTAAACATGCGCTTTCATGCGCTTCATTTACATATACATATGTACATAACCTCATTCGTCGTGAAATATATTCGCTAATTTTAAATTAATTTTAAATACGCTATCGGATATATCTTTAAAGTTATTGGGATAGAATCTGGATTCAGGGAGTTATATTTGAAGTAATGCCAATTGCGACCAACCAATATTCTAATCTTATTTTTATGCGTCCATCATGATTGAACCATCAATACGAGCATTCTTACTTCCTTGCTTTTTCAGTTTCAATGACATAGTGCAACGATAGTCCAAATATCATCAAAAATGTTGATGCAGAATTCCGTTACCAAACGTAAAACGTTGATATTCGCCTTTTTTGGCATCGCGTTGGGACTATGCATTGGCACGGTTCTCAAAAACTATCGCGCGCTAGAGATCGTTAAACGGTGCAGCATGAAGCCAAGCGGACAACAAAGCCCATTTGAAATCATCGGTATGAATCCTGAAGAAGAAACAATTAAAACCTCGCAGAAGAATCTGGTATTCGTCGGCGTAATGACAGCGCAGAATTTTATCGAGGGACGTGCGCGTGCTGTTTATGATACATGGGGGAAGGAGGTGCCTGGTAGAATAGCCTTCTTTAGTTCAGAAGGTTCTCACTCCAACGAGTTGCCGGTAATAGGTTTGAAGAACGTAGACGATCGCTATCCACCGCAGAAGAAATCATTCATGATGCTCTATTACATGTATGAACACTATATTGACAAGTTTGAATGGTTCATACGAGCCGATGACGATGTATACATTGAACCGGAAAAACTCGAACGCTTTCTTCGCTCGATCGACAGTTCTAAGCCACAGTTTATAGGTAATAGTATGGCACACGTCGCGCGAACACGATAATTTATACAAATATTCTTTTTTGGAAAGGTCAAGCCGGCAAGGGCAATAGTGAGGAATTTGGCTTGTTATCGTTGGAGTTTGATGAAAATTTTTGTATGGGTGGTCCGGGTGTAATACTTAGTAGCGAAACCCTACGCAGAGGTAAGTTATAATTTGAGTAAAAAAATATTACGAACCTTTTCAATGAAGCATGAAATTAATATTATATGTATGTAGTTGCTCCACATATACCAACTTGCTTGAAGAACCTCTACAGTACACATGAAGATGTAGAAGTCGGACGTTGTGTACAAAAATTTGCTGGCATCCCATGCACCTGGAATTACGAGGTATTTATTAGGTATTCCGGTAGACCCATTGTCTTTCCACTTACATTTACTGATATTTCTCTTAGATGCAATACATCATGAGACACAATTCAAGCGGACCGTATGCATTCACTGGTAAACTGAAGCGTAAAGAAATCCACAATGCTATCTCTCTCCATCCGATCAAACAGGCTCCGTTAATGTATCGACTCCATTCATTCGTGCAGGTTCGTTCTCTATTATATTCTTGCTTGTGCACTTATATAAGTATAACAAACTACACTCTATGATTAAAGGGTCTTAAGGCAGAGGAAATCCGACAGGAATCTCTCGAACTGCATCGGGATATTAAGCGGATGGCGGGTTTTTTGGAGATACCCAGTGACAGCAAGTATTTGGTACCCGGTATCGAATTAATACCTGAAGAGACAAATAGCGATCAACATTATGAAGATCACAACATTCTAGGTAAATGAAACATTTTTGATTTCCGTAACAGTTAGCTACATATGTAAATATATACAAATATTTAGGCATTACTCCGGATTTGAAGAAATTCACACCCTCATCGACATCGGACCTACTCGAATGGTCTTTTATTGCAAGAAGCCTCTATTCTAGTGAAAATGCGAATCCCAAACACAAAATCGACTCAGCACTCCGGGAGGGACTCGAAGACGTCATCACAGAAGTAATGGAGAACATAAACAATTATTCCCGACAAAGGGGACGAGTTATAGAGTTTCGTGAACTGCTTTACGGCTATAATAGGGTGAATCCATTGCATGGTCAAGATTTAATATTGGACCTCTTACTGATCTATAAACGATACCGTGGCAAAAAAATGACTGTACCAGTGCGTCGTCATTTATACGTACAGCGCGCATTCACCGGTACATTTGTAAAGGAATTCAACGAGGACTTTTACAATGTTACAGTTCAAAAAAGTGAGTATGTATATGCATTTACATAATGAACCTGTAAACATTTTTATATTAATTTCATCTTTAGGCTATTTGAAAAACATGCTGAGCTCCGGCATGAAAAGAATATCGAAACACTTTACCCTTCCTGGTTTGCCAGCTGGCACCGCTACCGATACCTCGAAAATCGTCTTTGTACTGCCAATAGCTGGACGTTTTGCCACATTCCAGCGATTCTTAGATACCTACGAACGTGTAGCGATAAAACAGGATAAAAATTGTGATTTACTAGTGGTTATATTCGGAGACATTGCAAGCGTTCAAGGTCACTTGCAACTTTTATTGGAATTACGTCAACGGCACATTTACCAACACATTAACTATATTCAACGGAACGAAGAATTTTCACGGGGTGTGGCATTGGATGCGGCCGCACGTTCATCGTATATACAGGATAATGACATAATGCTATTCATCGATGTTGATATGGTTTTTCAATTGGAAACATTGCATCGTATACGATTCAACACAGTCCAAGGGCGGTATGTATATTTACCGATCGTATTCAGCCAATATGACCCTAAGAGGCGTTGGAGAGATGAAAATGTTGAATATGCTCATACATCAGCTGGTGAGATTACCAATGAATCGGGATACTTCCGACAATTCGGTTACGGCATATGCGCCATATACAAATCAGATATACTTGATGATGATATAAACGGTTTTGATAAGGATATAACAGGATGGGGATTAGAAGATGTAAAATTCTTAGATAAAATCGTTAAGGTTGGTAACCGGCGAAACGATTTTCTGGTTAATACTGCCGAAGTGCCAGCCCAGTACAATGATGCCGCACGCAAAATGAGGCATCTTAGTATATTCCGCGCCCCCGATCCGACATTGGTACATATATTCCACGATATTAGTTGTGATATTAAGCTCGATGCTTCACAATATAACATGTGTTTAGGAACGAAAGCGAATTCCATTGGTAGTACCCATTTTATGGAACAATTATTTCATGGTAATAAAGATAACATAAATTTCATATCCGAATTCAATCAACGAAAGGAGCAGAGATGAGATTTAATAGGCTTAGCGACATACCAAAATCAATGATGTTTATAACATTTTTATGCATACTAAGCAAACCTTAATGTATTGGAATATTCAGAAACTAAGGAACGCCAAGAGGTTATACAGATGTAAGAGCGATACATATGTTGGTAGTTCTAAACTGTAGCTATAAGACAAACCTGTAAAATTCTTTGCATATAGCAACTTGGACCAGTATACATACTTACATATGTTTGGAGATAAGAATTTACATGCAGATTTTATGGTATTCTTCCAACAGTGTTTGTACGCAAATAATTATAAGTATTTTATATATTTAAGAATATAGTTTTTCTTGCATACGTACTAGAACATTAGGTATGTAAAAAACCGCGGTTATTAAATATATATTTATATCAATTTTACACAAAATTATAATTAACTACACAAAAATTTAAAAAATCGATCACATAAAATGAACGGGCTCGATATCAAGAAGAGCCAATGCTTTATTAAGAATTTCGCGAACTGCTTTCACCAGATATATACGTGCATACACGTAAGGCATTAAGTGCTGTCGCGTTTCTTGCTGTACATTGAATGGAAATAAAAATAATTCAAATTATATACATATAATAATAAAAAAAAAGAAGTAGTAATAATAATATAGTAATCCAAATATAAGCTTACAGTTAAGATTCGAATTCTTCTGTAGTATACACTAAAGAGTGCAGCGAAATCGCCAAGGAATCTCACGATAGTATGAACAGCGCATATTCCTTTTTGTATCTGTTCCAGACAACTTTCAATAAGGTTCGGGAAGGCAAATATATAACAAAACACTAGTTGCCATTCTTCCTATTTAAAAATCCAAAAGAAAAATTTAATACGATCGGCCACTTGGACCAATTGATTGAACATAAAAATACACACCATTAACAATAACACTTACTTCTTCATCGAGCAAAGTGAAGTCAATACTATCTAGGGGCGGCAGATCTTCGTAATCACCATTCTCTACCTTCTCATCAAAACGGCGAAGCAATGACTCTAAACGCGCAGAGTTATACAAAATAAACGCAGCACCTATTGCACGTAATAAAATATATAAATTTCCTTGGTTCATATATTTTCCACCCTTACCCTTTGTACTTCCTTTGCCGCTACGAATTATTTGAACAGGACTTGAAAAACGTACTTCCATTAAGTCAACAGTAACCGCTGCTGCACCTAAACGAGACATCAATGTGCTAAACCTTGTATCGTCTTTTACTCGCACGCCATACTTATGCATTGCCATTAAGCACATATCATTAGAACGACAACTTTAACGAACACATTTTTTATTCCTGGTATTTATTAGTGTGAAAACAATAAATTACCTTAGATACTCTTTGGTTTTCAATTTTGTTATTTTTCCCGTAATTGGGTCAATAACTATGCCACATCGAATGGTGGCAGTGCTCAGCATGCTTGAAGGAATAACAACTGCATTTATTGAGGGCTTACCAGCAGCACTGATTACTTGTACTTGCAAAACACCTTGTGCTTTTCCTTGTTTTACTTCCATTACTTCTTCCTCTGTTATCATGGTCCATTTCGAGTATTCAAAAACCCGACCGAGGATATCCTCTAACAGTTTAACCCTATAAAGTGACAGTTCTTCGATTTCTTCTCCGGCTTGGTTTATACGACTAAAATATACCCTTTGTTTAGGGTCTTTTTCCAACTTCCCAAAGGTATTTGTGTTGTCTTTTTTCAAAACCTGTTGAAGTAACGTTGTCATCACCGCTCGTCGCTGCAGGTACAAAAAGCATCGTTCATTATCAATTTTTATCCGTTCCACTGGAAATGTCCAGGCAGCGGCCGTTTTAAGAAATCTTTCTTGCGCATTAATAGACACGTCTTCCCCTTCATCTTTAAACATATCAAATGCAATTGAGCGCAGCTTGTGTCCTGTTTCTTTACAGCAGTTATTCCATAGTTCTGAACGGCAAGGAAAACTAAATTCGCCTTGTACTTTTAATTTTTCTTTATGTGTGCGTATGAAATTGGTCGCTTTCTTTGGGATATTCACACTAGGAATTAGGCTTGGTTTTTCTAATAAATATAAACATAAATTTTCGGTAATGAATGCTATAGGATTCGACATTTTTTCGCGCCTATTTCGTTTTGATTCTTTTTATTTTCCATTATATCAGAGAATTCCTAGATTTGACGTTCTCTGCCAGTTGCACTATTTTCAGTCTCCAACAGAGAATGTAGAAATATATTTCCGTTCTCTGCTAACAATCATTAATATAATTTGTCAAATGAAAAATGCAACATTGTCGATATAAGTTGCATAATTCTTACAGTAGGCAATAATAATCATAACATTTAACATGATAATTATTGCCGTTAATGAATATCAAAAAGTTCCTGCTTTGACCAAAGAATGTAAATATATTTACATATATAAACAAAGTTATTTATAATCTACATTATCTGCTTTGACAACTACGTTTTCATATCTTAAAAAATATTTAAAACTTCAGTAGTTTTACATTTTTACGCATTTCAAAAAGTCAAACTTTCATTAGAATGAAAATCATGATATTTAAATATTACCGTAGAAACTAAAAGCTGAGTCGCATTCAATTTCCTTTTTCGGGCTTAAAGTTGGTTGAGCTTAGTTATTTATTTTTATGCATATCTAAATTTATTGATATAATACTGTAAAATATTTTTTTATTACATATTTTTAAAGACCTGACGTAGGCTGCAAGCAACTTAATAATCAGTAATACTTTCAAGATGCCGTCTTCATGGAAACAGCTTTTCTTGAAATTTTCGCGAAATCAATTGTATAAGGGATATAATTATATTTTGATATCAAATTTTGATATAAATCCAAGAAATACTCATAGTTGCAAAACTGTTTCAGCTGTTTTAACATTGCCGTCAACTTGTCTCACCATTTGCATGTAAAAATTTATATCAAGACGGCGTTCAATTTCGAAAATGGAGAGTGTGAGTGTATTGTTTCTTGATCGTGTAACGTCCGGGTTAATGAAAAATGACAGGTTTTGTCGGTCTGTCAAATTTCGATCAATTTATTGTTTTGTTTTGATAAAGGATTGTGTAAATGTAAAAAGGATAAACCAAATTTTATAGTAATCAACGTAAATAAATAACCATGGCAGTTGTGGTCGATTTAAAGTTCGCTTGCATTATTTGCCTTCAAGACGATGGAGGTGAATTGATATCTGTCTTCTCTGGGGATAAGGAGAGTACTACTCAGTCGGAGCCAGAGTCAAGTTTATCAATTGCCGAAAAGATTTCATTATGTTCAGTATTAAATTTGTCAAATATAAGTATTAAAGTTTCAAACAAAATATGTAATCGCTGTTTGGATGATCTTTCTGTTGCTTGGCGCTTCTGGAAAAATTGTGAAACCACTAATTCCCTCTTCAGATCCATACAACAAGAAGAAAATGGAGATGTCTCTTTGGTCAATTGTGAAGTCGATTGTGACAAAATGAAACTTCCTACTTCTTTGAAAACACAACCAGCCCATTCTGACATTAAATCATATATCGATACTCCTGAAGTAGATGGAGAACAATCTGACGACATTGATCCAAACGAAGCAGAAAAATCTGAAGATGACTTGGATTCCATTTCGGGTTTCGGAATAGTAGAATATATTGATGAAGATGAGCAAAAACAGTCTGATGAAAGCACGGATTATTTTAACTGTATTCGGGAAGAAAGTCTTGAATCGAATGAGGATTTTAAAGTAATTCAAAAACAATCTAATATAGAAAAAGTAAGTAACTTGGAGACACAAAATGAAATCAATACTACAGAATATGGATTGAAATTTGAAGCTGAAATAAAAGAAGAATTCTCAGAAGATGGCGTCGAGGATGATAGTATAGGTTTTATAAGTAAACAAACGGAAGATGACTTTTCGAACAGCGAAAATAATATAATTTCATCCTACAATAAATCAAAAACTAATGCTGAAAAAAAATTACCATTTAAAAAGAAATTGAGTTATAAAAAATTATCCACTCCGACTGAGGCAAAGTACAATTATCCTCAAAAGTTATCGCATAAAAGCAAAACGTTTCATGCTTCTATCAAGATTTGTGAAATCTGTGGAAACATTTACAAGTACCAACACGCATTAAACGCTCATATGCGCAGACATAACAACGACCGGCAATTCGGTTGTGAACTTTGCGACAAGGCATTTGTTTCGAATGTAGAGCTTAAACGACATATGCGTGTGCATACGGGTCAAAAGCCATATCCTTGCTCTTTTTGTGAAAGACGTTTTTCCGACTTTGGGTCGCGAAGTAAACACGAACGTACACATACAGGTGAAAGGCCATATCGTTGCACAACCTGCAATAAGTCCTTTGCATATCCACATGTTCTGACCGTACATTTGCGAACACATACTGGAGAGAAAAAATTCCAATGTACACGATGTGGTAGAGGCTTCACAAAAAAAGTGTACCTCTTAGCTCACATAGAAAACCATACACGCTGTGAAAACATGTCATTAATTACACGAATGAATGATAATGAATCTGTCGTTAGTATGAAATCTGATTCGGATACAACGCAGCAACAAGGAATTATTGCAATAAAAACAGTGGCCTTAGAGGAATGCATCTTTACCACAGAATTAGTAAGTGATAGTGGAAATTTAACCAACGGAGACGATGACATAAGCCGTTGTACCATGGAACTGGAAGATGCGATCGACGAGGAACACTTAGAAGATGATAATAATGTCGAATACATTTTGGGAGTACGATCATAGTCATTAGTAGCATTACATAAATAAATTATAAAAAATTCACTAACGTAAAGACATTTTCCGTTAATAGAACACTCAACAGCTCAAATGTGTAACTAATTAACTGCTTGGGAACATATGTATGTATCTTCCGCATAGGTGTCGCAAGGGAAGTTAATTTTCAAATATGTTTCATATTGGCACACAAAGATCCTTCATACCAGACGCTCACCTGCTGGACTAGGTGAATATTTTCGTGGTATTCCTAATTACCTCATTTGTAGAAACCACATGTGGTGAATGATATGCTGATAAAGTTCTACAGCTATAACTTTTCATCAATGTATTTATTAGTATTTGTATTAATAATATGGAAATAAAAAGATGTAATATTATAATAAACAATAAATTGTTAATATTTATTGAATGATAGACCTCTTTAAAAATTATAATTTTACAACATAAAGCTACGGAATAAGTACTTCATTCATGTACATGTATGTATATGTATTAATATTTAAATTATTTGGCACAGAAAACAAACTTTGTCAACACTGTTCGCAAAGCGACAGCTTTTAAATGGCCTTATTAAAATTTACTTATGAATTTCCACAGGCAGAAATATATGTATAAAAGTGCCAAATATGAATAAAAACAATTGTGTCAATAAGACTATTCTACAAACAAATAAGAACATGTGGGTATAACTAAAGAAACCACAAATTTAAAGCAACTTCATAATCTTGCGATTGTGCTTACATTCCACTTATATAAACCGGTTCTCCAATAGTTCAATGAACACTGATTAGTAGATTGCGGAAAATATCGTGATGATCATTATTTAAGCATCACTTTTAAAGCAATAAGAAATTTGCACTCTCAAATGTGTTATGTTTGCAGTAAATTTTATTTTATTTTTAAAACATATTTCGATGACAAAAAGAAAGACATTTTGAAAACGGAATCAATAAAACTTGATCAACTTAAAAAGATGTTGATATATTAGCCATAATTATTGTAAAACTACTTTACTGTTATTTTGGAAATAAAATAAATATTTTATGGAAATTTTGAGCTTATGTTCGACATTTGTATGAATTGATTTTGAAACGTTGGTCTTTTAATCCTCAAATGTCATTCTTCCTGGGCCATGGTTTTTCATATATCGTCGGTAAGATTTGTATCGTGGGTTCTCAGCCAATTTCTTTTTCATCTCCTCTTCCTGCTCTTCATGCCATTCTTCAAATTTATCTTTTTCCCACAACTCTAACCGCAAATATTCTTCAATTTGATGATCTTCTAATCCATTAAATTGGTTCTCACCCATTTTCATATAACGCCTTATCAAATAAAGCTTTTCATCTCGTCCGTACGGCTGCTTCCTTAACGTGAATTTCCAAATCCATTTCGCATTCCAAACTAAGAAACTAAGCAATGTGTATGGGCAAATCAACAACTGAACCCACAGTATGTCATATATTGAAGGTTTGGCATAGCCGCCCCTAACATCCATTTTTTCCTCTATAACTTTGCGCACAATGCGTTCAATTTCTTCGCGTTGATCTGTCTTTGACATCCGATTCTTACCCTTACGATTACTTATTTTTTCAATCTCGTCTTTGGCAATTTCTATTGCCTGATTTCGATATTTTGGCACAGTTGCCAAATATTTTATAGCGCTATCATAACGCTGTAGTCCCGAGTAGTACTGAATGATGGAAACTATAGTAAGAGTTGCAACAATGACGATGCGAACGTCGACTTTTGGCGCAACACGTCTTCTATAGTAGCGATAGTAGTGTGAATAGTATTCCTCTGGGTGGTCTAACATATAGTCATAATCTCTTCGTGAATCATCGTCTCGCAGGATTTCATACGCAGTGGCAACCAACTTGAATTTTATCTCTGCCTCCGCTTTTGCTTCAACACCCCGATGCATGTCAGGATGGTGTTTTCGAGCTAACAATCGATACGCTTTTCCTATTTCGGATTTGGTGGATTGACGAGTTACACCCAAGACATCATAACAATCTTCCCTGCCGCAGTAGATACCATCCAAAAGTCCTAGACATGCTGGCACCATGGCTAAGGAAATAGCCACGAAACAAATATATTGGGCTAATCGCATTTTTACTTGATAATTTCTTAAACTTGAAATACTTCAGCACTATGAATACGACCCCAATAAACACCTGTGGCCGTAAACGATGGTCTGCCACGTTCTGTTTTCGCGTTCTATCAAAATTATGAACGACAACTTCACCTCATTCAGTATTGATGGGACAAAAATTGTAACGCGGATGTTATGTTTGACTATTTCAGGCACTATACTTTAAATGAACAAAGTGTGTGCTGAAATAACATCTCTTATGTTTTAATTTTACATTCCAATATAAAAGTATTATATTCTCTAAATCTAAGTATGCGGCTCAATCTCAAAATTTCTACAATTACTCAGCTCTCTTTTGTCTACATCGTTCCGAAACGACAACAACAGAGAACGTCTAATATATATATTTTCGCGCATCTGTGCAACAGCTGGCGGTTTAAATTTACTCATTTTTATTCGTACTGTATTAAACAATATACTGTCATTGATTAGTCTGACATTTCTTCATTTACTTTTCGAAAACACACGTGTATTTCTTTAAGGTTTTCACGGTAGATATTAAAATTTAAACAAATAGAGTTTAAGTAAACTTGAAGAAATATGTCTGCTATTAAGAAAAAACGTATTTCAAAGAAAACCAAATCAGCATGGCGCAAAACGGATATTAAAGATGTGGAAGAATTTTTAGAGGACCAACGGCAAGAGGAACGTGTTGGGTAAAATATTTTTAAATACAAAGAATAACGTAAATAATAAACATTTTTTTTTTGGGGGGTAGATCGTTTGCAGAAAAAAAGGACGATGAGTTGTTTACGGTTGATGCTACACCACTGAAACACAAACCGGCCATTCTGACAGAAAAGCAAAAACGGAAGTTAAATGCTAAAAACCCATTGCGTTCCTTGGAAGCCTTAAACAACACATCTAAAGTCCAAGATCCGATTGTGAAAAGGTAAAATTATAATCTGAAAAATTTATAGAATGATATAAAACAATCTAATATAACAGGAATCGAGTTCGCCAAAAGAAAAGTGGACGTATTATCGAAGAAGAGGTGCGGAACCCAACTAAACCTCGACATTTCCAAGCAAACAAAGATAGGGAACGATACTACGAAACTCTTGAAAAAAAGCTAAAGAAAGAGGACCAATTAACCAAAACAGCAAAAGACGTATGGGCAGAAGAAGATTTCCGAGATAAAATACCTGGTTTAAAGGATGAAAAAGGATGGATAAGCAAAGAATTGGCACTGCATGTAACAAAGAATGTTGGTAAACCAGTAATAAAAGTTCACGATAGTATACGTCATCGCACAACAAAAGCAAAGTAGGTAATACATTTTGGGTTTCATTAATTGTATGTTTTATAAGATATAGAAATCTTCTATAGTAATTTTATAACTATTATTTTTTTTATAGAAAATTCGCAGCCCCTCCTCCAGGCCTAAGTTATAATCCATCATTGGATGACCACCAAACATTGCTTAAAGAAGTTGTAGAACGAGAAGAGAAAATCATAAAAGAGGAAAACCACTTGAAACGAGTTACTACTCAAATGTTTTCGAAAGTTACACCAGAGGAGCGTGATACACGGCGTTTGCAAGAAATGCGTTCAGGCTTAGATGATGAAAGTGAGGGAGAAGCAAACGATGTCGCAGAAGATGGGGAATATAAAACTATTAATCCACCCGTTGAAAATAAGAAGAAAAGTAAACAGTCAAGGCGGAAAGAACTGCAACAAAAAGAATTACAGAAAAAACAAGCTGAAAAGAAAGCACTGAAAAAGCAAATCGCTGACTTAAACAGGTACAACTACAAATTTCACCATCGGAAAGATTTAATGTACAATGTGTTCTCTTTATTTACATAGGATAAAGTCAATTAAAACCGAAGTCATTGCCGAAGAGGAGGCATTAAAGATTTTAAAAAAGCACCGTAAAAAAGTTGAATTAAAGAAAAAATTCGAAACTAAACGGTTAGGACGTCTTAAGTATGTGGATCCAGATATAGATATCAATATGCCAGAAGACATTGCTGGCAATCTGAGGAATGTAAAACCAGAGTCCAGTTTGTTGGTGGATAGATTTAAAAACTTCCAAAAACGAAACATTTTGCCTGTAAGTGTTGCAACTGGCAAGCAGAAGTCAAAGAAAGTAAAACGTTTTCCACGAAGTACGCACAAAGACCCTGGCGTATCGTTTCAAATGCTCCGAGAACAGCGCAAAGTTGGACAAACTTACTGACATTGTTTAAAAATAATATTACATACAAATATATAATTGAAGTAATAAAAAATTAGTTCAGTATATTCTATATAAAACCAAAATGGCAACAATTATTTATACAGGAAAATTTTTTAACAATAAGACTCTTAATTTTACTACGACAGACTAAGCCAACTGTTGGTTGATTATTTATGAATTGCTGTGTTTTTAGATCGCCTTAAAGTAAGATTTACATTCCAAGTATTATTAAGTTAGATTGAGTATTGTTCATACATATGTATGATATGTTATTCCGTAAAAGTTGGAATATTTTCTTTGGTTTAAATGGCGGAATATTTTCTCGTAAAGGCATACACCCATATTATTTTATTCCATTCGTTTTATATACCGTATATGTTAGGATGTGAATCACATTCCCAATTTTTTCCAGAAATTGCTCATTCGCGTATTTGTATCAAATATGCTTCGAACCATGAATACTTGTAAAAGTCCCACCGAAATCATAGCACATATTTGAAAGAGTGACCATTTATTTACTTTAGAGTAATTAGCCTCCGCCAGATTACGGTCTCGTGCCTCTGTCGATCGTAACATATTTAATATTTGATGAGCTTTTGCTATTTGCATGTGAACGCGTCCAACATATTCTAAGATTTCATGAACTTGAATATCATATAATTCCTCCGGTGTTTTAGAAGTAGAAGCATTATCCCAATCGTTATCAAAAGCTGACTGTCCTTCCTGCTCAATGATAAGTTCAAAGAACACAGTTTTTCGATTATAAGAACTGAAAGCGTTATCAAAACAAAAGCGATAATCTCCATCTTTATTTGCCTCATGACGATGTATGTTTTCCGGTTTTTTATAGTCGCTTACTATTACTAATCCTATGGGATCCAGAAGTGAAAAGCTTATATCTAAGTCACCATGCCCACCATCAATCACTTGATATTCTATATCGATAGTTTCCCCATTTCGTACGGGATGGAAAAAGCATTCTCTTCTGCCAGCTTCTATATATACTGTCATTTCCTTTTCATATCCATTTACGAATCTAAAAATTGTCATAATACCAAGGAACATCCAGAAATTTATATCCTCCATCTCTCGATAAATTAAAATTATATTGTAACACAACAAAACCAAGCGTCAAAGAAAAATTAACATTTCACTCGCTACATAAAAAAAACTTAAGAATTGTATTTTAATAAAGAATTTTCAAATTAGTGGATGAACAGATGTTTCTGACCACAGAGTTGCAAGAATTTCAGTATTTTTATATATTTATAGTATTTCTTACAGTACAGTTTATTACAATTAATATAAAACCAAAAACAATATTAAATTTTAAAATTTCTTATAAACTAGATATTATTTAATGTAATATAATGGGAAGATAAGAAATAAAATATGTATAATGTGGTAAATTCGCATGGTGGAAAGTTTCTAGTAATGGATAGAAAATGACTAACGATTACAACCTTCAAGTTCGAAAATATATATTAATTAAATTTTACTATAAAAAATGTAGAAATGTATATACATATGTATATGATTTTGAGAGAATAATTTTTTAAGTTTTTTTCGCTATTGGGGTGCATGATTCGAGTAAATAGTACATTTTACATCTGAGGAATTTCTTATCGATAAATTTAAGCACATATGTTTAATCCGAAATTTAAATTCGGCAACATTGTATTTCTAAATGAGAACTAGTTTGTTTACTAACATTTTAAATTTTTTAATAATATAAGCTCAACTCTTCAATTATTGTATACAATACTGGTTTCATACAAATGACAGCCGCAGATATTAATCCCCCAGAGAGTTACAACCCGAATGGGGAAGAGTACGAAATACCAGGGCCAGAAGAGCTGGAGAACTTATACATGATGATAGAAAAGGGAACAATCCCGGAACTACAATGGCAATTTCCTGGACGGCAACAAATTAACACAGAAACCGTAGCTCCCAAAGTTGAACCCACAGCATCAGCAAATACTGAAGAAGAGTAAGTGTACTGTTATCACTCGAATTCAATATGTTACGATATTGAAATTTTTCTTTAGGCCAGCAGCTAAAACTGACTTTGACTTTAGCGACGATGTTACCCAACCACAAATGAGAGTGAGAAATCAAAATTCTACTCCAAAGTCTACGAAAAAGAAAATTGCAAACTTCGCCGGTGTTATGGAAGTGCTTAAAAAGAAAAACGCAGAAGGATCATCCTAATAAAATGAATACCTCACAAATATATAGTTTGAATTACTAATTACCCATCCTTTTATAGTGTAAAAATGTTCACCATATTTTAATTTAATAATAATTTTCTAAATGAAAGCTAATAAAACTGACTATTGATAAACAGAAATCATAAGTTTTTTATCGCATTTACTAAAGAGGGTATGCTTTTTTCCAAATCAGATGCTTTTTAATAAAAGTACAAATAAAAAAAAAACACGACTGTATACCAAATAATCATCTTAAAGGGTAATTATAACTAAAAGTTTCCAAAAATTTTATTTCCCCAGACCCATAGTTCACCCATTCTAAAATTCAAAATCGTTCGATTTTTAAATATTTCTTGATTTATTATTTAAAAAATATATTTGTATACCTAAATGATTTATACGAATAATATATTCCAAATATTTTTAATTTTATTCGAAGTAAAATTCACAAAAGCTTAGATATGGCGTTCTTATAATATATTTATAATATGTTACAGTTTTCTGGTAAAAATGTTTGGTAAATGTAATCGAACTAATCTAAAGAAAACTTGGACAAAACATTGCAAATATATTTTTATAATACATTAAAAAATGCAAAGCTCAATACAATAAATATAAATACATATATGTATATAATAATACATATACATATATATACATAGTTAGCTTAGATAGCATAGAAGAAATATTATAAAAGGGAACGAAGAGATATGCTATGTACAATGCGGCTTTGCCATGTACAAAACTTTCTTATTATTTATTTAGGATTTGGGTCTCGAGATTTCACAGGTCAAATTTATATGTAGAAAAGTCTGCAAGCAAATAATAGTCGGAAATTTTATATGGCAGCTCTCTTATATTAACATATTACTAAATGTTCGTAAGTTTCATATAAATCCTTAGGAAGGATAACTATTTATAAACTAAATAAAGATGTTCAACTATATTCGATTGAGAACGTATGCGTCGGAAAGATACCCTTGTGTGAATATTTTAAAAGTAAACTTTACCTTACAATAACGTTTAATTACAACTCAATTTCACTGAATAGCATCTATTGGGAATTGATATATTCAGATAAATTATCCAAAAATCGCGAATTTCATATGGTTTCACCATCTTCTTCCACAATTAACTGTATAATGTCAAGTATTTTGGCAAAATCTGGTCGGCTTTTTGGTTCCCTTTTCCAACACGGTAGCATTAATTTGTCGTAAATAATTTGAGAACATAACTCTGGTTTTTGGAGTCTATAATAAAAGATTAATAGTAACATGTTCATCCAGTAAAATATGTAAGTTTCGATGTATATATGTACCTTTCTCCCTTCTGAAGCCGTTCTAGAAACTCTATTTGGCTCAGCTCCCGATTGCCAGCGAGATTTGGAATATCTCCTCGAGAAAAAGTCTCAAACATAGTCACGCCAAAAGACCATACATCAGAGTATACGGAATACTTATCTTCCGCTATCGATTCTGGTGAATACCTGTGAGAGATATTAAATATATATATGTATATTGAGTTTTTAATTTTTCCTAATGTTATATGTATACCATTTTATGGGTATATCCCTTTGGTTTTGTACAAAATAATAGCCCTCGGAATTTGCTAATTGCGCCAAACCGAAATCAGATATTTTCACTCTGTCCTTTTCGATCAATATGTTCCGTGTTGCCAAATCTCTATGGATAATTTTCTTTTCCGCCAAATAATTCATACCCTGCAATAGTAATGAGATAATAATGGAGAAGTAGTAATATTATAATGATTATTCAATAAGAAACCTTAGCAATATCATGGGCGAAATGAAGAAGCCTTTTGTTAGTTAAATTCGGCCGCTGAGATCTGAGGTAAACGTTAAAAGAACCACCGGAAACAAATTCCATTATGATGCAGATAGGTTTTTCGATTGAATATTTAATTTTTACAATATTTTCGTGCTCAAGACCCTGTAAATGTAATTATATATGTCTACATCAATGTTATACTTCAAGAGAGGTGTTGTAGTTTTATATACCCGCATTATTTCACTTTCGCGTAGAAAATCTTTTATATTCGTCGCCATCTCGGGTTTCAATGTTTTAACTGCCACTTTCTCCGGTGCTTTATCGGGTTTTTTGTAATATATTATGCCTGAATACACAATACCATAATGACCGTCACCTATTCGTTTATCAACAATTACTTTTCCCTCCGAAAACGGTATTACAAAAGTAGTGTCATCGAATGGGCTATTAAAAGACATATCAAAATGTGAAAATCGTTGGTTTTGTGCGGGTGATGGTCCTGGACAGGAGTCCAATGAAATATCATCTCCGCTATTTTCATTATTTTCAGAACAAGTGTCGCTATCATAATACGATTTATCGATGTTAACTGACTCGTAATTAACCGTTCTCCTTTCTTTGAAACCATTAATGATTGCAAAGATTTTGATGTAATTAAAACGTTTGTGTGCATCCGACTGCCAACCATCGAGCATGATACAATATATCGAATCGTCTAGATTTTCAGTTGGTTTTGGCAATATGCCACCATCTCTCTTTGAACGATTCATTTGTAGTTTTTCGGCAATCTTCTTTGGGTTTCCCGTACAATTCAGTTCTTCCAGAGGAGATTTTCCATAAGAAAATATCTCCCATAGAGTCGTTGCGAAAGCCCATGCGTCTACGTACATATCACCATGGACGCCTTTGAGATTATTGTAATATTCCTGTGGTATCCACGGCAAGCTAAATTATAAAAATTATGTAAGGATAAACGTATATGTGTATATAAAGGGAAACTAACTTACTCTTCGTTTGAATAACTACGACGAAGTCCGGGATCACCAATTTTTGTCTCAATGATATGAGATCTAGGATCAAATTTTGTTACGTACATGTTGGAACATCGTATTGAGCCGTGATAAATTCCTTTCTCACTCTGTGTGTGAAATAAAGAAATAATATTGGTGAACATTGTTTTGACAAATATTGAATATTCATTTGTTTTACCAGGTAAACTATTCCTCTGACCAAATCAAACACAATCGATATCAGCATTTGGAAAGAGATTTTATCTTTATGTTTGCGTAGGAACTTATCTAAATTTCCATAAGGTGCATATTCCATTACCATAGTATAAGGAGTGGTCAAAGTCAAACCATAGAGTTTCAGAAATTGTGCCGAAAAAACTTGACTGCAAATACTAGTTAAACATGTGATATCCTATAAATGAAGCATTAAATTAACATTATTTATTTATTTGGTACGCATATAAAAATGCATCTATTGTTGTATTGAAGAAGTTTGTTACCTTAAGATTGATTTCTGGAAAAAACACCTTGAGCATAACATTAACGTCTTTACAACTACCTTCCTGGACCCAGTCTCCTTGCATTATCATCATTTTAGCGTCATCACAAACATACTGCGTATCTTTATTAAATGTATTAACATTATTTTACTCATGACGTTTTTGAATAATTGACCCTTAACTTACTTTTATACCATCGGAGGTCATGCTTCCGATCAAGTATTTGAACTCGTCTTCTTCGAAGTTCAGCTTCACTTAATTCAGTGTCAGTCTTCTTTGGATGTAGATTTTTTGGCAAACAAATTAAAAGAAGTGGTGCATAATCTAAATAATCGGAAATCATGTAGTTTTAAGAAAAAATCAAAATGCAAATAGGATCGAGTATTACCATATTCTGATGGCGGAATCCAAGGCATTTGTGGGGATATTGAATTCTTCAAATCTTTTAGAGTTTCAAATTCCTTCAGGCCCTCACCTCCGTGTAACAACCATTTTTTGTTTTGTAGTGTAATTTTAGTAGTTATTATGTTCTCGCCAAACCTACCTTTTGCTGACCTGAAAACAAAAAGTAATTCATAACATATTCCTTAAGCTACGCTATTTACTAACGTCTGGGTATTTATATCGATATAATACACGTCGTATTCTCTCTCACATTGCCTTATAAGGCAGGTTGAGCCTTTTTTTGATTTCTCTCTCAATTTAGCAAAGGAAAATGCTCCACTGTGATATTCAAATACAATTATTTACATTATTCATGGCAAATAAATGTATATGCGAACAAATAACATACCCTATTGGACCATGGCATTTTAAGTCGATCAATTCATTCAATGATGGTGTTGTATAATCGCTACACAAATCCTTTAACCACTTAGAGGTTAGCCTTAAGATGAAAGTATTAAAAATAATATTATATTAACGAAATAAATTATAAACTAGCAAATGTATTTTGGAAAAATTTACAATCTCTCATTCGAATCAACATACCTCAAGTACCCTCCTATGTATGTGATAAATGATTCTAACTCGACTTTTGATTTAAATCTCATGCAATAACTTTGTGGTAGCCCTGTTATCTCCAAACACGCACACACATTATCCTCGATATATATCGCAAAAATATCCTCAATCTTTGCCAATAGCGTCCACTGTACATGATAAAGATAAGGAATGGATTAATAAGTAAAAAAATATTTTTTATATATCATAATATATTACAGAAATGTGAAATAATATGCTATATACATATATGAGAGCACTATACACTTACTTTTTCTTGTTTCAGCGAAATCTTCAGACCTGGTTCTGGGTTATCATGGGTGTCTAGTTTAACATATACTCTTGTTTTGTTATCCACATTGCCATCATTACAAATTGCAGGTGAATGTACGGAAATCAAATCAACATTTGGGATATAATCTACTGTGACAAAATAAACTTCCATTAAATAATTTGGTGCCAGCTTACAAACATCGGCGATATAGTAGAATTTAAATTCTGTGAACAAAATGTCTTTTTCTCGTACATCTTTGAATTTTGCACATATTTTGGATTTTACAAAATATCTGTGCTCTCTTAAAAGCGTTTGGGGTAGATATTCTTTGTATTTATTTTCTATATTCCCAATTATTTCACGATTATACCCTTCCTTTCTTTCGGCTTCAGAACTTTTTGCTTGTAAATCGATACACATGTGCATGACAGCAAAACCCATAACATTATCTTTTTTTTCTGGATTCCTTATTTCCGGAATTTTTTCGTTTAATATATCGTAACGAATCTGCCAATACAAATATTCATACGCTTGTTTATCCAGGTTTTTTAATTGTGTATCCATATTTGGGACTTTAATTCTCATGCGGAAACAGTATCGGACCCCAGGTTTCAATTCTTTACCCGGGGCAGCCCATTCATTTTCAGAGTCCATAACACGTAGCCCAAATAATAATCGAGTCGGGGGTAAAATCTTTAGATGTCGACATACACTTAAACATATATCCTCACATTTTAAGGAATTTCCGAAATCAGTATCTGTGTTATCTTTGTAGTTAAATACTTTATTTGACATTTGGGGAGCGGGGGTTGTTGTTGGCGTAGAGGAGATGGATGGGTCAGCTTGATTACTGCTACCTATACTCCCATTACTATGAATCGAGCTACGACCGCCCATTGAAAATGAGGCACTACTGGTATCAAGTAATGTGATGGTGGTATTAGTCGTTCCAGATGTGTTGGAAGCTTGATTCATAATCCACTGAGAGATCTCAAACTTTTCTCCCAATAATCGTATCATTTAACAGCATTTAGTGCTTACGCAGCTACCCGAAGTGTAATATACTTGATTTAAATTTCTCTTATTATTCGCATTTCTCTATTCTTAAATTTCAAAACAATTTTTTTACTAACAGAATTCAAGCCACAATTAAAAACTATAACTAAGATTGAATGTAAATCGATGCAACTTTTTTGTCTTTTCCGAATTCTTGCGTTTTATCAATTTACGCCATTTTGAAAAAAAAAAAACACAACCAGTGTTCAAATATTTGAGATTTGGTGTGCTGCAATGATTTCAAATAGGAGTAGATGAGAAAAGTGTACCATATCATTATATTATACTTGCACCTAATAGAAGTGGTTTTAAAAAAGTCCACTCAATTTTTCATATAAATTGTCCCAAGTTAAGCCAAATTTAACCTTGAACAACTACTTTACTAGGTTACTATTTGGTTCAACCCTGAAAGGGTCTTATTTTGTTTTGACAGGAGTCCGTCTATATATTATATACAAAGTTACAAACGTTTTTTTTGACCGGGTGAGATAAATAATAATAAGTAATTACGAATTAATTTCCGAAAATTTTCTATCTCGTTAACAATGGTACTTAAGTTTTTACATCTATATAAACACTCTTTTTGTAGTCTAGTTCTGAGTTCTGGAAATTGGTTAAAGTTATCGCAACTTCATTACACAACCCGGTAATAAATATATTGATCCTGCATGCAGAGATCGTATCCAGATCCTTAGTATTCACATTCATTCATATAGGATTTTCTTCGGCAAATACTCTCCAAATATGAAATTCTTAACACAAACTGAAGCAGTTAAAATTGATGAGGAACTATTCAACGAATACAAATTTAGTGTAGATCAACTTATGGAATTGGCTGGATTGAGTTGTGCCCATGCTATAGCCAAATGTTACCCTGCTGATTCCTTCAAGCGAGTGTTAGTGTGTTGTGGACCTGGAAACAATGGTGGAGATGGATTAGTTTGTGCCCGACATTTATCTTTCATGAAATACGAACCAACAATTTATTATCCAAAACCCACTGCAAAACAACTGTATGAAAATCTAAGCCACCAATGCAAGAGCAATGGAATATCATTTCTACGTTCAAGTCCCACTCTTGAAAGTACAAATGAATGCTACGATTTAATTGTTGATGCACTATTTGGCTTCAGTTTCAAACCACCCGTGCGAGAAACATTCGTTCCTATTACAGAGATCCTCCTAAATACGAAAATTCCTATAGCAAGGTATGTTACGGAAACATTTATTTGATGACCTCAACTAATAAGTTGTTTTGAATAGCATTGATATACCAAGCGGATGGGATGTAGAAAAAGGAAAAATAACAGAAAATGATTTCGAACCGGATATGCTAATATCCCTAACGGCTCCTAAACTATGCGCTAAAATGTTTAAAGGGAAATACCATTATTTAGGTGGACGTTTTGTACCACCCGCGCTCCAGGAAAAGTTTCAACTTAACTTACCAGAGTATCACGATTGTGATATGTGTTTAAAATTGTAGAGTGATAACCCGTTACCAAGCAAAATAAAAAAATAAGAATATTTTAACTATGAAATCTATTTATAAACTCTATTGTAATGTTTTCTTCGCCGATCTTCTTCAAATGTGTTATTCCTAGCCCATTCCTTAAGGTTGCCTTTAGAACGCAGCATAGCAGATTTTGAATCTACGTCACGCATGACGAAAGGCGAAAATCCGGCAATGTAATCTTCGTCTAAAGCATTGGTCTTGGTCTTAGCTACACGTGACGGCATCTGTCTCGGTATAGGCTGGTCTTCAAATAGTATTGGGTTACGAGAATGTTTTCCTCCTTGGAATCTTGGTAAGCTTTGGTTCTTATATTTAGAGGTTAGGGGACGGCGTGTATTTATGTGAATCTAGAAAATGGAAAAAACAATATTTTTATCATAAAAATGTTTAATATATGGGGTATTCCATACCAAATCGACCACTTTTGAACCCGACCCCTTTAGATTTTGCTGAAACTTATCCATTCTTTTCTACCCTTTGAAAAACATTTTTGAGAATTTTTTCTAAATTTTTTGTCCAACTTCAAAAAAAGTTATGAATTTTTTCAAAAAAAAGGCTTTTTATTTTCAAATAGCCATAACTTTTGTAGAAATTGACTTTTGGGGACCTTTTTTTTAAAAAAATTTTGTTTTTGAATGAACTTTTCGAAAAAATACACGAAAAAAATTTAACACGGATCAATTATATAAAATAATCGGGTTTTTTAAGTAAAATCGTCATTTTTTGGAAGTTCGCCATTTTTTGAAAGTTTGGCATTTTTGTTATTTTTTGCATCAAAAAAAAAACTACAATTAATTTGACAACTATCCCTGCTAATCCCGGAGTGGGCCGATTTTTTTCATTTTTGAAAATTTGAAAAATTTAAAAAAAAGGTCCCCAAAAGTGAATTTCTATAAAAGTTATGGCTATTTGAAAATAAAAAAGCCTTTTTTGAAAAATTCATAACTTTTTTGAAGTTGGACAAAAAATTTTGAAAAAACTCTTAAAAATGTTTTTCAAATGGTAGAAAAGGATGGTTAAGTTTCAGCAAAATCTAAAGAGGTCGGGTTCAAAAGTGGTCGATTTGGTATGGAATACCCCATATAGAGTTTAAAAATAATCTACTGAAATCGAAACTACGTACTACTTGCTTCCCGTTCTCATCCAGACTAACAGCAACTCGTTTTAAGGTTTTATTGCCACAGTTTGGACAAAAAACTTTTGTCATTATACTTGTTGTTTTAAAACAGGCATAACATCGTAATATATAGGTGCGTAAGTGTTTAATTACACGACCATCAAGCGCACAAATTTGCAAATTCATTTGTTTTAAAACATTCTGAAGTGCATAATCTGTTGACATACATGCGACTACAGGAACAACATCAGATTCCACTTTACCTTCTAAGCTTTTTTTCACCTTTTTAATATTAGATGGTGTAATCCAACCACCTTCAATGCTATCACACTCATCTGTTTTCTGTTCAGCGTGTTGATTTGGTGTGTCGTCATTTTCATCAATTGATTTAGATTCACCGTCCCTAACAATTTGTGGATCTAGTGGATCCTTGCTTTTTGGTACAAGTAAATCGCAAACTTCATTATTATCATCAACATTACAGTTTAACTTTTCAAAGAATTTATCAAGTTCTTCTTGTGTTATTTCATCATTAAGACCTTGGTTGCCGTTTACATCATTTATTTGATCTTCTATCAAACTTTTGACGGCATCTTTGTCGTTGACATGATTAACAGTTTGAGAATATTCATCTTCATCATCATCGTCACTACTAGATTCCTCTTCACCTTCCGGATTATACCAACCTGCTAGATTAGAATTCTCTTGGAACTCTTCAGGCTTTTCCTTAGATGCTATTGTTTTTGATATAACAGGTTCCGTACGCAAATGTGCAGAGCCAACATTATCAACTTCTAGTTCATATGTTAACGAAATAACCTTAATGTCGATACCAGATAGGCTGGCATAGTCACCAGTCTTTTTTGCAAAATCAACACAATGTTTTATACTATCAGTACGAGGTTCTCGTACTTGCAAATCAAACGGTAACACACAAAGCCGACGGATTTGACGTTTATTACGCACCTCTTTAATAACATCTGGGACGGTTAAAACGTTTTTAGCATAATCCTGTAGAAATATTCAAACGTTTAAATTAGTACACAATAGCCAAATTACACTTACATTTAGCTGAACTGCATTAATAAAAGCTGTAGTATCAGCGACTAAATATTCAATCTTTTCTTTCTTTTCGGCCATTGTATATTTTTATCTCCGGTATATTTGTGATTTCATTTATTTTATTCTCTACACGTGGAAACATATGTAAATGTTGCCACCTTATTTATCTACAATAATTTAATTTTTTTTGGCAATTCATTCGAGTGTTGAAATATTTAAATTTATTACATGGGATTTATTTATTAGACATTAATAAAGACGTTACATATATTTTCATGTTTCATAAAATATTTTTTTAGGATTTTAAATCAAATTTTAAAATTATCTGCATTTTGGTTTCTATTGTGATGTCATCTTTAAAATCGATAAGAAAAGTCGATTTTTAATATCTATAACAATAAATATATCGTGATTTTACCATATATAGTTTTTTCGTGAAGTAAAAATGGCGACTATTCAACAAAATAATTGGTGACTATTGTTTTTGCACGCTTTTACTAATTAGTTTTACCAAAAAAGTGAAGTAATAAGTTTACGATTCCCATAAAGAATAGACTCGTTGAAAAACATATAAAAGTGAGAAAAAATTTCAGACAACCCTTTGATTTGAACGAAATAATTGAATAGTTAAGTGAACATAATTGTATTAAGAGATATGTGGAATCAATGGGCTGGACTCGCGGCTAGTGCTCCAATTCCGCCAATACCGGCACCACAATGCCCGCCACCTCAACCTCCACCACCTTCCGTTGCTCCGCCGCCTCCTACAACAGCACCTCCTCCGGCTCCAGCGGAACAAACAACTGGGAACTCAGCACCAATTATAGGACCAATGTTACCTAGTAGTGTGTCTACCACAAGCGCAACTGTGCAAGCATCAACTCCAAGTGGACCTTATGGGCAGTATACTGAAGCTCAGTATGCCGCTTTGACCCCAGAACAACAATATGCTTTACAACAACACTGGCAGCAATGGCAAGCTTATCAACAAGAATACGCAAAGTGGCACGCCCAGTACGGTGAACAGGTAATATAAAGAATTATTTATATTGTAAGTTGTATTATAAAATATTTTATATTTTGCACTTAGTATAAAAGGGAAATGGCTGCTGCATCTTCAACAGGACAAAGTACGAATTTTAATAACTACTACCAACAGGTTCAACCCCAAGCACCAGTTCAAGCACAGCCTTTGCAGATACAGTCGATACAACAACCACCACCTCCGCCTCCCTCTGATGGACAACAAACAAACGTTAAAATTTCTGGAACACCTCAAATCTACACGCAACCACCGCCGGTGTCAATTCAGTCGCATTCGGCCCAGAGCCAAGTTTTACCTCTTAACCAAGGTTCTGCCCCAATACATCAACCTCCTCCAGTGGGGCAATTCCCAAATATGAATTATCCTCAATGGACAGCTTCATATCAGCAACCGCAACAACAATTCAATTATAATCAACCACCTCCAAGCTTTAATCAGCAACCTCCTAACTTTGGTCAAATTCCCAATTTTCAACAACCGCCTCCAATAGTAGCAAAGCCACAACAGAATTCTCAGCCTCAACCAATGTCTAATATGCCGCAAGTTACGCAAAAACAACATCCTAGTATGCCAACTTTTGGTAATCCGAATAGTAACTCGAACCAACTCGGTGGCGGTAGTAACTACAATAATAACGTACATCAATCGTCTACTGATCGAAATGATTTTCGTGGTCAAGGTGCAAACTCATGGATATCTAATTCCAATCAGCAAGGTAATGAAATTAAGCAAAACCAAAATGAACCCAAAAGTCAATGGAATCAAAATAAAAACAACTTTGATACAAATTTTGGTAGTACTCGGTCGGGAAACCAGTTCATTTCTCAAGAAAGGGGTCAAAATAACTGGAATGCAAGAAATGAAGATCGAAATAATTTAAATGAATATGAGTTTACAAATCTTAATAATACGAATGCTTCATTTGAGAACCGAAACAGTCGAGACGGTTTCGATACCATAAATAAAAATGCAAATAATCGTTGGAACAGTGAAAAGGATAATGTAAGTGGAAATAATAATGAAGATCACATAGAAAATGTTCCTCAGACTCGTCAAGAGATTCAAGGGTCTACTCAATGGAATGCTAATCGTAATCAAACTTCCAGTGGGCATAATTTCCAAGAGTTATTCAATAACAATAACCGTAGAAATAATGATAATTTTAGTAATCAGGGGTATCAGTATGAAAATAATGATCAGAGTGGAAATCGTCAGGGTAATAGAAGTGAACAGTTTTGTAACAATGATAGAAATCAAAGAAATTATTCAAACAACAACTTTTACCATAATGAACAGAACGATGGAAACGAAAGGAATTTTGGTGGAAATAACATGATGCAAAGTCGAAATAATAACATGAATCAAAGATTTGGTCCAAATGGGCGGAACTTTGGTGGTAATTTCAAACAGCGGCATGGAGATAATAGTCCATTTTATGGGCAAAGGTATGATAATAATGGTAGAAATAATGATTCGAATAATACTTTCATTGAAAATACCGAAGATAATTTTGCCCAGGATAAAAATTCTAATGTAAGATCTAATTCAAACGACCGCAACTTGTCAAATAGAAGCAATTTCAACAGTTTCTCAGATAGGAACGAATTCAACATTAGTCCTCGTAATAGCATTAATATGGGATTAGACAACATTAATAAAAATATTAGTCCGCACAATCCTTTTTCATCGAGATCTCGTTCAAATGATCGAAATCTCGGACAAGGAGACAATGGAGATAGCTTTGGAATGAACAACAATTTCAATTCTTCAAATCGAGGAAATAGTCGTAATAACCGCTCAAATGACAGCTTTAATCATATATCCGCTTCAAATGAAAAAAGTTTTGGTCCAAATAATTATAACAGACGTTCGAATTCAAACGAACGAAACTTCGGGCAGAACAATATGAATCGAAGATCAAATTCAAATGATCGAAATTTCGGTCCAAATAATAATTTCAATAGAAACCCCAACCCTGAAGAGAATTTCCAAAATGAGCGGAATAGTCAGAATCAGAGCAATTATGATTCAGAAGCAGATCATTTGACAACTGAGCAAAAACAACCACGACCTGATTTGGACGAAAAGAGTTTTGATCTTCAATTCCAACGTTGGGAAGAACAATTCGAGCAATGGAAGCTTGCGAATGCTAATCATCCCGACCGTGAGATGTATCGCCGTTATGAGCAGGAGTTCGAAAAGCAACGTCAAAGAATAATGGAACGACGTGAGCAAATGCGGCTAAGGAAATTACAACAAATTGACAAAAAGCCTGATACAGGTGATAAGCGAGCTCAAGATGGTAATGACGGGTTGACAAATGAACGGAATGCAGAATGCAAAGCTGATGAGAGCCCTAAACAAGAAGACCGAGACGTTAGTAATGATCAAAATAAAGAAGATGAAGAAGAAGTAGAAGAAGAAGAAGAAGAAAATTCAAACCAACCTATTTCGGGTAATGAGGAAATAAGCGATGAACAGGGAAATCTTGAAACCGAACAATTAAGCGATGAAAAGCCATCAGAACCAGTTGAAAAATGCGCGACAACGAGTGGTTCTACCGGTATCTTAGGTAAGCGAAAGAGTCGCTTCAGTGCACCCATAGAAAGTCCTAAAACGCAGAAACTAACAAATGATTGTGTAACCGAAATTATCTCCCTTGTGGAAGAGGAAGAAAATAACACTGCCGATTCTTCCGGAGCTATTTGTAATATATTTGGCAAATCGGAGGGAATTCCTGGACTGGATTTGGTAGAAGGTGATGATGGTGCTGGCAGTACTAACGAAGACAAAAACCCAATAAAAATCGCAGAGGAAAGCACTGAAAATGTGCTGAGTGAAGAAAAGTCGGAACAAGAAAAACCAGAAAAACCAAAGGTTGTTAACAAAATACCTTCACTATTTGATGTGGTAATAGAAAAGCCGGTAGATTTTATCGCGCCTGCATCTATTGACGATGATGACGAAGATAATAATGATGGCGGCAAAGATTTTCATAGAGAAATTCGACGAGATGAACAGCAAATACATCCTCATATTTCTAATGCCATTCCTAATTTGGGCGATGCTCTAAGAGACCCTATGTTTATGCAGAAAATTTCTCAGGCCTTAGCTAAAGCTCAGGGCAGGGAAAGTGCAGATCCGAGCTGTGCTCCGCCTCCACAGTTTCTTCAGCAGTTACCTATGTTGCTGCAGCAATTACAACAAAACAAATCCAACACAAATAATCCTGTCGGAAACGGCTCAAACTTTGGATCAAATTATGGGGGAAATGAGCGCAATTTTCGCGGAAGCGGTCCAAACTTTGGTGCAAACAACCAGAATTTTGGAGGAAACGGTCCCCAATTTGGGGGTCCAAATTTTAGTGGTAACCGGCTGAACTTTGGTGGCAATGGTCCAAACTTTAATGATCGTGGTCCGAATTTCGGAGGAATGGGAGGTAATTTTGATTTTGAAGGAGGCAATTGTGGAAATGGTCCGAATAGACCCAATTACAATAGAAACGGACCCAATTTCAATAGATTTGGTCAAGGTGGATCAAATTTCGTCGGTGGCAATGGACCGAATTTCCGAGATGACGGCCCAAATTTCGGTGGTGGTTATGGGCCGAACTTCCGGGATGATGGTCAAAATTTTGGCGGTGGTAATGGAACGAATTTCCGAGGTGATGGTCCTAATTTCAGAGGTGGCAATGGTCCAAATTATGGTGGTAGTGGTGGTGGTGGCAATAGCTCGAAATTTGGTAGGAGTGCACCTAATGATGACCGCCGCAATTTTGGTAGAAATAATAAGGACATGGAAGAACGCAGAAACCAGAATTCATCCCGTCGTGGCGGTGGTCCTGATGACAAAGGCAGACAAAGCGAAGAAGCTACAGAAAGGGAAACCTCTTGGGTTGACGGGTATGTTTAAATTGTTTTTTTTTTTCATATTAATTAAATTCTCATAAACATTTAAAAGAGGTGTGAGATCCGAAAGAGATAAATATTTTAAAAGCCATCTCATAATTATTAAAAATTAAACTATTTCCACAAATATAAACTCACTTTATGGTAGCGCGTATATATTTCTTTAGTTACTCGATCATTTATCAGCCTTTACAAAGTTCTTGAAAAAAGTTGGCATGTGAATATAATGAATATTTTTTTTAATTAAAGGCACTGAATTAAAAAATGCTATAAAACACGAATATAAAGATATGTTAATTTTTTATATTGAGAGAATTTTCGTCCTGAACTCAAAACCAAGAAAAACTTTTACATGTTGTAGGAAACTCACAACCCGTTATATTGCGAATTAATTATAATTTTTCGAATTCAATAACTACAATTTTAAGATTTTTGACCAATTGTACTCCTCATATTTGCCCTTAAACTTTGAGTTGATTAAAAAATCAATTTGTTATTCTCCAGTATCTGTACAAGATAAAGATTTTAATTTAATTACTAATTAACGAATTCATTATGTAATATGGATTTTATTTCGACGCAATTTGTAAGTTGTAAGGTTTTCGCAGCAATTCCAAAAATACATCGACCCAATTTTTTATTTATATAACATGAAACCATATGCATAGTCGGCACAAAAGAAAATTTGCTTGTTTTTTAAATTTAAATAATATACATAAAATACATAAGTTTGTATTTAGGCATTCGACATTTTAAATTTAAATAAATGGTTTCATATTGAAGCAGATTTCATAAAAATATCTGAAAATCAACTCAGATTATTCCCTCTCACATATTACATTTAATGATTTTATGAAAAATCGGATTAGCAAGTCCTCAATGCCATTATGAGCATCTGAAGTAATGTTAGAAGCCTCTTCAATTGATACATATTTCAAATAGCAGAAGTGAATTATTTTACTAACTCCAAAAATTAATAGAAATACCACGCGTATAAAATAAACTTTAGATTTTAAAGTGTTGAAAGACTGCAAAAGTTAAGATTAACATTTTGAGTTCTTTACTAATTTTGTCATTGCAATTGAGGTGTATTAAATGTTATATGCTTATTATGATTCACATGTTCGTATACTATGTATACGACAGATAAATCATGTATAAGTATGAAAATATTATTATTTTTTATTCATTTACTTAAATTTGTATGATAAATACTCAACTGCAATGCTCACAAAACTTATATGCATTCATACATACCTGCATACGTACCTCCATAAGATAATTTTTAAATTTAAAATTTGATTACGAAATCTTTGATTAGTTAAATTTTTGTTTTTGGATAATTTTTGACCGATTCTACAAAGGTATGTATGTATTTGTGTATGTTTGCACCTTGCCCTTCCCCATATACTTAAAATGATCGCTGTCTTTGAGAGCATCGTTCTCTTCGGTCTCACAAATCTGTGTTATAGCGCGCCAATACACTTTCTAATTGTAGTAAAATAGTGTATAACCACATTGAAAAAACTGTTAATGCTGGAATTTCTATTCCATTCCTTCTCTTTTCATTGTCCCCTTGACAAATACGAATTACATGTAACGTAACAAACATATTCGAATCGTGGGTCCATTTAACAAAATAATCCACAATCCCAAATGCAATTAGTGGTGTTAATAAGAAGCCATTTTTTAATAAAAGGCAGAGGAGTTCCAAGTCTGGCAACCGCGATTAGAGCAGATAATCTACACACAAAACCTGTCGAAACTAGTTGTTGTCAAGTAGATTTAAGTTGTCGACCACATTAGTTCACTTTTAATGCGGTAATGACACAGTAAATAAAAACAACAATTTATGCACTACATATTAATAAATTACGAATTATAATGTTTCAGAATGCTCATTGAACAATATTTGATTTTTGACTTGTAAAGCACCAAAGTTGTTGAAATATGTTGAATTGTCTACTAAATTCACAACTTCGATGGATGATTCGGTTAAGATACATTTTGTTATTGTTTATTGAAACAGGGCAATTTGTGCCTACCGAGTATTCCGCGAAGTTAACGATGCTGAAATTCATCTATTTCAAACAACTTTTCACACAAACTCAATGCTATTAATTATTAATTAATTAAAATGATTATAAACCGTATCTTCATAAATATTTAATACCTAATTAAAAGGTATGGAATAAAAGTAAAAATTTTATCAACCCAAATGCTTTTATTTATTTATCATTAACTCAGAAGAGGGTTTGTAAGGGTGCCCGAAGAGTGTACGCTCAAAGTCGATTCGAGCGTAAATGCGCGAGTTGCGTAAATGGAAAAATGGGCTCGACTCGGTTTTAAGCGTCCATTCTGCGGCCACCCTAAGGGAAGGGATGCTGCCACGGCACACTTTTGGGGAAAATCTTAAGATGTTGTATCCACTTGAGCGTCAGAAAAATGTATAATAAATATTTATGTAAATAAAAAAAAACGTACATTTACAGAATTTAATGTACTTTAATATCATTCATTTGAAAAATTTTGATTCCCATTATCTGAAAAAAGATGTCTAGCGGTGAGGAAGATTTTCATTACTGTAGAGAGTGCTGATAATGATCAAACGACTAGTCTAAATTTTCAACAAAATGGTGAATTTCCAAAAAAAATCGTTATTTTGAGGAAAAATTTACACTTTATATGTAATAGTGACTTAAAAAATCGAAATTATTAAAAATATTATACATCATTTAAAGTTTTGAGAAAAAATGGCACTTAATTTAAAAATTCCTACAAATACGCTCATATTTTTTGAAATCCACAAGTGGATATAATCTCTTATAGAACTAATATTTTAAAATGCGTAATATCGAGGGGCTAACTTGCACTTCCTATTTATCACCAAATCTCATTCGAACTTGGTACGAACAAGTCACGCTTAGTGTGCACCGACGTCCTTTTTGCCAACTGTCTAGTATCTAATATTCCAATAAAATAATGTTCATAAATAAATACTAAGTCCCGTTCAAACCATTGTTAATTTACCGCGAATTTCTTTTCGAATTTTAAAGCTTTGTATTGTAATTTATGTGAAGAATAGTTCACAGAAAATTTATGATAAAAGCATTGTTATTTTAACACCCTTGGCATGAATTTATGTACTAATTTAATTTTATATCCCTACTTATTTAAGTTGCAAGTTAGAGAGAAATATAAAAATAATATAAATAGTATTCGAATCACATTCACTAAGACTACTCACAAATTGTTTAAGGAATTTTCCATTATTGTTTTTTAAACTCGATAACAAATTGAGTCGTTCGAAACGTATAAAAAAATGTCTCGCAAATATTGAAGAAGGCTTGAACTAATATGATGTGATTACCCAGAAAAGTTAGTACCATTAATCCTCCATTAATGTTACCCG